>NW_028258308.1:0-303030 GCF_053883595.1 Heterocephalus glaber | reverse complement strand
GTAATGAAGACACATACTAACTGATGGTGCATGTGGCTTCCTTTCCTGCACCCCAAGTTGTCACTAGGAGCCCTCTCTTCAGGACATCTCTCGGTGCTTTAACACCAGGTGCCTCTGAAAGTATCTTTGCTGTCTGCAGGGAGAAAATAGTTTTAGGCTCATCTTCCTTTTTCTTATGCCCAGACAGCATCTTGTGAAAAAAACCAGTTCTTTTAAAATAAGTATAATCCTAGAGAAAAAAGAAAAAACAAAACTGGGTACTGAAGTATACAAGGTGTCTAACTCCACCCCCCCACCCCAGGCCTCACACGATCAGAGGTGGGGCTTTTGAGGTGGCTGGACCTAGAGTGTGTGGTGATGGGATTAAGTGTGTGATGCTGGGATCAGGGGTGTGTGATTAGTAAATTAGTCCACTGATTGGTTTGGCATGGTTCTGGATAGGATTAAGGGTACTCCACCCTGGGTGTAAGTGCTACCTGCCCTAAGGGTAGGTAGTCTGGATGGAATAGAAGGGACAGAAATAGGGTCATCACTTGTCTCTTGCTGCTTGGTGCTTCACTGCCTTCTGCTGCCCATGAACTGTTTCTCCTTTGCGATGCCCCTCTGCCAGGCCACCCTGCCTTGGAGCCAGCTGACTATGGACTGAAACCTCTACAAACTGTGACCCAATTAAACCTTTTCTCCTTTTACTTTGGGTGTCAGATATTTTGTCTCAGCAATGAGAAAATTAACTAAGACAAAATGGTTTTACATAACTTGTAGAAAGAGGCAGAATGATATCAGACAGGACACTACTCAAATTACTGTGGTAACAGCAACAATCTTGTAAAAAGAATAAAGAATTTGTGTTAATTTTTCAATTTAATCTCTGAGTTCTTTTTTGTATTGTTGAGTTATAGGACCTTATTTTCCATTTTGGTTAATGGAGTTCTTCTATTTTATATTAATTCTTACACGTCACATTATAGATTATCATTTTGAACTATGTTATCTCTTAATCTTTGTATTATCCTCTAATATCTGAAATTCTTTTTTCCTTTTTTTTTCTTTTTTTGTTTTTTCAGTATCGGAGATTGACCTGAGGGCCTTCACACTGAGCTATATCCCTAGCACTTTTTATTTTTAATTTTGAGGCAGAGTGTTTCTTTTTTTTTTTTTTTTTTGTACAAGGGATCGAACTTGGGAGCTTGGGCTTGCGAAACAGGCTGCAGAACCACTGAGCTAAATCCCTGGCCCAAGACAGAGTGTTCTAAGTCACTAAATTATCTAGGCTGAGCTCAAACTTGTGATCCTCCTGCCTCAGCCTTCCAGAGTGCTGGTATTACATGTATGTACCACCATGCCTAGCTATTTCAAATTCTTCTTGTTCTGGTTCCTCTGTTTCATCTTCCTGTTCCTTTTCTTCTCCTTTTCATCCTTGGCTTAGGTATTCTGGAACTGCTTCCAACGTATGTAAGTTCAGAGAGGTCTCCCTGCCCGTTCTCACCATCAACAGCAACTCCAACGACCTTGAAAGATAAAGAAAGGTCATCCTTTCTCAACAACACAACCAAAAATCCAGCCCAGTCTGACAAGGAGAACCAGTGGACCCCTTAGTAGACAATAATGATATTTGATGGGTGAATTATTGGTTCTCCAAAACAAAGCTTCTTTAACTTGTTTTAAAATTGATTTTTTTTTGTCTATATGTTCATGCCAAACTACCAATATGCTTGTTTGCTTTCATATTCATTTATTTTAAGGTTGTCCTAGGACTGAATTCCAATTTCAGAAGTCCTCGGATGTATAATTACTATGTTGGTATTGCACAACCCCAGCTGCCCAAATTCAGCAAAAATAATCTGAAAATAAAACCAAACTACGTTAATAAAAAAACCTAAGCCGGTGATTTAGCTCAGTGGTTCTGGTGCCTGCCTTGCAAGCGCAAGGTCCTGAGTTCGATCCCCAGTACCAAAAATAAAAAATTTTAAAAAATAAAAAATAAAAAAAAAAAAAAACCTAAATTGTAGCCAAAATCATTAGAAAATGACAGTAAATGTGGTAGTCACAGAATTCCCTTCTTAGAACATTGTTCTTGGTTGTTTTTGTTGTTTTTGTTTTTTTTTGCTTAAGTTCTTTTATTGGTACATTTTCGGTATAAAATACAGTTACATTCATCATTGGGATCTTGTACCATTACATGAGTATCTTGGTTCTGTTTTTTTTTTTTCCCCATCCCCTGCCCTCCCTTCACCCCCTCCACCCTTCCCTATTTGCAAAGACTTTGTTTCCATTTTTTTCCTTTTCTCATATTTTTTCTTTTCCCTTCATTCCCTTTCCTGACCCCTCACACTTCCCCTACTCCTTTAGACCTTTTCTTCCTATTACACAACATCAATTATACATTTTTTAAATTACAATATCAATATCTAGAAGACATTACCACAGATGTTACAGAATTTAGAAGGATATAGACAGTATATTACAAATCTTTTTTGACATAAATTGGACAATTTCTAAGAAGTACCTTGGAAGACAAATTGATGCAACTGACTCTGTAGGAAATATAAAATTTAAATAGCACCTATTAAAGAAAATATATTCCTAGGTTGAAAACCTACCTATATGACAACAGGCTCATATACATTTTAACTGATAAATTATATCAAACATTTAAAGCAGAAAGAAAAAGCCATATGATCCTGTCACTAGTTGGAGAAAAAGTATTGGACTAAATTCTACAGCTCTTCATGGTAAAAGCTATCAGGAGACTAGAAGTAGAACAGAACTTTCTCAACAGATCAAAGACATGTACTCCATACTTCCAGGAAAAATGTCTTATATGAAAGGAGAAGATTCTCCATAAGGTGGAGAACAAGGGCAGATATGCCTACTCTTCATCTGTCCATTAAACTTTGAAACACAGGCCCAAACCAAAATAGACTGGCAATAAAATGACACAATTAGGATAGGATTGGCAAGGTAGAAGCAAAATCTTTATATGTAGATGAAATGATCATCTACAGAAAAAATACTAAGAAATCTCTAGGAGCCCCTAGTACTTGTATTTGAATTTAGCAGGATTAGAAAACACAAAGTACATATAAAAATTCAGGTCTATGTATATTTGCTATAAATGAAGAATTGGATATTGAAATTTAAAAGTTATGTAGGAGTACAAAGGACATAGAAAAGTAAAAAGAAGAAGAAACAAAAATAGTGTTGGAAGACATTTAGTACCTAATTTTAAGACTTCCTCTAAAGCTACAGTAATCAAGGCAGTGTTGGTGTAAGGAAAGACATATAGATCACTGGAATAAAGCAGAGAATCTAGAAACAGAACCACACATATATGGTCCACTGAGTTTTGAAAGATTATTTAACATTAACATTTTATAGAACATAAACTCAATTCAAGAGCAGAGGAAAAGATAGTGTTTTCAACAAATGGCACTAGAACACCTGGTATCCATATGTAAAAAATTAACCTCAACCCTTTATTTCCATACATAAACATAATTTGAAAGGATCTATGAACCTAAATATGAAAGACAAATTATAAAACTTTAAGAAGAAATTATAAGGGAAAATGTTTATAAATTTAGGGTAGACAAGAATTTCCTAGGATATAAAAAACATGATGTATAAAAGAAAAAAATTGATAAATGAGATTCCATCAAAATTTAGAACTGTAAATGACATCATTAAAATTAAAAGTAATCCTTAAACAGACCATATTTAAAATGCATATAACCAATGACCAGAATATATAAAGAACTCTTACAGCTCATTAATAGGCAACTCAATTAAAAAGTAGACACAAGAAGATGATAAATAGCCAGTACAGCACAAGGAAAGGTATGCAACACTAGAATCAGAAAAATACTAATCAGTACAATAACAAGATTGAATTACACACTCATTAGGGAGATGAGGTTCATGACTTTTTCTTTTTGTTGGATTCTCCCCCTTTACATTTAATTTCTTGTCACACCTGATGGATTCATTCTACTGTGCTTCCTGGGGTTGTGATCCTCATTGCCTGTTCCTAGGATATTATCTAAAAATTTTTGGAGTGCTGGTTTGATATTGATGAAGTTGCTAAGGTGCTCTTTGTCATAAAAGTATCTTATTTCTCCATCCATTTTGAAAGTTAGTTTTGCAGGGTACATCAATCTGGGTTGGAGGCTGCTTTCCTTTAGGGCTTGCAGTATGTCACTCCAAGCTCTTCTTGCCTTGTGGGTTTGTTTTGAGAAGTCTGCTGTGATTCTGATGGGCTTTCCTTTGTATGTGATTCGTTTCTTTTCTCTAACTGCTTGTAGAACTTTGTTCTTCTGTTGGGTTTCTGGAATCTTAACAGTTATATGCTTATGTGTACTTTTTTTTTAATCAAGGCTATTTGGAGTACTATATGCCTAACTTATCTGTATGTCAAGTTCTTTCCCCTGCTTGGGAAGTTTTCTGCCATTACTTCGGTGAACAGTTTTTTTTATGTCATCTGCACTCTCCTGTTTCTTTATTGACTCCAATTAGTCTTATGTTATTCTTCTTTGCATCATCTAGCAGCTGCTGGATTGATTTCTCGTGGTCCCTTACAATTTTGAAGCAAATTTTCCTGTTCACTAATTGCAATCTTATCTTCTATATCAGAAATGCTGTCCTCACATTGGCTCATTCTTCTGTGTAGACTTTCAATGGAGTTTTTAATCTCCTGGAAATCTGTTTGTATCAGTTTTATAGATTCCATTTGTTTCCTATATTGGGATTCCATCATGTTCCTCAGCTCTATTTTTTTAAATCTGTATCCTCTCTAGATTTATAAATCATGTCTTGTACTACGGGCACAATCTCTGCTGTTATTAGAGAAATTCTTTCTGATTTCATTTTGTCCAGATCCTCTTTCATTGCCTGTTCAGGGAGTCCAGGTGGTTGAGTATCAGAGTGTTCCATCTTATTTCCCTTTGGGGTTGCTGTAGGTGATCTGGAAGTCTGGTTTTGAGACTTGTTTATGTGTCTTCTCATTTTGATGGGGAGGGGGTGTGCTGCTCACCTCATCTGGGCTGGGAGCCCCTACCTCTGGGCTGGGAGTGGTGGAATGGTGGCCTGGAAGCCCTTCCTCTGGGCTGCCCACAGCACCTGGCAGCTCAGCCTCTCTCACCTCTCTCAACAGAGGTTTTGTTCATAAAATCTTTTCCTACACTAATGTCTTCAGGAGTTCTACTTAACCTCTGTTCCAGCCGATTTAGCTTTTCTTTTAATATTTAGATCTTTAATCCACTTCAATCTTAGTTTAGTGCATGGTGATAGGTTTGGGTCTAGTTTTAATCTTTGTTAGGTTGAAATCCAGTTTTTACAACACCATTTATTAAATAGGCTACCTTTCATTCAATGAGGGTGGTTGGCTCCTTTGTCAAAGATGAGGTGGCTGAGTATGTCTGGAGTTGTTTCTGCATCTTCTAATCTGTTCCACTGATCCTTGGGTCTGTTTCTTTGCCAGTACCATGCTGTTTTTATCACAGTAGCTTTGTAGTGTAGTTTTAAATTGGGGATTGTGATACCCCCAGCCATGTCTCTGTTGCCTAGAATTGCTTTTGCTATTCTAGGTCCCTTCTGGTTCCAAATGAATTTTTGGATTGTTTTCTCTAGTTCTGTGAAGTATGTTTTTGGAATTTCCATCGGCATTGCATTAAATCTATATAGTATTTTTGGAAGTATGACCATTTTCACTATATAGTTCTTCCTACGTAGGAACAAGGGATGTCTTTCTATTTTCTTATATCCTCTTCAATTTCTTTTTTCAGAATGCTGTAGTTTTCAGTGTAGAGGTCTTTTGTTTTCTTTGTTAGATTGATTCCTAGATATTTCATTTTTTTGGATGGTATTGTAAAAGGAATTGTTTTCTTAATTTCTCTCTCAGTGAGTCTGTTATTTGTGTATAAGAAGGCTATTGTTTTTTGTGTGTTGACCTCGTACCCAGCTACTCTACTGAATCTGTCAATTAAGTCTAGAAGTCTTTTGGCAGAGATTTTTGGTTCTTCAATGTAAAGCATCATATTGTCCACAAGTAATGACAGTTCAATTTCTTCCTTTCCTATCTTTATTCCTTTTATTTCTTTCTCTTTTCTAACTGCTGTGGCTAATGTTTATATCATTGTTTTTGAATCACCTATCTTCTATATAATGCTCCTACTCCTTACAGCCATTCCATAAAAGACAAAAGCTCCATTGAACTATATCATATTTCCACACTCATATCACTTATACATATTCCCCTAACAATATTACATGAGAGGTCTGCCCATGCCCTACCAGGGTTCTGAGTCTCACAGAACATGCCAAATCAGCCCGCTGCAGACAGGCAGGTCTGTGCATGCCCTACCGAGGTCCTGAGTCACGTGGAAGATGCCGAATCACCCCACTGCAGTCAGGCAGGTCTGCCCATGCCCTACTGAGTTCCTGAGTTGCACAGAACACGCTGAATCAGCCCGCTGCAGACAGGCAGGTCTGCCCATGCCCTACCGAGGTCCTCAGTCTCTTGGAAGATGCCAAATCACCCCACTGCAGACAGGCAGCCACCTGGTTCCACACTACAAAGATGCAGAGGACACCAGACCACCAGACCAAGGTACTGAGTCCCACTGTTCCTGGCCCAGAGGTAGGGGTTTCTGAGCTGCCGTCCCCCTGCTCCTGGTCCAGAGGAAGGGGCTTCCCAGTCACCATCGCTCCCGCTGCTCCCAGCCCAGAGGAAAAGGCTTTTGGGCCACCTTCTATCCTGCTGATCCTGGCCCAGAGGAAGGGGCTTCCAGGCCACCATCCCTCCCATCACTCCCGGGCCAGAGGGAGGGGCTTCTGAGCTGCTGTTCCACTGCTTCTGGTCCAGAGGAAGGGGCTTCCCAGTCACTATCCCTCCCAGTGCTCCCAGCCCACAGGAAAGGGCTTTTGGGTCACCATCCCTACCGCTGCTCCCGGCCCCTGTCCCACCTCTCCCAGCTCAGAGGAGGTAATCGGTGCAGACGCTAACAGCCCCCTGCCCCAGTCAAAATGAGAAAACACATAAATAAGTCTCAAAATCAGACTTCCAGATCACCTACAGAAACCCCAAAGGGAAATGAGATGGAACACTGTGATACTCAACCACCTGGAACCACTGAACAGGCAACAAAAGGGGATCTGGAAAAAATGAAATCAGAAATAATTTCTCAGATAACAGGAGAAATTGTGCCCTTAGTGCAAGACATGATTAATAAATCTAGAGAGGAGCTGAGGAACATGATGGAATGCCAACATAAGAAACAAATGGAACCCATAAAACAGATGCAAATAGATTTCCAGGACATGAAAAACTCCATTGAAAGTCTACACAGCAGAATGAGCCAATGTGAGGACAGAATTTCAGATATAGAAGATAAGATTGCAATTAGTGACCAGGAAAAGAAAAATTGCTTCAAAATTCTAAGGGAACATGAGAAATCAATCCAGCAGCTGCTAGATGATGCAAAGAAGAATAATATAAGACTTATTGGGCTCAATGAAGAAACAGGAGAGAGTGGAGATGACATAAAAAAATCTCTTCACAGAAATAATGGCAGAAAACTTCCCAAGCAGGGGAAAAGAGCTTGACATACAGATAAGTGAGGCATATAGGACTCCAAATAGCCTTGATCAAAAAAAATCTACACATAGACATATAATTGTTAAGATTCCAGAAACACAACAGAAGAACAAAGTTCTCCAAGCAGTCAGAGAAAAGAAACAAATCACATACAAAGGAGAGCCCATCAGAATCACAGCAGACTTCTCAACACAAACCATCAAGGCAAGAAGAGCTTGGAGTGACATATTCCAAGCCCTAAAAGAAAGCAGCCTCCAACCCAGATTGATGTACCCTGCAAAACTATCTTTCAAAATGGATGGAGAAATAAGATACTTTCATGACAAAGAGCAACTTAGGAACTTCGGGAATACCAAACCAGCACTCCAAAGAATTTTACACAATATCCTAGGAACAGACATTGAGAATCACAACCCCAGAAAGCAAAGCAGAATGAACCCATCTGGCATGACAAGAAATTAAATGGAAAGGAGGAGAACCCAACAAAAAAAAAAAGTCATGGCAATGACAAGGCAATATGTTTCAGTTATAACCATCAACGTTAATGGTCTCAATTCACCAATCAAAAGAAAGAGACTGGCAGAATGGGTCAAGAAGCAAAATCCAACAATATGCTGCATACAAGAAACACACTTAATTCAAAAGGAAACTCATAGACTGAAAGTTAAAGGGTGGAAAATAATACTGCATGTGACAAGAAACTGAAAAAAAGCAGGAGTAGCTATCCTCTTGGCAGATCAAGTAGATTTCAAACCAACACTAATTAAGAGAGATGAAGAAGGACACTACATCCTTGTAAAGGGAAGAATCCAAGAGGAAGAGATGACAATCATAAATATCTATGCACCAAACACTAGTGCACCCAACTATAAAAAACAAATATTAACAGACATGAAAAGTCATATATGCACTAATACAATTGTAGTGGGGGACCTCAACACCCCACTGTCACAAATAGATAGATCAACTAGACTAAAACTAAGTAGTGAAATACTAGAACTCAATCGAACTCTTGAACAAATGAACTTAACAGATGTTTACAGAGTCTTCCACCCCACAAAATCAGAATACACATTCTTCTCAGCTGCACATGGGTCATTCTCCAAAATAGACCACATACTCACATACAGAATGTGTTTAAGTAAGTGCAAAGGAATTGAAGTTATCCCCTGTATATTATCAGACCATAGTGCGATGAAATTGGAGATACATAGCAAAAGAAAGTCAAAAAATTTCATAAACATGTGGAAATGGAACAACACACTTCTGAATAACCAATGAGTCACAGAGGAAATTCAAGAAGAAAGCAGACAGTTCCTTCAATTAAATGACAACGACAATACAACATATCAGAATCTATGGGACACAATGAAAGCTGTCTTATGAGGGAAATTCATAGCAGTGAATACTCATATTAGGAAAACAGAACGAGCCCAATTAAACAACCTGATGCTGAACCTCAAGCTTCTAGGAAAAGAAGAGCAGGACAAACCCAAAGCTCATACAAGGGAGGAAATTGTAAAGATCAGAGGAGAAATCAATGCAATGGAGACTAAGAGCATGATACAAAAAATCAATGAAGCCAAGACTTGGTTCTTAGAAAGAATCAACAGAATTGACAAACCCTTAGCCAATCTTATCAGAAAAAGGAACGAAAAGGCCCAAATCCATGCAATTAGGAATGAAAAGGGTGAAATTACAACAGACCCAGCAGAAATCCAGAGGATCATCAATACCTACTTTCAGAACCTATACGCCAATAAGATGGACAACACAGAAGAAATGGACAGATTCCTAGATACATATGAATTACCAAGTTGAACAAAGAAGACCTAAAAATTCTGAACAACCCAATATCAACCAATGAAATTGAAAATGTAATTAAAAACTTATCAACTAAGAAAAGCCTGGGCCCTGATGGCTTCACTGCTGAATTCTACAAGACATTTAGAGAGGAACTGCTGCCACTACTGTTTAAACTCTTCAGTGAAATTGAAACGGAAGCAATACTCGCAAATTCATTTCTGGAAGCAAGCATCACCTTGATCCCCAAAGCAGAGAAAGACCCAACCGAAAAGGAGAACTATAGGTCAATCTCACTAATGAACATAGATGCAAAAATCCTTAATAAGATAATGGCAAACAGAATGCAGAAGATCATCAAGAAGATCATACACCCCAATCAAGTGGGATTCATCCCAGGGATGCAGGGATGGTTCAATATATGAAAATCAATCAATGTAATACACTATATCAATAGAGCCAAGGACAAAAACCATATGATTATCTCCATAGACAGAGAAAAAGCATTTGACAAAATCCAACATGCATTTTTGATAAAAACCTTACAAAAAATTAGAATAGATGGTCTCTACCTCAAACTGATAGAAGCCATCTATGAAAAACCAACAGCCAATATCAAACTAAATGGTCACAAACTGAAATCCTTCACACTAAAATCAGGAACAAGACAAGGATGTCCACTATCACCACTCTTGTTCAATATAGTTCTGGAAACATTAGCCACAGCAAGTAGACAAGAGAAAGAAATAAAAGGAATAAAGATAGGAAATGAAGAAGTCAAATCGTCATTCTTTGCAGATGACATGATACTCTATATAGAAGACCCCAAGAACTCCACCAAAAGTCTTCTAGACTTAATAACCAAATTCAGTCAAGTATCTGCTTACAAGGTCAACACACAAAAATCAGTAGCATTCCTCTACATCAATGACAGACTCACTGAGAGAGAAATAGGGCAAATAATTCTTTTCACTATAGCATCCAAAAAACTGAAATACCTAGGAATCAACCTAATGAAAGAAATCAAAGACCTCTTCTCTGAAAACTATGGCACTCTGAAAAGAGAGATTGAAGATGATATCAGAAAATGGACAGACATCCCCTGCTCCTGGGTAGGAAGGATTAATATAGTGAAAATGGCCATACTTCCAAAACTGCTATATAAATTTAATGCAATTCCAATTGAGATCCCAGCAGCATACTTCCTGGATCTTGAGAAAACAATCCACAAATTCATTTGGAACAAGAAGAGACCCAGAATAGCAAAAGCAATTCTAGGTAACACAGACATGGCAGGGGTATCACAATCCCCAACCTGAAACTCTACTACAAAACTACTGTGATAAAAACAGCATGGTACTGGCAAAGAAACAGACTTGAGGACCAGTGGAACAGATTAGAAGATACAGAAATAACGCCAGACACACTCAGCCATCTCATCTTTGATAAAGTAGCCAAACACCCTCACTGGAGGAAAGATAGCCTCTTTACTAAATGGTGCTGGAAAAATTGGGCTTCCACTTGCCAAAGATTAAAACTAGACCTGTATCTCTCACCATGCACTAAACTAAAATCAAAATGGATTAAAGATCTAAATATTAAAATAGAAACTCTGAACCAGTTGGAACAGAGGTTAGGTAGAACCCTTGAAGACATTGGTGTAGGAAAAGATTTTATGAACAAAACCTCAGTTGCCCGTGAACTAGCACAAACAATCAACAAATGGGATCTCTTCTTATTAAAAGGCTTCTGCACAGCAAGAGAAACCACCAGCAGTGTGAAGAGACAACCCACAATGTGGGAAAAAATCTTCACCTGCTCTTCCTCAGACAAAGGTCTACTATCTCGAATCTATAAAGAACTTTAAAAGATCAGACCTCCCAAATTTAAAGACCCAATCCAAAAATGGGCATCTGAAATGAACAGACATTTCTCAGACAACGAAGTAGAAATAGCAAATAAATACATGAAAAAATGCTCAACATCACTGGTCATTCGAGAGATGCAAATGAAAACAATGCTGAGATTCCACTTCACTCCAGGAAGAATGGCTGCTGTCATGAAATCAACCAATAACAAATGCTGGCGGGGCTGTGGGGAAAGAGGAACCCTCTGCTCCACTGCTGGTGGGAGTGTAGACTGATGCAACCACTGTGGAAATCAGTATGGAGATACCTCAAAGAACTAGGACTTGAAGTCCCATTTGACCCCGCTATTCCACTGCTGGGGATCTTCCCCAGAGAATTAAAAGAATCATACCACAGTGATATATGTGTGTCCATGTTCATAGCAGCACAGTTTGTAATGGCTAAAACTTGGAAACAGCCCAAATGCCCATCAACTGGAGAATGGATAAAGAAAATGTGTTTTTTTAACAAAATGGAGTACTACTCAGCCATAAAAAATGAGAAATTAGGGACATTTATAGCTAAGTGGATGCACATTGAGGTGATACTCTTAAGTGAAATAAATAGGACACACATGTGTAAATACCGAATAGTTTCTCTGGTGTGAGAAACTGAAAGTGTAAATAAGGACTAACATGTATAATAGGCAATGTGAAATAGGAAGAAAAGGGGCAAAGTGGAAGGAAGTGGGAGAGCTAGGGGAAAGGACAGAAGGGAATGGGATTAATATGAGAAAATGGAAAAATAGGAACAAAATCTTTGTAAATAGGGAGGTCTGGAGGGGTTGAAGGGAGGACTGGGCAAGGGTGAAAAATAAGAACCAAGAGAGACTATGGAAAGGTGCAAATTTCCAATGATGAATGTCATTATATTGTATACCTAAAATGTACCAATGATTAGAATGAATAATCAAAAATGCAAAATAGGAAGAAAGCGTCCAAAGGGGTAGGGGTAGTGGGAGGGGCAGGGGAAAGGAAAGAAGGGAAAGGAAAAAATGATGAGAAATGGAAAAAATGGAAATAAAGTCTTTGTAAATAAGGAAGGGTGGAGGGCGTGAAGGGAGGGCTAGGAATGAGGAAAAAATAAGAACCAAGATGTGTAGGGAACAGGGGAAGGGGACGTTACCAGAACCTCTGCAGTAAGTCCTGGTCTCCTGGGAGCCACGGCAGCACAGGGCAAATTACAGGAAAGGTAGACAAATGAGACTGAGAAGAAGCTGAGCTTTGGGTCTGATCAGTGCTGCTCTGGGCAGCAAAGACAAGAAGCCCTAGCTTGCAGCACCTTTTATTTAGTCCATCCAAAGAAACAAATGTAACAAATGAATAATGTAGATTTCAGTATCATATTGGGATGAACAAGGTGTAACAAAAGACTGGGTGGGGGCAGCGGAAATCTAAGAACAATGAGGAGCTATGCAGATGAAGATTTAGTTCCTCCCAGGACCTACACAGATGAAGATTTGGTTCCTCCCAGGGGTCTCCCACAGGTGTGGTCTTGTCCTGGAGCATTACAGCATCATGGGATCATTGAGATCTCCCTTGTGACCTGAGGCCAAAATGGAAGTATGTCTTGGAGTGTTATTGTTGGCCTGTAGGCAGGAGAACTAGGCCTACTCAAATGATTTTTCCCTAGAATTATGTAGCATTGCTCCCAACAAAGATGCATTATGTAAAGGTACAATTCCCAGTGAGAAATATAATTGTGTTGTATACCTACAAGGTACCAATAAAAGAATTTAATAAAAAAAAAATTACATGAAATTTCCAGACACCTTGGCCCATCTAGAGAGACTTGTCATCCAAGATTTTTTTAACTCAGCAAATTATAGCCACAGAAAATTTTTAACTCAGAAAATTATAGCTACTTATCCAGATTCTTTTGTTTTGTTTTGCTTTTATACAGTCTTGCTATAGTGCCCATGTTGGCCTCAAATTTCTGGGCTGCAACATGCAGCTTGGCTCATATAGAAATTCTTTATAGATTAAAACATTATATCATTACATACTATCTTATGGCTTATATCTAGATATTCTCCAAGAGCTTCATGTGTTCATGGGTGAGGCTTTTAGGAGGTGATTGAATCACTGAGGCTTATACCTGACTTGCTGTTAAGAAGCAAGGTCTGATTGGAAGATATGGGTCACTGGGAGCATGACTTGAAGTGTCTACCACCCTCCCTGAGTCTTCCCTTCCCTCTCTACTTCCTGGTTACCATGATGTGCACAGATTTGCTCCACCCTGACCCTGGCACCATGCTGCTTCTGCCTGGAAACAACCAACTATGAACTGAAACATCTAAAAACTGTGAGCCAAAATAATCTTCTCTTCCTTTAAGTTGAAGATGCAAGGTATTTTGTCCTAGTGACAAGTAAAGTAACTAAGACAGATTTGGGTATCAGAGAAGTGCTATGACTACCTGACCAGGTCGTTTAAAAGCCTTTAATGTTGTGAGGAAAGTTTGGAAAGGTTTGGAGATGCATGCTGGAGAACTCTAGAATGTTGTAAACAGAGCTTGATGGGTGATACTTGTCAGAGCCCAGAAGAGAATACTGGTAGAAATGTAGACTGTAAAGAGTAGGCTCAGGTTTCAGTTGGGAACAAGGACTCTACTGGTAGTTGGGCTAGAGACCATGTGTGTTATGATTTGGAAGAAATTTTGTCTACATTTTTCTCATGTCCTAAGACTTTGCAGAAGTCTGAGGTTAAGGATGGTAGACTAATTAACCTGGTGGAGTAAATTTCAAGGCAGCCCAAGGTTGAAGTTGTGGCAAGAGTACTGCTGGAAAGTTTTAGCTATGTCTACTGTGTCTATGTCTATGTCTATGTCTAAGCAGGACCAAAAAGCAGAGCTAAATAACTTCAAAATTTTTGCTCGTAGCCAGGAATGAAGATCTTGAAAAACTTGGGCCCTGAAAAATTGAGGTCTATAAAACTGTGATCCAGAACAGCCTGGTTGCTGAAAAGATTAGCATTTTAAAAGTCAAGTACTTTGCATCAGGATGATAGGAAGGATAACTTGAGAGCATCCTTGGAATGAGCAAGACCTTACACTTTGCTTTGCAAAAGTAACAGAAATTGTTTTGAAATGAAAGCCCCAGCATCCTCTACTCTTTCTAGGATGAAGACAGAAATACTTCCCAGAGTTCAGCCATGATCCAAGGGGGCCCAGCTACTTCTTAAGGTGATGGCAGACATTGGCATCATCCACATGGTGCTGATTTTACAGGCATGCAAAATTGTGAAGTCAGTGAGCCTTTTACCTAGATTTAAGAAGGACACCTTGGTGGCCAGGCAGTGTGCCCCTGAAAAGGCAGTGTGTGAATCTGTGAGAGTGAAGTCAAAAGTCCAGTGAAGATCCCCAAAAGTTTGAGAAGCCAGAACATGGAACATCTGCTAAACAAAGTCACAGGGGGTGAGCAAACCAGCCTAAGAAAGAGGCCATGAGGCCTGCAACCAGCAATGCTGTAGGGGTGGGTGCCCAAGCCATTTGGAATTCATATCTTTGCCATGGGCACTGAACATTGAGCTATAGGATTTAATGTTTTCCCTGCTTGGTTTCAGTCTTGCTTTGGTCCCATTGGTTTATGTCCCCCTATTCCTCTTTTTTGGAATGAGAATGTTTACCCCGTGCCATTGTATGTATGCAGTGTTTAATTTTCTTTCTGAGTTTTTCAGGGGCTCTCAGCTAACAGTTTGCCTTGAGTCTCAGAGGAGATGTTGGATATGGACTCTTCAGCATGCTGCAACTATAAGAACTTTTGTAACTCTTAGAGATGGACTAACTGCATTTCTCATAAGGAGATGCACATGAGAATTTGGGGGCCAGGAGCAGAATGTTATGGTTTATATCTAGTTGTCACCCAAGAGCCTCATGCATTCATAGGCAGGGCTTTTCAGAGGTGACTGAATCATTGGGGCTTATAGCTGACTTGCTGTTACGAAGCAGGATCTGGTAGGAAAAGATGCGTCTGTGGGGGTTGGTCTAGAAGGGTATTCCTTTCTCCCTGGCTCTTACCTTCTCTCTCTGCTTCCTGGCTACCATGATGTGAGCAGATTTCCTCCCCTGAGACTCTCGAACCATGCCACTTCTGCCTGGAGGCAGCTGACCATGGACTGAAATTTCTTTTTTTTTTTGGACTGAAATTTCTAACAATTGTGAGCCAAAACAAACCTCTCCTGCTGTGGGTTCAGAGTGTTGCATGTTTCATCCTCACAATGAGGGAAATGACTGAGACCCCCCAATGCTGTAGTCAATGACAGTTGCCCATCACCACAAAGATAAGACATAGACTTATCTCCCAAGATCCCCAACAAAATGGTTTAGTTATGTTAAAGAGATTTCATTCTTTTAAAGACGAAAAAAAGGAAAAGAATGGCTCTCATTTCAGTTAGAAGTGCAGATAGGAAAATGTCTTGAATAAGAAGTGTTAATTTCTTCAATTTTATTGTGTCATACATGTCAATCTTTCTGAGAAAAGGAGAGAGGTTTTTCTCCTTTGTAACCAGATGGAAGAAAGAAAAAACCCAGGATTGATACAGGCAGGCATGTAGTTTTGTAACAGGAAGATGAAGATGTTGAAGTCTGCTGGTTTCTGTTTTCTCAATGGATTTCGAGGGGAGGCCAGTACCTGGAGGACATGTGTGTAGGAAGGTTGACACAGAGTAGGAGAAAGTTAACCTGGCCAGCGTGAAGCACAGTGACATTGAGAGACAGAACAGGTCATTTACAGAGGTCTGTAAACTAGGGATGGTTCACATGCCTGTAATCTCAGCACTTTGGGAGGCTGAGGCAGGGGGATTGCAAGTTTGAGCCCAGCAACACTGTCTAAAAGTAAAAAAACAAAAAAGGCTGGAGATGTAGTTTAATGCTAAGGCCCTCGTTTTAATCCCCAAGTGCTAAAAAGAAAAAAACAAAGTCTGCGGTCATGAATTTAAAGTAGAAGTATTTGCTTAGGTTTTGCGGTCCAAAAATGGTAAAAAAAAAAACTTTCAACCACAATTGTTCCCTCCCCATCCCTCTTCCCCTTGGTATTCATCCAAAGGGGTGGGAGGAGGAAAGAAGAGAGGTGAGTGTATCTACAAGGGTGTTACTAAAATTTGAGACCCTGGAATCTAGGTCAGCGAGGAGCAGAGGGGTGGAGAGGTACTGGGCTGCCACTGGATTTTCCTGGTCCTAAACCCTGGAAGTGGGGGAATGAGAGGTCCTGAGCCCACGGCACAGTCAGGAAGAGACTGGATCCCCAGAGGTTGTAGAGCGGGGAGGACTTGAGCAACTGAGAGAAAAGGCTAGGGCGTGGTAGTTGGACAAATACTTATTTGAAGACAAAATCTTACAAGTGGAGATATTTTTGGAGATTGGTATCTGAGTTGTCACCATGGGAAGTGGTTGCCAGGGATGAAATAGAGGAAAAAAGTAATCAGAGGTATCTTGGATCATTTTCAGAGCTACCTTTCTTTTTTTTGGTACGGGGATCGAACTCAGGACCTTGTGCTTTCGAGGCAGGCGGCAGGACCACTGAGCTAAATCCCCAGCCCCAGAGCTACATTTTTAATACATAATCAATATTGAATAAGGACAGTGCTGATTTGTGTATCTGTATCTTGGATCTGATGACCTTAGTAAATCTAATAGGTTCTAATTACTTTCAAGTTGATTTCTCTTGGATTGCCTGGGGAGATGATCATGCCACCTATGAAGAGTGACGGTGTCTCCCTTTTCCAACAATTCTGCCTTACTCTCCTTGTCTCATTGACTTAGTTAGAGCAGCCAGTAATAGGATTACCAGTGTGACTGGTTACTAAGGTCCAGCTTTGTTCCCGACTACCTAGAATACTTCCATTTCACCATTAAATATAGCATTAATGCCTGGCGGGGTGGTGCACCTCTGTAATCCCAGCACTCTGGAGGCTGAGGCAGGAGGACTGCAGTGAGTTCGAGGCCAGCCTGGGATACATCGCCAGTTTAAGGACAGCTTGAACTACAAAGCTAAACCCTGTCTCAAAAAAACCCCCAAGAAACATATGGCATTAGTTATGTTTTTCTGGTATATTCTCTTTATTAAACTAAGATGCTTTCTTCTATTTTCAGGACATTAAGATTTTGTTTTAATTCTTGCTCTGAAATCAGGAATGTGTATTACATTTTAGTCAATGCTTTTAATCATTTATAAAAGTAATAGCCCAATACTAAAGGTTAAAACCAGGGCCTTTCACATATTAGGCAAGCTCTCTGGCACTAAGGTATATCCCCAGACCAATAAAAATGTTGATAGTATTTTACGTAATCCAACAAACATTTTTTGAATGTGCCAGTGCCTAATTTAGACACTGGGAATTTAGGGAAGGAAAGAAACCTGTTTCTAAACCTCTGCCCTCATTTAAGCGTGCATTCTTTTGGGGGGGGTACTGGGGATCAAACTCGGGTCCTTGCACTTTCGGGGCAGTAAGTGTGCATTCTAATGGGTCCATCTAACCCAACATGTTTGCTTCTAGGTAACGTATCTAAAGACATATGCTGAAATGCACACACACAAAGGTATCCCTGGAGCTGTCATCTGTGTTGAAAAGCATTCAACAATAAGTGAGTGATAAAAAATGATGGAATATTTGTAACACATCCAACTGTGCAGCCATTAAAATACTGAGGTGAGCTGGGTGTGATGACACAACCCTGTACTTCTAACACTTTGGGAGGCTGAGACAGGAGGACCATAATTTAGAGCCAAATCTGGGCAATTTAGCTACTTAGCAGGACCCTGTCTCAAAATAAATAAAATAATAAAGGGAAGGGGCTGGGGATTTAGCTCAGTGGCACCGTGGCTGCCTCAAAAGCGCAAGGTCCTGAGTTTGATCACCAGTACCAAAAAACCCCAAAAAGCATTAGGTCGTAGATACAATTTGGGCTGGGGATGTAGCTCAGTGGTTCTGGTGCCTACCTCAAAAGCGCAAGGTCCCGAGTTCAATCCCCAGTACCTAAATAAATAAATAAATAAATAAATGGGGCTGGAGATGTAGCTCAGTGTGAAGGCCCTAGGTTCAATTCCCAGTACTGAAAAAAAAAGGCTGAGTTCAACATGTATGATTTAACATGAATTCTTTAAAATGAATTAATGTTTTAAAAAGTGCACACCAAAGACCCTTTTTGTTAAGTTTATATGGTGGTGATACAGGTGCTTGGAAGAAGAAATGAAGGACATGAATCAAACTGTGTCTGTGGCGGCCACTTCGAGGGAAGGAATTAGGATCAGGAAGGGGAGGACAGGACTCCCCTCCCCAGATTTTTGTAGGGTTTCAACTACTTGCAGTGATAATTTATTTGTGTATCATTTGCATAATTTTAAAAACAGGGAGAGGAAAAAAATAGCATAGCATTGCTGTAAAACTGGCAAAATTGTGCCAGATGGGTCTTTCAGAACTATCCGGGGAAAATGCAAGCATTGGGAAACAACAGAGAAAAAAATAAATATCAGGTCAATACCCTCAGTTAATTAAAACTAGGGAAGAGAGGAGTAGAAAACAATTCAAATGATTAGAATCTAAAACGAAAGGAGGAGATGGGAGAGACCTTGCGGAGCTGTCAGCTGCGACCACAGCCCATTACATCTGTGATTTATGAGACCGTTTTGTCATTCAGAGCCTCACGAATCTTCCTTACAGCTCTATTTCAGAGACGCTGGAAGGCACAGTTTCATTTCAACACCCAAGAGGAAACAATCAGGAGCCAAGAGAGATTTAAATATCCCCAGAGACAGGGTCTGCATGCCAGCTTTTAAGGAGCCAGAACCGACTTATGAACAGGACGCTGAGCAGAGGGAGGATTCTCAAGAAAGAGGCAGGAACCAGGCAGCGTGAGATCTGCAAGTCCCATGTTTTTATTCCAGTCTGCGTTTTTTCCTAATTTTTAAAAATTTTAAATTAAAAAAATTTTTGGATACCTGCTTCCCAGACAAAATCAAATCACAGCCAGCAGTTCTGTCCATTTTACTGAGCTCGCTAATTCTTCCATGTTGCCTAGAGGTTTAAAAACACATTCACACACTTTATTTCAGGCGGTTCTGGCAGCAAGGCGAAGCCTGGTACTGTTCGTCAAATTTCATGAGAAGCACCTAGCTCAGTGGAGGAGACACAAGGTCCCAAAGCGAACGCCAGGCAGGGACACACACCTGTGAACTCTGCCCTGAGGACTGCCCCGGGGAAAAAACCATGTAGTGACTTTTCCTTAGGTAGTATTTGTGTGTTAGTGCAAGAGCGTACACGTGCGAGGCTTTGGGTGGAGCAGAGAACCTGGGATGGAAAGTTCTATAAAAATAAGCTTGGGAGCCAGGCGTGGTGACACACACTTATAACCTCAGCTACTTGGGAGGCTGAGACAGGAGGATTTTAAATTCAAGGCCAGCCTAGGAAACTTGGTGAGGTCCTGTCTCAAAATAGAAAGGGCTAGAGACACAGCATTCTCCGGGTGGGTTCGGTCCCCATTACCTCAAAAAAAAAGGCGATAACTATCTGGAGATGAGTGAGAATTGAGTGCTAGACTCTTATATCCAAAAGCCATTTATTTAATTATGGGACCACGAGAGACTAGAGAATTGACAGGATCGAGGAACGAGGACAGGAAGCTGCCCCCGCAGGAGGAGGGCCCAGGCCTCCACCGAGGTAGCCAGAAAGGAAGCCGCCCCTGCTGGACGGCTCTGAGCAGGCGCTGAAGTGCGGTGTGAGCTGAGGACCCGTCTAAACCGCGAGGAAGGGCCGGGGTTTAGCTCAGTGGTTCCACCGCCTGCCTTGCAAGCGCAGGGCCCCGAGTTCAATCCCCGGTACCAAAAAAAAAAAAAAAAAAAAAAGAGGAAACTGGGAATCTACTGAGGAGGCCTGCGAGTCCACAGGGCCCACCCTGGGGCCAGGACCTCGGCCGCAGCGCGGCTCGCGCTGACTCTGACTGGGTAGAAAACGCTCAGCTCACTGCGTAAGCGAGGAGGCCTTCACCGAAGGGCCCAGTGTGGTGTTCACTGGCTCCGAAGGTTATTAGAGAAAGAATCAAAGCCACTGGTAAATAAAAATAATACTAATGAATCAAAAGAGAATCAAAGTCAAAGACCAAGTTGAAAAGGGAGCTCATAGGTAGAGAACAGGAGAAATTTTAGTGGAGAAGAAAAAGGAGAAAGATTGTAGAAAAGAGAAAGTAATATTATTTTGTATTTCAGGCTAATGGAAAATGAAATAAAAGAGGAGTGCTGTTACACATAGCTAAAAGACAAAAGGATAAGAACGCATCCAAAAGTGATTTCAATTATATGATAATCAAGAAATTTTAAAAAGATTTCAATGATATGCTAATCAGGGAATCACTGTGACAGAAAGGGTAATTTTAGTGAGGATGTAAAAATGAGTCCCAAACTGCTGGAGGAAAAAGCTGCTTAGTAAGGACTTTGGGCCAGGGGTGGCAGCGCCCATCTGTGACCCCAGCGCATGGGAGGCTGAGCCAGGAGGATCTCTGAGAGTTCAAGGCCAGCTTGAGCTACGGTAATGAGGCCCTGTCTCAAAAAACCAAAAGTACAAAACCAAACAGAGTAAAGGCATTGGGAAAACCGGAGAGAAACAGTAACCTTGCAAGACAGTAACACAGTGGAACTCAATGGCTGGCGGAGGAAGATCGACTTCAGACGAAGAAATATTTGAGTGACATTTACTGTGTGGAAAACATTGTATTTGGTGCAAAAAAACAATGTTTTAAGAAGATAATAAACAGGGCCCGGGATTTAGCTCAGTGACACCGCACCTGCCTCGCACAAGGTCCCGGGTTGGGGGGTGGGGGGGGTGCGAGGAGTCGGAGCCGTCGTCCTAAGTCTCAAAACACCGGGGTTTGAATTCGGTGGTGACGTCCTCCAGAGACGCGGGAGAAGGGGCTTCACCGTTGGGAGCCCCAGATTTCCCCTGCCGGTAGTGTCCCACAGTGGTGTTCCAGTAATGACACGAGATGGCGTCAGTGAGGCGGATGCCCAGCACCCCGCGAGTGTCAGCCGCCCATGGACAGAAACCGGTCTGGGGACAGCAGCTGCCTTGCTGCTGGGCACCTAGGCAACGAGGTTCGGAGGGGACAGGGTAAGGGAAGAATAAAGAAACCTTAGAACTCAGTGGTCAGGTAGAGGAGGGCTGGGCAGATAGACTTCCACACTTCTGGAAGATACGCTCAGTAGAGCTGTCAACAAGGATGACTGACCCTTAGCCAATACCACGTTTATGATAGAAAAGATGATCTATATAAAAATTACAAAGCCCAGAAAATATAAATAATGAGCTCAAACATTTGTATAATCTCATATGTGAGAGATAGCCACTGTTAAAATCCTAGAGATAGCACAGCTGTAATCCCTGCACGCTGGGAAGCTGAGACAGAAGGATCACAAGTTTGAGCCCAGCCTGGGCAACTTAGTGAGAACGTGTTTCAAAATAAGAAAATTTTTGCAAGGCGTGGTGGTGCACACCTGTGATCCCACCACTTGGGAGGCTGAGGCAGGAAGATCGCAGTGAATCTGAGGCCAGTCTGGGCTACATAATGAGTTCAAAGCCAGCTTGAACTACATAGCAAGACCCTGTCTCAAAAAAGAAAAAAGAGAGAAATTTTTAAAAGAAGGGTAGAGATATAGCTCACCGACAGATCCCCTAAATTGTGCTGTAATTACTTAGTTTTGTTTTCTACATATCTGTGCGTATGTGACAGTTGAATCCTACATTTTTTCTCTAACATCAGCTTTTCTCTGTATTCTCTCACATAGATATGCTGTGCCTTATGTATCAAACCTTTTACTATTGAACATTTGCGCATTTTCAATTTTCCCTAATATAAATACCGGAGCGATATTAACATCTTTGCATTATTTAAGTGGAAAGTGTTGTATTGTGTTGCTACCCATTCATTCACTTAGCCATTTATTCATCTCGTACTTGGTATTTTGATTTTTCCTTTCCTTTTGACCTTTGTTACAGAAACAGTGTTGTACTAAGCATCCTTGTACCCATTTTTGTGTTTCTGGGTGTGTTTTCCTCAGGATTAATTCCTTTAGAAAGGAAAAACCCACTTCATCCAAACAGCTGAATTGACAGAAGGTTGCACTGTCAACAGAGCCCACACCTGGCGCCCGGCCGTCCAAGGCATGGTACCGGGGATCGAACTCGGGACCTTGTGCTTGCGAGGCAGGCGGCAGAACCACTGAGCTAAATCCCTGGCTGCTTGTACTCTCAATTTTTTTATTGGCCCTTTGCTTTTCATGGAATACTTTTGCAATACTTTTAAAGGCAAACAAGGACAGAGGCAGGGCGTGTCTTAAGCACCACTGGGGGAGCCGGCTGTAGCACTTCTGTGAGACAGGGCTTGCTCCATAGCCTCTCAAGCTGCCCGCCGTAATGGAAGCATTGGCTTTCATGCTCCACAGCTGCTCATTACTTAAGTGACATCGATACCCAAGGCTCAGAGCCAGAGCCTCAGTCAGTGATCTGCTCTGAGTGCTCCGTCCTGGTCATTCTTCGGCACAGTCCATCCAAGGGCTGTATTGAAAAGATCACAGATCATATATTTTTGACCAAGTGTGAGTAAGGTACATGGCTTTTGTAAATCTGAAAGAGTAGCTTGGACATTACAACTGTGGACTGGAATTAATTTTCCAACAAAGCAGCTGGTATGTTTCTTTTTTCCTGGCTGGTGGGGAACTATACAATGTCAAACAGTAACAAACTTACTTGCTAGGCCTGGTAGCACAGGCCTGTAATCCCAGTACAGTTCTGGGGAGGCTGAGGCAGGAAGATCACTGGGAGTTCAAGGCCAGCCTGGGCTACATAATGAGTTCAAAGCCAGCCTGAACCACATAGTGAGACCCTGTCTCAAAAAAAAAAACAAAAAAAACCAAACTTACTTAGATGATATCTAAAAGATCACTGTAGTAACAACTTTTGATTATCCAAATATCTCTTCTGAAAACTCATTCCCAACCATCTTGCCCTGAACTCTAACTAAATGATCAGAATCAAAGCTGAGTGTAGTGGTGATTGCTTGTGATCCCAGCACTCAGGAGGCCAAGGCAGGAGGATTGCTTCAAGTTCAAGGCCATCCTGGGCTGCATAGTGAGGTCAGGCCCAGCCTGAACTATATGGCAAGACCCTGTCTCAAAAAGAAAAAAAGAAAAAGAGAAGATCAGCAATGGATAGATCCTGCTGTGGACAACTGGGGTCGATCCCAATTCTTCAGAAATGGAAAACTCTCTCACTAGGTAGATGGACTAAAGGCTAAGAAACACTTGGACACCTGGCCAGCATTGGTAAAGGCCTGAGTTTGATCCTTGGCACTGTGAAGGAGGAGGGGGAGGGGCCGGGGAGAGGAAAAAAGGAGGAGGTGGAGGAGGAAGGAAAGGGGAAATTTCAGCAACTAGGATTTTTGCTATGTGGCTTGAGAAGCAGAGAAAGTTGATCACCAAGTAGAGAGAAGATAGCGGATAAGAAAGGTGCAAGGGGCCAGGGATTTAGCTCAGTGGTTCCACTGTCTGCCTCAGAAGCACAAGGTCCCGAGTTTGATCCCTGGTACCAAAGAAAAAGAAATGGTGCAAAATATTTCCTTGTTCACTTTGATTTCACAGCTCTAGTTCCAGCCCATCCCCCCCTTCCCCACCCTTCTCAGTCCTGGCTAGGGTTCATTTCTGCACCTTGAAGACAAGAGAGTTTTAATAGAACCACCCAAATGGCCTTTCACTGCCCTGCCTGGAAATAAAGAATTTGCTACTGTTGCAAACCAGCGAGGAAGGGGTATATCTCTCTCCTAATGACCTGAGCCCATCTGTTCTCTTTTCTTTTGCAGAGCACAACCCTTGAAAAACATTTCCTATTAAAGTGTTCTTGTAAAATGTAATCAATTTAATTATAAATCTGAACAAGTCAGTAAATATAATGAGTTCAATTGCAGGATGATGTTATTGTGGGATTGCCTGGGATATTCTTCATACTCAAAAAGAATTCTAAATTTTCTAAAGGGTATTCCAAGCTATTGTTCATAACTAGACATAGTCTTATCAAGCAAAGTGAGCATATTTTGAGACATGAAAATCTGAAAGATTTTCCTATTAAAAATCTCTCCAGAGCCGGGGATTTAGCTCAGTGGGATTGCACCTGCCTCAAAAGCACAAGATTTTGAGTTCAATCCCCATTATCAACACAAAAAACAAAAAACCAACTCTCCATTTGGGATGATGAAATGTTGTGCAATTAATGTGATAATTGTACAGTCTTGTAACTATACCAAAACCACTGAACTGCACCTTTGAAAATGGTGAATTTCATGGTATGTTAATCAAATTTCTATAAAAATAAAAACAGAACAAACAACAATCAGCCAAATACTTAGCCACAGCCAATAATGAGTGATTAAATTAGATATAATAAAAGTAAAGTAATAATAAAATTAATTCTAGGGATGACCTCCAGCACTCATGCTGCCCTCCAGCTGTTCCCAACCTAGCATGACAGGTCCCGGCTCTGACCGTTACCCACCTTCGAGGGAGAAGGAAGAAGAGAGGAAGAGAAATGGCAAAAAAGGACCGAAGTCCCCAGGGGCCTGGAGAGCATGTGAGCTGCACTTCATTCCTTTCTGCTGTCCCCGCAGTGGACCCATTCTGTTCCCCCTTCCTCCTAGGAATCTGGGCTTTCCCTGAAAATTAATCCCCCAAATAACTTGTCTGTCATGAACGGTCCCTAACACAAAATGGACCTTTTGCCTCTCTGACAAGTGCTTGTTCTTTTTGCTTGTTAACTGTGGATCACATGGCTTATGTTTCTCTTCGTGCTCCAATTGGTACCTGAAGAACTCCTTGGGGTCTTGCCTTTTTACAGGACCATGGATGTGTTTCCTTCATGCGGTGTGATGGGGAAGTCTCAGTTCCATGGTCCAGGCAGCAAAGCAACAAAGTTCTCACTGAGTTGGCCCCTATTTCAAAGACTCTTGAGAAAATCCCAATGAATTCATTAGAAATATATTTATTACTAACTTGTTGGCATAGAACTGTAATCCCAGTACTTGGGAGACTGAGGCAGGAGGATGATGATGCTTTGCCCTTGTCACCTGCAGGGCTTTTATTCTGAGTGCGAAGGCAAGAGCCATGTGAGTACTGTGCACCAAGAGCCTCATGTTTGCTTTTCCTTCCTTCCGCCATTCTGACTACTGTGTAGGAAACAGACTCAGATGAAAGGAACAGAAGAGAGAGGTCAGTTAGCCCTTGAAATCCTGTAGCGCTGGGCAGAGGACCAGAGCTGCCCCCAGCGCAGAGGAAGTGAACCTTCCAGGCCACCGAACCACTGCGCCCAAGGCTGAGGAGGTGAGCCACGTTGGTACCAGCAGCACACACAACCCCCATGGAAAGGAGAAGACCCATAAACAAGTCTCAAAACCAGACTTCCAGATCACCTACACCAACCCCAAAGGGAAACAAGATGGAACAATCTGATACTTAACCACCTGGACTCCCTGAACTGGCAACAAAAGAGGATCTGGAAAAAAAAGAAATCTGCAGTAATTTCTCAGATAACAGCAGAGATTGTGTGCATAGTGCAAGACATGATTAATAAATCTAGAGAGGACACAGATACAAAAATATGGGAGCCGAGGAACATGATGGAATCCTGACATAGGAAAAAAATGGAATCCATAAAACAGATGCAAACAGACTTCCAGGAGATTAAAAACTCCATTGAAAGTTTATGCAGTAGAATGAGCCAATGTGAGGACAGAATTTCAGATACAGAATATAAGATTGCAATTAGTGAATAGGAAAGGAAAAATTTCTTTAAAATTGTAAGGGACCATGAGAAATCAATCCAGCAGCTGCTAGATGATGCAAAAAAGAATAACATAAGACTGATCAGAGTCAATGAAGAAACAAGAGAGAGTGCAGGCAACATAAAAACGATGTTCACAAGGTGGGGATTTAGCTCAGTGGTTCTGCCACCTGCCTTGCAAGCACAAGGACCTAAGTTCGATCCCTGGTACACACACAAAAAAAAATGTTCACAGAAGTGATGGCAGAAAACTTCCCAAGCATGGGGAAAAGAACTTGATATATAGATAAGTGAGGCATACAGGACTCCAACTAGCCTTGATCAAAAAAAAATCTGCACATAGGCATATAATAGTTAAGATTCCAGAAAACCAACACAAGAACTACATTCTACAAGCACTTAGACAAAAGAAACAAATCATATACAAAGGAAAGCCCATCAGAATCACAACAGACTTCTCAATTCAAAGACTCAAGGCAAGAAGAGCTTGGAGTGACATATTTCAGGCCCTAAAGGAAAACAGCCTCTGATCCAGATTGATGTATCCTGCAAAACTATCTTTCAAAATTGATGGAGAAATAAGATACTTTCATGACAAAGAGCACCTTAGGAACTTCATCAGTATCAAACCAGCAGTCCAAAACATTTAGACAACATCCTAGGAAAAGACAATGAGGATCACAACCCCAGCAAGCCCAGCAGAATGAACCCATCTGGCATGACAAGAAATTAAATGGAAAGGAGGAGAACCCAACAAAAAGAAAAAGTCATGGCAATGATAAGTCAATATGTTTCAGTTATAACCATTAATGTTAATGGTCTCCATTCATCAATCAAAAGAAACAGACTGGCAGAATGGGTCAAGAAGCAAAATCCAACAATATGCTTCATACAAGAAACACACTTAATTCAAAAGGAAACTCACAGACTGAAAGTTAAAGGGTGGAAAACAATACTGCATGTGACAGGAACCTGAAAAAAAGCAGGAGGAGCTATTCTCTTGGCAGATCAAGTAGATTTCAAAGCAACACTGATTAAGAGACAAAGAAGGACACTACATCCTTGTAAAGGGAACAATCCAAGAGAAAGAGATGACAATCATTAATATCTATGCACCAAACACTAGTGCACCCAACTATATAACACAAATACTAACAGACATGAAAAGTCATATATGCACTAATAAAATTGTAGTGGGGGACCTCAACACCCCACTGTCACAAATAGAAAGATCAACTAGACAAAAAATAAGTAATGAAATACTAGAACTCAATCGAACTCCTGAACAAATGAACTTAACAGATGTTTACAGAGTCTTCCACCCCACAAAATCAGAACACACATTCTTCTCAGCTGCACATGGGTCATTCTCCAAAACAGACCACATACTCACACATAGAACATGTTTAAGTAAGTCAAAGGAATTGAAGTTATCCCCTGTATATTATCAGACCATAGTGCGATGAAATTGGAGATCAATAGTAAAAGAAACAACAAGAATTTCATAAACACATGGAAACTGAACAACACACTTCTGAATAACCAATGGGTCTCAGAGGAAATTAAAGAAGAAATCAGATAGTTCCTACAATTAAATGACAATGCCAATACAACATACTGGAATCTACGGGACACAATGAAAGCAGTCTTATGAGGGAAATTCATAGCAGTGAATACTCACATGAGGAAACCTGAGAAAACTCAATTAACCTGCTGCTGAACCTCAAGCTTCTAGAAAAGAAGAGCAGGACAAACCCAAAGCTCATACAAGGGAGGAAATTATAAAGATCAGAGGAGAGAACAATCCAATGGAGACTAAGAGAACAATACAAAAAAAAAAAATCAATGAAGCAAAGAGTTGGTTCTTCGAAAGAATAAACAAAATTGACAAACCCTTAGCCAAACTCATCAGAAAAAGGAAAGAAAAGGCCCAAATCCATGCATTTGGGAGTGAAAAGGGTGAAATTACAACAGACTCAGCAGAAATCCAGAGGATCATCAATATCTACTTCCAGAACCTATATGCCAATAAGATGGACAACACAGAAGAAATGGACAGATTCCTACATACATATGAATTACCAAAGTTGAGTGAAGAAGACCTAAAAATTCTAAACAACCCAATATCAACCAATGAAACTGAAAACATAATTAAAAACTTATCAACTAAGAAAAGCCTGGGCCCTGATGGCTTCACTGCTGAATTCTACAAGACATTTAGAGAGGAACTGCTGCCACTACTGTTTAAACTCTTCAATGAAATTGAAACGGAAGCAATACTCCCAAATTCATTTCTGGAAGCAAGCATCACTTTGATCCCCAAAGCAGAGAAAGACCCAACTGAAAAGGAGAACTATAGGCCAATCTCACTAATGAACACAGATGCAAAAATCCTTAATAAGATACTGGCAAACAGAATGCAGAAGATCATCAAGAAGATCATACACCCTAATCAAGTGGGATTCATCCCAGGGATGCAGGGATGGTTCAATATATGAAAATCAATCAATGTAATACACTATATCAATAGAGCCAAGGACAAAAACCATATGATTATCTCCATAGATGCAGTCAAAGCATTTGACAAAATCCAACGCATTTATGATAAAAACCCTACAAAAAATTAGAATAGATGGTCTCTACCTCAAACTGATAAAAGCCTTCTATGAAAAACCAACAGGCAATATCACACTAAATGGTCACAAACTGAAATCCTTCACACTCAAATCAGGAACAAGACAAGGATGTCCACTATCACCAGTCTTATTCAATATAGTTTTGGAAACACTAGCCAAGGCAATTAGACAAGAGAAAGAAATAAAAGGAATAAAGATAGGAAATGAAGAAATCAAATTGTCATTATTTGCAGATGACATGATACTCTGTATAGAAGGCCCCAAGAACTCCATCAAAAGCCTTCTAGACTTAATAATCAAATTCAGTCAAGTAGCTGGTTACAAGGTCAACACACAAAAATCAATAGCTTTCCTCTACATGAACAACAGAATCACTGAGAGAGAAATAGGGTAAACAACTCCTTTCACAATAGCATCCAAAAAACTGAAATACCTAGGAATCATCCTAACGAAAGCAATCAAAGACCTCTTCTCTGAAAACTATAGCACTCTGAAAAGAGAGATTGAAGATGATATCAGAAAATGGACAGACATCCCCTGCTCCTGGGTAGGAAGGATTAATAGAGTGAAAATGGCCATACTTCCAAAACTGCTATATAAATTTAATGCAATTCCAATTGAGATCCCAGCAGCATACTTCCTGGATCTTGAGAAAACAATCCAAAAATTCATTTGGAACAAGAAGAGACCCAGAATAGCAAAAGCAATTCTAGGTAACACAGACATGGCAGGGGTATCACAATCCCCAACCTGAAACTCTACTACAAAGCTACTGTGATAAAAACAGCATGGTACTGGCAAAGAAACAGACCTGAGGACCAGTGGAACAGATTAGAAGATGCAAAAACAACGCCAGACACACTCAGCCATCTCATCTTCGACAAAGGAGCCAAACACCCTCACTGGAGGAAAGATAGCCTCTTTAATAAATGGTGCTGGAAAAATTGGGCTTCCACTTGCCAAAGATTAAAACTAGACCTGTATCTCTCACCATGCACTAAACTAAAATCAAAATGGATTAAAGATCTAAATATTAAAATAGAAACTCTGAACCAGTTGGAACAGAGGTTAGGTAGAACCCTTGAAGACATTGGTGTAGGAAAAGATTTTATGAACAAAACCTCAGCTGCCCATGAACTAGCACAAACAATCAACAAATGGGATCTCTTCTTATTAAAAGGCTTCTGCACAGCAAGAGAAACCACCAGCAGTGTGAAGAGACAACCCACAATGTGGGAAAAAATCTTCACCTGCTCTTCCTCAGACAAAGGTCTACTATCTCGAATCTATAAAGAACTTTAAAAGATCAAACCCCCCAAATTTAAAGACCCAATCCAAAAATGGGCATCTGAAATGAACAGACATTTCTCAGACAAAGAAGTAGAAATAGCAAATAAATACATGAAAAAATGTTCAACATCACTGGTCATTCGAGAGATGCAAATGAAAACAACGCTGAGATTCCACTTCACTCCAGAAAGAATGGCTGCTATCATGAAATCAACCAATAACAAATGCTGGCGGGGCTGTGGGGAAAGAGGAACCCTGCTCCACTGCTAGTGGGAGTGTAGACTGGTGCAAGCACTGTAGAAATCAGTATGGAGATACCTCAAAGAACTAGGACTGGAAGTCCCATTTGACCCCACTATTCTACTGCTGGGGATCTTCCCCAAAGAGTTAAAAGAATCATACCACAGTGATATATGTGCGGCCATGTTCAGAGCAGCACAGTTTGTGATGGCTAAAACTTGGAAACGGCCCAAATGTCCATCAACTGGAGACTAGATAAAGAAAATGTGGTTTTTTTTATAAAATGGAGTACTACTCAGCCATAAAAAATGAGAAATTATAGACATTTATAGCTAAGTGGATGCACATTGAGGCAATACTCTTAAGTGAAATAAATAGGACACACATGTATAAATACCGAATAGTTTCTCTGGTGTGAGAAACTGAAAGTGTAAATATGGACTAAATGTATAATAGGTAATGTGAAATAGGAAGAAAAGGGGCAAAGGGGAAGGAAGTGGGAGGGCTAGGGGAAAGGATAGAAGGGAATGGGATTAATATGAGAAAATGGAAAAATAGAAACAAAATCTTTGTAAATAGGGAAGAATGGAGGGGTTGAAGGGAGGGCTGGGCAAAGGTGAAAAATAAGAACCAAGAGAGACTATGGAAAGGTGCAAATTTCCAATGATGAATGTCATTATATTGTATATATAAAATGTACCAATGATTAGAATGAATAATCAATAATGTAAAATAGGAAGAAAAGGTCCAAAGGGGTAGGGGTATTGGGAGGGGCAGGGGAAAGGAAAGAAGGGAAAGGAAAAATGATGAGAAATGGAAAAAATGGAAATAAAGTCTTTGTAAATAGGGAAGGGTGGAGGGCATGAAGGGAGGGCTAGGAATGGGGAAAAATAAGAACCAAGATGCATTATGTAAAGGTACAATTCCCAATGAGAAATGTAATTGTGTTGTATACCTACAATGTACCAATAAAAGAATTTAATTTAAAAAAAAAACAAGCTATCAATGGAGCGTAAGACATCTTGGAGGCAACTCCTGCCAGTGGCCCTCATTCTGGCCAGAACAACTCCAAGGTTCCAAGGTTTGTCTCCCTTTGAGCTCCTCTATAGGAGGCCTTTCCTTTGGAATGATCTCCTCAGTAATGAGGAGACACACTGAGCTTTACAACAGGTACAAAGCTTAGCCCAGTTCCTACAAGTCCTGTCCATCCTAAGACAGACCGAGCCTAGGCCCATTTCTATGAAAAAAACTCTTTTGCCCAGGAACATTGGTGTTGGTAAAGGCTCTGGATACTCAGAGTGTAGCCCAGCCTTGATGGGAAGGACCCTATGTAGTCCTCTTATCCACGCCCACAGGCATCAAGGTTACAGGTCACCAGGATCAACCATTCCCACATCAAGCTGTGGAGCACCCCCAGAGAAACTAGAGTTCATCCAGCATCTGAGCCTCCAGGATCACCATCTCAGGCAGACATCCAGCCATGCCCTATTCCTGTGAACCTGTGGAGGACCTCTGTTTCCTCTTCAAAAGGCACAAAGATAAGTAATGCCAGTTGACCCACAGGGATATAGGCACCCTTTGTTCTGGGTTTGTGTGGCACTTGGGATTGCCATCATTGTCCTACATTGCTTACAATCTTTTTGTCTCTTGCCCAATGGGTGGAAACAGTTTGCATGTAAGGAGGATGACTACTCTACTCCTCCTACTGACATTGTTCCAGAGATGTCACTGCTCTTTAGAAAATCCTTGGAATAATAACTCTGTAGTGGGGATGACACAATCCCTCATTCCTGGATTCCATAATTGCTGGCTATGTTTCCTGGGGCCCAAAATGGCAGGTCCCCTTCCAACTTTCCAGGTCCTTGGTGCAGGCAGCCCTGAGGAGGTAATCTTATCAGTGAAGTCACTTAATTATTCAAACTCATTCACAGGCCTCACCCATATACCCACTCCTCAAAAACTCTTGGGAGCTAATGTCAAGGATATTATTGGGACCTTGTCCAATCAACCCCAGATAAATCACCCTCTTCCTCTAGGGATCTGACTCACTTGATGGAACAAGCAGCAAAAGTTCTTCCCAGTCAAGTTTTCTATCAACACTGCTATTATCGATGGCAAGAAGCTAAATGCCAGGTATTTAGCGGAGAGGTTGGCTGGGTTAAATGCAGAGACATTGATCTCATACTTCCACAGGTCCACATGTGCCAGATCTCAGAAGACCCATATTTTACCAATTGGGTCCAGATCATTAGAGAGGGTCACCAGACTTTCAGAAGCAGCCTACCCATCCAGTCACCACTCCTGCCCCCAACCATCTGAGAGTCTACCTTGACCTTCCTTGAGACAAAATAGATCCCACGTCCTGGAATTAGACTAAGATATTGCCACTATCTTGCCACCCCTCCCTTTCATTTTGAGATCCCTGTCATAAGTGGCCCTAATCCCCAGAGGTGGGCCAACACCTCACGCCTAAAACCACCCAATAGCAAAGCCCATCTCATATGTGCTCCACCTGGTTACTTGTTCTATGGACTCCTATCCCAGCCCAAGTGAGCCATAGGACTCCAGTGCCTAGACTCCCACACCTGTGTTATGGCTTGGGAACTTGCCCATCTGAGTCCCCATCCTGAAGGAATATTAGCCCTCAATCAGACTTTAATAGGTTCTCTATGGAAAGGCCTTCCTCACCCAGGAACAGAGGCTCACAGTCTATCCTCCTGACAAAAGAGAGAACCCATAACCCTCATTGTCCTAAGAATAACTGCTCTTGTGGCTGCCTTGGGAGGTATTATCTATGGTGTGGTTGCCAACACAATCCATATCAAAAACCTCAAGGCCACAACGGCTAAAATTGCTGAGTCCACAGGAAGCAACTTCCAAGACCTCCAAAAGTCCCTGGACTCTCTGGCAGGGATGGTTTTGGAACATAGACAAGTTCTTGACTGGATGCTTGCTAGCCAGGGAGGAGCATGTGCCATGCTACACGGGTCTTGCTGTATGTACATAAATAACTCCTGAGAGGTAGAAACCAGGACATCCATCATTTTAGACAGAGCCAAATGGCTCCAGGATGAGAGAAGAGTAGACCAACTCTCTTCCCAAGTTTTCACTCAGATCAAGGGCCTAATTCCAACCCTCAGGTCCTGGGTCTGTCTTCTCATAACACGTTTCCTCCTCATGCTACTTTTATGTCTCTTCAGCCCATATATAATTAACTGCCTTACTCACTTCACTGCAGATCACATCAATGCTGTCAAGATGCAGATGGTTCTCCAGATGGAACCTAAAATGGACCTGTCCTTCTCCTACCAGGGACCCCTCAATGGACCTCCTGATGAGCACCCCCCCCCGCCCCACTTCCTGCCGACACCCCCTTTCAGCAGGAAGTAGCTGGAGGTCATCGCCCATAGTCCCAATAGCAGTTGGTGGGGTGCCTCAGAGTAGGGATTGTAGGGATAGAGACCCATAGGCAGGGAAAGGTGAGGGACTCCCCGCCCCCAAGGAGTTTCAATAGGTGGCAGAACAGGTTTAACCACCTGTGAAGAGCTGACAGCCTGCGGTTACACTTCCTTTTTATGCTGTACCTTGCAAAGCTTGGTTTGCTAAAATCAAAAGGAAACTTGACCCTAAGGTGTGAAAGGCCCCCAATGACCCTTCCCTAGTAACGAGCCAAATCAACCAATTAGCCAATCAAGTAGGGGCACCCTCAGCCCAGAGACAGGATAGGCCCCTGACTACTATAAAATCAATACCTTGAGCCCCCTTCAATCGTGGCTCCGTTTCAGGCACCCCTGCCTGTCTTTCTGAGAGAAGGCAGCTATACTCTTGCATGCTTGCTAAATAAAAGTACAAACTTTGCTTCTACATGTTTGATCTCTATCTGATTCTTCCACAACCTTCTGCATCGTTGGGAGAGCCAGTTGCAGGATTTCAGGGATTCTCCACCTGTCTCCACCCAAGACATCCATTATACATTTTGGTCCTTATTTCCACTTTTGGTTTCTCACACCAGAGAAACAATGTGGTATTTAAACATGTGTGTCCAATTTGTTGCACTTAAGAGTATGATCTCAAGGTGCATCTATTTAGCAAGAAATGTCTCATGCTTATCCTTCTTTACAGCAGAGTAGTACTCCATTATATTAAAAAACCAACACGTCTTCTTTATCCATTCGTCAGTTGATGGGCATTTGGGCTGTTCCCAAAATTTAGCTATTACAAATTATGCTGCTGTAAACATGGATTTGCATTTATTGCTGGGGTATGATGCTTTCAATTTTGGGGGGAAGATACCAAGAAGGACTGGGTTGAATGAAAACTCTAGTTTTAGGTTTTTCTGAGGAATCTCCACACTGAGTTCCATACTGGTTTCACCAGTCTACATTCCTTTTTCCCCACAGCCCCACCAGCATTTGTTATTGATTGATTTCTTGATAGCAGCCATTCTTTCTGGAGATGAAATCTCAGTATTGTTTTAATTTGCATTTCACGAATGACCAGTGATGATGAATACTTTTTCATATATTTATTTGCCATTTCTAATTCTTCATCTGGTAAGTGTCTTTTTTGTGTGTGTGTGTGATACAGGGTCTCACTATGTAACCCAGGCTGGCCTTGAACTTGCTGTGATCCTCCTACCTCTGCCTCCCGAGTGCTGGAATTACTGGGATGCACCATCATGCCCCGCTTGAGAAGTGTCATTTTATTTTAGATGCCCATTTTTGCATTGAGTCTTTAAGTGGGGAGAGGTCTGATTTTTTTGAATTCTTTATATATTCTAGACATTAGCCCTTTGTCTGAGGAAAAAAATTTTCCCACACTGTGGATTGTCTCTTCACTCTGTTGCTGGTTTCTTTTGCTATGCAAAAGCTTTTTAATAAGATGAAATCCCAGTTGTTGATTCTTTGTGATATTTCCTGTGCAATCAGAGTTTTGTTCCATAAAGTCTTTACCTACACCTATGTCTTCAAGAGTTCTACTTAGTCTATCTTCCAGCAGATTTAGTGTTTGTGTTAATATTTAGATCTTTGATCCATTTTTAGTTTAGTGCATGGTGAAAGATAGGGGTCTAGTTTTAATTTTCAGCAAGTCCAAAGCCAGTTTTTCCAGCACCATTTATTTTTTTTTAATTCATTTATTGGTACATTTTAAGTATACAATATGTTTACATTTATCATTGGGTGCTTGTACCTGTACATGATGTATCTTAGTTATTTTTTTCCTCATTACCTGTGCACCCTTCACCCCCTCCAACCTTCCCTATTTACATAGATTTCATCTCCATTTTTTTTCTTTTCTCATAATTTTTCCTTTCCCTTCTTCCTGTTCCCCTTCCCCTCCCACCGCCCATACACCTTTAGACATTTTCCTATTTCAAATTATCAATTATTCATTTTAATCATTTTAATCCTTATTTACACTTTGTTTCTCACACTAGAGAAACTATTTAGTATTTACACATGTGTCCTATTTATTTCACTTAAGAGTATGGCCTCAATATGCATCCATTTAGCTATAAATGTCTCTAGTTTCTCATTCTTTATGGCTGGATAGTACTCCATTTTATAGAAAAACCACATCTTCTTTATTCAGTTTCCAGTTGATGGGCACTTGGGCTGTTTCCAAGCTTTAGCTATTACAAACTGTGCTGCTATAAACATGGCCAGCACCATTTATTAAAGAGGCTTTCTCCCAGTGATGGTGTTTGGCTCCTTTGTCAAAGATGAGGTGGTCGAGTGTGTTTGGAGTTGTTTCTACATCTTCTAATCTGTTCCATTGATCCTTGAGTCTATTTTATTGCTGGTACCATGCTGTTTTTATCATAGTAGCTTTGTAGTACTGTGATGCCCCCTGCCTTCCTTTGTTGCCCAGAATTGCTTTTGCTATTCTAGGTCTCTTCTGGTTCCAAAAGAATTTTAGGATGATTTTCTCTAATTCTGTGAGATATGCTATTGGTATTTTGAGCAGGACTGCACTAAACCTGTAAAAAAATTTTGGAAGTATGGCCATTTTCACTATATTGGTTATTCCTAGCCAAGAACAAGGGATATCTTTACATATTTTGATATCCTCTTTCATCTCCTTCCTCAGAGTACAGTAGTTTTCCATGTAAAGGTCTTTTACTTTCATTAGATTGATTATTAGATATTTCATTTTTTGGATGCTACTATGAAAGGGATTGTTTCCCTAATTTCTCCCTCAGTGAGTTTATTTGTGTATAGAAATCCTATTGATTTTTGAGTGTTGACTTTGTATCCAGCCATGGTACTGAATTTGGTTACTAAATCTAGAAGTCTTTTGGTGGAGATTTTGGGGTCATCTATGTAGAGTATCATGTCATCTGCAATATTGATAATTTAACTTCTTCCTTTTCTATCCTTATTCCTTTTATTTCTTTCTCTTGTCTAATTGCTCTGGTTAATGTTTCTACAACTATAGTGGATAAGAGTGGTGACAGTGGACATCCTTGTCTTATTCCTGATTTCAAAGAGTGAAAGCTTTCAGTTTTGTCCATTTGGTATGATGCTGGCTGCAGTGGACCACAATATGGATTGTGCCCAAAGCAGGCTGTAAGCAGTGCAGGCTGTAAAGAATTAACCCCTCAATTGGCTTGTTTATACAAGTGAGTCCAGCCAAAGCCTACATGCTGAGGACAGAATAATTCACACACAAATTCCATTCCCATGATTAAAACCTTAACTAGAAGGACAATGTTTTAATTACAACCATATATTTTGTCTGTTTTTGTTTTTTTTTTTTTCAGTATCAGGGATGGAATTCAGGACTTTGTGCTTGCCGGGCAGGTGCAGTGCCACTGAGCTACATCCCCATCCCTTATTTTGTCTATTCTGTTCCTAATTCAAGAATGCTTTGTCTTTTTCCTTTTAAAAGCCTTGCCTCTGTTAGTTTCCATAGAAACTGCACAATTGCATGTCCTTACATGTAGTCCCAACCTAACATGTAGCTTACCTTTACCCCAGTTGATTACTCATAAAAATCAGTGACTTAGACCAGTGCCTTTTCTGCTTTCAGGAGCACTGGCCATCCTGGCTCCGCAGTACTTTGTCTCTTTTAGTTCTTTTAGTTGTTTTGTTTTTGGTTTTGGTTTTCCCCTCAAGCTTGTACCATAGCATGGAGCAGGAGATCAGAACCTACTGCTGAGGTCTGACAGTTGGCTACTGGTTTGCCATAGACGGCTTTTGTTAGGTTAAGATAAAGATCATCTGTTCCAATTTTCTGTGGGGTTTTAATCATGAATGATTGGTCCAATGCTTTTTCTGCATTTATTGAGCTAATCATGTGATTTTTGTCTATGGCTCTGTTAATATGGTGTATTACATTTATTGATTGGCATATGTTGAACCACCCCTGCATCCCTGGGATGAATCTTACTGGTCATGGTCAAATACAGCCCAGAAAATGACAAACTGTGGTTACTATTCATTTGCCACCTTTAACCATGTGAACTAGATTTGTGGTTATATAACAAACTCTAAAACAAACCAGAAAATTGTATATAGTAAATATGCCCTCAGTATGGTGATTCTGCTTTCAGGGGAGAAAATTTAAAAGATGTCAGGGGGCAAAAACAGAGAGAGAGAAAAAGAGGAAAAGATTAGAAGCAAGGCTAGAGAACAAAGGAAGATTATGCAAACTTTTGGAAACTAGTGAAGAAGACAGGAGGGAAAGAGAGAAGGAAGAAATATAAACAAGAACAGAACAAGGGCCAGGGATTTAGCTCAGTGGTTCCAGTGCCTGCCTCCCAAGCACAAGGTCCCAAGTTCAATCTCCAGTACCAAAAAAAAAAAAAAGAACAGAACAACAACAACAAAACTAGAAACAATATTCACATTTACATAAAAACAAGAACAAATAAAAAAAAACAAAAACAAGAAAAGAAAGAAAGAAGTAAATAAGAGGGCAAAAAAATTCCACTTCAAGGTGTGTCCCTGCTGTCACTGGTAGACAAATGTGCATACATAGCCCAGATCCATGTAGATTAATCCCAACAAGCTAGCCTTAAATTTATGGTGGGGTAGTAGACAATCAATCCCAGTAAACCTGCATCTTTAGTTTTGAAGCTCAGGATAGTTTCTGGCTGTGAGGCTGGAACCCATTTTATTCAGCCTGCAACACCCTTTGTGCCTCCTGCTGACTTGAACTTGGGTCCACCTCACCTTGATGGAGCCAGCCCACAGCTACTCTGAGTTCTGACCTCTGTTGGCTCCTCTTCAAGACAGCCACTGGCCAATTGTGCTCTCCTGGAGCATATCTGAACCTAAATAACTCACCAGCCATTGTACTCCTCTGCATCCACTGCTCCCTTCCACTGATGCATTTCTCAGTGGAAGCTTGTGGGCTTGCCAGTAGTCATAGTGCATCTGCAGGTTTGAGTCGACCTTCCCATGTAGTGAGTCAGGGCTCAGGGGGAAAGCGCTACTTGCCACTCCTTTTTCATTGAAGTCTCTCTCTTCACTCTCCCCATGCACTTCAATTTTTGCTTCAGATCCTTGCTAGGTCCCAGGGACCCACTTACTTCCTTCTCTTCTTCATGTTGCTATATCTGGACACCAAATCTTGGAAAGGCTGTTTTCCTGCTGTTAACCACTCTGCTATCTTCCTGAAAGTTCCTCTCATCATTTCTTTTGCTCTTTAAATTATTTATACTTTTGGTTTCTCATATAAGAGAAACTATACAATATTTAACCTTCCAACATTTAGCTATTGTGAGTTGCGCTGCTATGCACATGGGTCTGTGTATACCACTTTAATATGATGTCTTTAAGTCCTTAAGGAAAATTCCTGGAAGGGGAATAGCTGGATGGAATGGAACTTTTAGTTTCAGTTTTTGAGGAATCTCCATACTGATCTCCGCAGTGGTTGTAGTTTACACTTGTAGAAGGGTTCCCTTCCGCCCTCACAGGCTCCCCTGGATTTGTTATTCTTTGATTTCCTTTTTTAAAAATAAATATGACACATAACATTTATTAAATCCATAAATACATGGATATTTAAGAGCAAGTTAGTGGGGGAACAGAGAACAGTATGACAAATGGTAATTTTCATGGTGAGTGAAGGTCCATGAAAGAAGTCCTGGAAGCTCAAAGGGGCTGAGCTGGGAAGGTAACATAAAATGTAGCCTTTAGGGACCAGAGATTATTTGATTTCTTAATGATGGCCATACTTTCTGGAGATAATACCCCCAATTTGTGAGTGAGAAAATTTGAGGCTCATAAAGTGCAATGACATGCTGTTGCAGGATTTTTGTGTAAAGAGACAGGACATCAAGGCCTTTTACTCCTGCTGGCACTGACTCAGTGAATTTGTGTCCAAAGGCTGAACGCAAAACATGGCATAGGTGCACCCTTTTATACAATTTTTGTGTCATTGGCTCCCATGTATGGGCATACACTAACATTCTACAGTCTGGTTAGGTATGATTTATGTCAAAGAGTTACTATATATGCACACAGAGGCCGATATCTCTACATTGTAAAAAGTTCCCACCCAGACCCTTAACACAGTGCCTGAGACTACCCAATCAATCACGGCTTTAAACAAGGCCTAGTTTTGTTCTTCAGACCTCATCATGCTGCTTCTTTGCATCTTTTCCTACTCCTAATCCACATCGACATTCATATTTGACCCATCTTAGTAATTTTCTTGCCACAGAGGCTTTTTTAAGACAGACTACAATCATTTACTTCACTTTCAGCGACAGTGTAAAGACAGTCAAATGCTTGCTGTGAGCTGCATGGGTCGTCTGTCCTTTTTCTCCACTTCCTTCTTCAGGCACAGGTCCCACCCAGGTCTCTATCACGAATGGATTTCCCTTTAGCTCATTGTGCAGAGCCATACAGGTGCTTTGAACTCATTTTCATTTATCATCTGGGTCATCTCACAACTTACCTCTGCGGACTGTCTTTCCCTTGAGAATGGATCACATTTCCCGTTTGTTTGTATGTTAAACCATTTTGGATTATAAAGTATTGTGGATATTATGTTGCAGAGTCACTGGATTCTGTTATATTTCTCAGAAGCATGTTGATAGTTATGATTTAGCAAATGGTTAATTTGATTAAACTCCTATTGCAAACTTTATCCTCACCCATAGTGGACGGAGGCTCAAAGTATAGTTCTATTTCTCTCTCTCCAGGGACTCAAGGTTATCCTTGAACTTACAGGGATACTCCTGCCTCAGCCTTTTGAGTGCTGGAATTGCAGACGTGCTCCACCACGTCCAGTTACTGTTCTTTATTCTTCAGCTGCACTGCTTACAGTCTGACACCATGCATAATTCAGGAATCAGCCAGAGTCTTGGGCAAAGTTTGCACTGAAAATTCTCAGCTTCCGTATTCATCTCATTTTTGTTACTATAAGGAAGTACCTGAAGCAGGCTAACTTTGTAAAGAGAAGAGGTTTATTTAGCTCATCATTCTGGGGATTCCAGAGCATGATGCCAACTTCAGCAGTGGCCCTGGCAAGGATTTCATGGTGGATGGCAGGTCAGTAGATGGGAAGAAGTGATCTTACCATCAGGCAGGAGGCAAGAGAGAGATTCAGGGCTGAGGTTCAGGCTTTCATGAGAGCTGAGCCCCACCAGAGCTCCCCAACCCCCCGAAGGATTAAGTACCTGCAGTGATTTAAGGACCACCTGGTAGGCCCAGATTTTCAAACCTTAATGCGGTCTTCCCACCAGCACGCATCTCAGGCTTACCGCACCCGGAAGGTCCACAGAATGCCCACCCATTGTGCCCTCCTTTCCGGCCTGTGTTTTTGGGCATGCGCCCAGCTGTCTGCCCGCTGGGTCCTCAGGCTGGACCTCAGCCTCGCTTTCCACAGGGGGAGGGCGGATTGGTGCTCTGTGCCCTGCTACGACTGTGGCTGCAAACAAACAGGAAATTTACCTTATCCTCATCCCTTCCTCTAAGTTTTACTCTTCTCCAAAAATCTGCCACTCTGTTCATTCTTCAAAGCCCTCAAGCAATTGTTTTCTGTACGTTTTTACTGCAGTTGTAACTATTACCTGCAGAAAGGTTGCTTTATCATCTTAGATACTAAAAACATAATTCTATCTAGATCTGTTTTAGTTGCTACTATAACTAGCCACCCAAAACTTGGGGACTTAAAAGAACAGCAGTCTAGCCAGGCATGGTGACGTATACTGGCAGCTGGCACTGGACTGCAAAACCCGGAAGCTTTTGGGAGCCTTGGTGGGAATGGAGGGAAGGGTCTGAGGCTCCGGATTGCTGCTTCTTTCTTCTTCCTCTCCTCACTGCTTCTTTTCTTCCTCCTTCTCTTTTTTGATTTTTCCTCGTCCTTTTCTTCTCCTCTTTCTTCCTCTTCCCCTGTTCTTCTTCTTCCTAGCTTTCTGTCTCTGTCTCTTTCTGTCTATGCCTCCCTCCCTCCAGGACCTTTATCAGCTACTCTTCCAGTTTCTTCGCCCCCAGCCTCTCTCTCCCTATGGATTCTGTCCTCGAGCATGAGGGTGACCTCCATAGCTTTCTTCTTAAAGTAACAACAACAAAACTCTACTGCACCTCGTACACTATCTATCATCCCTCACAACCAACTCCCTAAACTCGTGGTGCCTCTCCACAGCCCCGTCCTCTATCACTGACACGCTTTCCAGTCCCACAGGAGACAGGAGGCGTCTGTCAAGGCCGCTCGCGCTTTCCTCTTGCTAAATAACAACAGACGTGGCCCCAAGCTTCTGATCAAACTGCAGCAGCAGCAGCAGCAGGACACAGGAGAGGGGAAGTGGGTGACAAAATAATCAAGATGTGTGATGTCCATGAACGGACTCCCCGCCGGGAACGTGATCGCTACATATTGGAAACCTGTGCTAATGAAAATGTTAAGAATTCCAGCGGCACTGAATGGTGCAGAACAAGCCTCCCTTGAAACTCTCTCCTACTTGACTGATTTACTTCACTCTTTTTTCTCTGACAGTGCAGCTCCTTGCCACATCTTTTGCTCTGTGTTCATTCCTAAGTTCTTCTTTGGGGCCCTCTTCCTTTTTGGTTTTAAATATTCTCTTGCCTGGCATGGTGGCACACACCTGTAATCCCAGCACTTGGGAGGCTGAGGCCGGAGGGTTGCTGTGAGTTCAAGACCAGCCTGGGTGACATAGTGAGACTTTGTCTCAAAAAAACAAAAACTCAAACCAAAACAAGACAAAGAGGGTCTGTACTCTCTGGAATGCACTTCTCAAACGTCCTTTCTTGTCTCTCCTCAACGCTCCCTCAAACCCCCCACCTGCTCCTTTTCTTTTCTGTCTCCCACGGTGTACTCTGGGTCATAACATCCAACGTGCGTTACCGCCTGGCTGTCCCATCCACCCCGATCCATGACCTTGAACAATCTACATGACCACGGCGTACTTCAGTTTCTTTCTTTTTTGGCACCACTGAAGAATAAACCTTTCCACTGAGCTACATCCCTACCCCTTTTTTATTTTTTCAGTACCAGGAATTGAACTCAGGCCTTGCCTGGCAGGTACAGTGGCACTGAGCTAAATCCCTGGCCCTTCCAGCCCTTTTTAAATGTTTATTTTAAGTCAGGGCCTTGCTAAATTTCCCCTCCCTCCCTGGGCCTCTGGCCTGGCCCAGCTGTCCCTGCTCATGCTTCAGGCCTGCATGTAGACCTCAGTTCCCACTTCAGATCTGGTCCGCATCCCTGTCTTCCCTCTGGTATTCATCCCACCGAGTTGTCGCCTCCTCCTGTGTATCTCTCTGCACCTCCACTAGACTAGAGTTCTGTGAGAACAAGAGCCCTGTCTTCCTTCTTCCTCTCCCTGTTATGGGCTGAACTGAACCTCTCCAAAATTCCCATGATGAGCACACAAGGTTGAACATCACATGCCTTCTCTTACATGAGAAACCCAAAATATAAATAAGTAAAAGAGCAAAATAAAAGATGATAGAAAACAGGAAATAGTTCTTTTGCAAAAAGGGAAGGAGACAAACAGATGGAGGGAGGGGATAGGGGAGGAAAAGGGAATGAAAAAGAATTGAGGCTGGGGTTTTGCTCAGTGGCACGGTGCCTGTCTCACAAGCACAAGGTCCTGAGTTCTATCCATGGAGGGGGAGGGGAAGAAGGAGAAGAAGAAAAACTGGGGTGTGTTACCTACATGCACCAACTCCCCACGATCAGTGTGATCATCATATGCTGCAAATGTGGACTAATAAACATTTAAAAATTTCTAAAAATCACGTGCTCAACTCCTAAAAATTTCTTAAAAATCACGTGTTCAACTCCTAATCATGTGTTCAGAGCCTCCGAATGCAACTGGAACGGCAGTAGGTCTTGAAGGTGGAAACGAGGTCCTCAGCGTGGGTCCTCGGCCAACATAACCTGTGTCATTGTGAGCAGAGCACTGGACCGCAGGTGCTCACTCTCGTGCACAGAGGAGACAGACGTCCCCAAGCCAAGAAGACCAAGGAGAAACCAGCTTCCGAGCGGACCCGGACTCAGAACCGCGGGCTGTACCTCCAACAGCGGCAGCCATGCAACCCAAGGCGCGAAACCCTCAGTGTCGCTCGTCCCCACCAGGAATGCCCGGATAACGGGGCCGGGCACGCTCTCTCCGCCCTAAGACACTGCAGAAAAGTGAGATCAAACTCAACTGTAAATATAACGCCGTGTTTCAAATACTTGCAAATCATTTCCCTTTCCTTCCTCTTTTAGAAACAGATGGCAGGAAATCTTAAAAAGCTGTTGCATAAACAGCTGAACCGAAAGAGAACATTTACAGTACCCACAGTCCAAACAGCGTGGCTTCTGGTGGGTCCATCGCTGCTCTTCAGTTAGCAGGGTGACTGTTTGAAAGGGTCGGCAGAATTGCTAAGATCTCAGACCCAGGCACCAGACACCCCAAGACTGTCAAGCACCCCAAATTCAGGGCAAAGAGCCTTGGGAGGGGGAGGGGTTTGAATACTCACTCGCATTCTCCTGTGGGAAAACGCTAGTGTTCTCTTTAACCTTCTCTCATTGGCTGATGACAACCGGAAGCAGAGACTACATCCGGTGCTGCTGCTGTTCTTAGGGCGCTGGGACATTCCAAGCAAAGGTCCTTTTTCCAGAGCTAAAAAGAAAACATCTGGAATTTACAGACTCCTGTTAATATCATATCTGCTGAGAAATTAGAATGCCCTGATATTCAAATTCTGCGATGAAATAATTTATTCTGCTTCCGGTTCCATTTCCCAATCATAATTCATGCCTGTAATCCCAGAACTAGGGAGGCTGAGGCAGGAGGATCGCCATGAGTTCAAAACCAGCGACTTCAAAACAACCCTGAATTACAGAGCAAGACCCTGTCTAAAAAATAAATAAAATAAAAATCTCAATCATCTAAGATTTTTATAAAAGAAATATTGAAGAAAATGGTTGTGAAAAAAGAACAATCAGGCCAGGTAGGTGACAACGCCTATAATTCCAGCTACTTGGGAAGCTGAGGGAGGAAGACTACCAGCCTGGCTACGTCAGCCTAGGCAACTTTGCAAGACTGTGCCTCAAAATGCAATTTAAAGAATTGAATTGCAGCCAGGTGTGGTGATGCACACTTTTAATCCCAGCACTGGGGAGGCTGAGGCAGGAGGATCACTTCGAGTGCAAGGCCAGCCTGAATATATTGAGACCCTATCTCAAAAAGCTAATTAATTAATTAATTTTAAAAGGTCTGGGGGTTTAGCTCAGCAGTATAGTGCACTTGTTTAGCTTGTAGGAGACCCTAGGTTCAATCTTCAGTACCACCACCAAAAAAAAAAAGGTCTTAGCGCTGGCGGTGGCAGTGGTGGTGATGACGAAAATAGTTGGGGGTATTTTGGGTCAGATCTAGCTCTGTAACTCCCAGCGGGCTGGCCTCAAAACCAGGGCTCAAGCGATCCGCCTGCTTCCGCCTTCTGAATACCTGGCATTATTAGGTGCACACTGCCACTCTCGCCTGAAGTCTAACATTTTTTAATTCTTTGGCTATTTAGGTATTTCTACCTCCCAGCACACTGCCTGATACATACTAAGTGCTATTCAAATAATAAGTCGCTTCACTAAAAAGCCTTTTCAAACATAGCACTGAAGGGAAATACCAGCCTCTATCTTCACGCTTAGAAACACTGGATGTTTCCATTGGGCCAGAAGGCGCGTCTGGCAACGCGGCCCCCAGGAGTGACGGGGAACAGCGCCGCCAAGTGGGCTACCAGGGAACTGCACCTCTAACGGCAGCCGAGGTGTGAGCAAACTGCTTAGGTCGCGAAGCAGGGAAGGCGCTCCGTGCTGCCCTAACCTGTTTGCTCCAGGGAGCAGCCACTGGAGTGGTTTAAGGTACTTGGCGAGGAGTGAAAGAGTTGGAGGAAAGGTAACGAGGTTCAAAAATTTCCATATCACGGACCATTTCTCAGCCAGGGGAGGCTTAGACAGGAGCATCACAAGTTGGAGCCCAGCCTGGGAAACTTAGTGACTTTAGTGAGACCCTGTCTCAAAATAAAAAGGCCTGGGGATGTAGCGGGTGCAAAGGTCAAGGAGAGAGATAGAGAGAAAAAAAAAAGTAATTACTCCTAGGCCTGTGGCTCAGGCCGAGCCTGAAGATGGCCCTTCGTCTTTTTCCTGCTCCCTTTCTCCTCCATAGATTAGAGACCCTGGAAGGACGGCACAGCCAGGGAGACAGTTACCTTGCATCCTTCCCTGCTCCCTTCCTGCGCATGCCCCAATCAGAAACAATCACTACATTCGGCCTAGGTCACGTAGGACACGTAGGACACGTAGGTCACGTATTCCACGTAGCACTATCTGCCCCGCCTTCTCTTCCTGTTTTCCTTCCACTGTAAATAAAGAGTTCCTGGTGCTATAGGCAGCCATTAACTCCCGACAAGCTATGGAGTGAGCCGACTTGTTGCGGCAGAGCAGAGCAGCTCGGTGCTATAGCCTAGTGTTACAGCTCAGTGTCGTAGCCTAGTGCCACAGCTCAGAGGCGCACCTCAGTGTTGCAGCCAAGTCCTACAGCTCGGAAGGCACAGCTAAGCCTTACAGCCCAGTGTGGAGGCTCTGGAACACAGCTCTGAGGCACAGCTGAGCTTCACAGCTCAGTGTGGCAGCTTTAGGTCTCAGCTCTGATAATTTGAAAACTCAAGAATCCGATGGTCAGTTTAAGAGGTGGAGAAAATACACGACACTGAAAGGTCGCCGAAGAAAGGGGGGCACACACGGACGTTCAAGCAAGCTTTATTGGGGCAGCAGTCTGCAGCCTGCCGGGCTGACTCACAGAATGGAGACCAGCAACTGTATGGGCTGAGCTGGAAGCTTATATAGGGATCTTGCAGGTGGGAGAGCGCTAGGCCATTGGTGGGCGTGGGTAATTGGGGTTGGGGTAACAATAGGTTTCAGTCGGGGGACGGAGTAACTGCTTTCGGGAAGCCCCTATCTCACTGGAATATCTGACTCAGAAACCGGTGGGGCAGAAAGATCTTAACTAGGCAGAAAGTCACTAACAAAGGGAGGTCATGCCTTAGCTATGCGCAAGTTCCCTGTTCCTTGTGGTCAGAGTGGGGCAAAGGGAAAGGAGAGGAGGGGGCTTGCTCTGTGGGGGCTCTGAAATACCTAACAGACACCAGTTCATCCCCAGCAGGCTCAGAAGAGTCTCAGCAATGCCAGAGATGTGAGCCTCCTTATGTAGGGGTCTACAGGGTAGGCGAGCAAGCTCACTGAAGCAGAGGGGTGGAGTTACAGAACATTCCTGAAGCAAAGGGGTTGGAGTTACGGAACATCCCTGAAACACGTGCATGTGAGCATGCTCACTGAAGCAAAGGGCCAGAGTTACGGAACATTCCTGAGAGGGGCGGAGCTTAACGGAACATCCCTGAAATGTCACACAGTTCAATCACAAACCATTTTGATAGGCTGAGGAGGACCCAGCAACACAAACTTACATTTCCAAAACAAAACATGCTGTGGGGGGAGAAATGGAGGCAAGGCAAGGGCCTGTCTTATAGCTCACTGCGGGAGGCATGACGGGCAGGGCCTGGGGCACCGGCACTGGAAGCCTCCAGGCCGGGAAGCTCTGTGTCAGTCTCTGCCTTGGCCTAGGCCTCGCAGTCTCCGGGCCCCATAGCCATCATCACCCGGAGAAGCCTGTGGGAGGCAGCTACGTGGGCAAGGAATCAACACTCAGGCCGAGAGGGCCCGGAAGTCAGCACAGGAGGGCGGGCTGCGGCCTTGACGCCGAGGAGGCGAATCGAGGGAGCCAGGGCCTCCAAGCCCGGCCTTGAGGCGCAGCGGTGAGGCCTCCCTGACCACCAGGCCTGGCTCGGCCCGCTCAGGCCTCCGTAACTGGTGCCCCGAACCCCTGCACCCTCCTCCCTCCCGTCGGAGAATCCGCGTCCTGTGACCCGTGCCCCGGCCTGGTCTCCCTGCTGGGACCTGATCAGCCCAGCCGCTCTGCCTGTGACTATAGTGTGAGTGGCGTCTGCCCCGCGTTGGCCCCCAAGACATGCCTGACAAAGGTCCACAGCCACTCACTCAGGACCCTTCCGGAAACCCAGCAGCTCTGCTCCTCTCCTTATTTCCAACCAAACTCTCCTAATTTCCTCCTTTGGTTTGCAGCTTCATGCCCGGTGTTGTAGGACCAGGAGCTGGGCACGTTTGACTTCTAACAGGGCAGAGGTTATGTCTTTCCTGTATCGTCGTTATTGTTTTGTTTTTGGTACCGGGGATCGAACTCGGGTCTTTCCACTTGCGCAGCAGGCGGTGAAACCACTGAGTTAAATCCCCGGCCCATTCGTCGTTATTGTTATTACTTATTTGTGGTGCTGGGGATCCAACCCATGCGTACTCTGCCACTGAACTACAGCCCCAGCCCCTTTTTAAATTTCTGAGCCATGATCTAAGTTGCCAAGATGGGACTTGAATTCGAAACCCTCCTGCCTCAGCCTTCCAATGTGCTGGGATCACAGGTGTGCACCATAACTGTATCATTGGCTGGGCGTGGTGCACACTTGTCATCCCAGCACTCAGGAGGCTGAGGCAGGAGGATCGCTGTGAGTTCTAGGCTCCATAGTGAGTTCCAGGCCAGCCTGAACTACATAGCGAGGCCCTGTCTCAAAAAAAAAAAAAAAAAAATTCAGGGAGTAAAGGGCAGGCGCTCAGATTCTGGACCTGTGACTGTCCCAGAGCACCGGCACAGGCGTGAGACAGGTGTGAAGATGATCCCGGTTGCAGAGAGACGGGCTGAAGCCTCCTTATGCCATTTGCCAAAACAACGCTGTGGATTTAGCAGCGCCGCCATCTGAACTCCTGCCAAGGAAAAATAGCTAATCAGGGTGATTGCGCGGAGCCCTTTCCACCTGCTATGACGCTGCTGAACTTAATCAAAAAGCATTTATTAAACACTTAGCTGCACGTGGTGCAGCGCCCCCCCCCCCCGCCTCCCCAGCGGTCACCATGGGGACGGGAAGGAAGCTGGGTCCCCTGTGCGCCAGGCCTGGAGGGAAGGCTGGGGCCGCTGGTGTCCGTGCTGTCCACACCAGGACCACGAAAACGACGCTAGAGTTGCAAACTTCAAGGCTCCTTCCTCAGCAGCACACAGCCTTGAGGGGAAGACAGGCAGACACAGGAAGATGTGCTCAGAGTAAAAGGCTTCCTTAAACTGGTAAAACGGGTGGGAAGCAGGTTTGTAATCGAGCACTCCGGAGGCTGAGGCAGGAGGGTTGCAGTATGAGCACAGCTTGGGCAGTTTAGCAACTTTGCGAGACGCTGTTTCCAAAACATAAAAAAATTTCTTTTAAAGTCTGGGAATGGGGCAGGGATTTAGCTCAGTGGTTCTGCCGCCTGCCTCACAAGTGCAAGGTCCTGAGTTTGATCCCCAGTACCAAAAAAATAAAATAAAAGTCTGGGAATGTAGCTCTGTGGAAAGGTCTAGGTCCAGTCCCCCGTGACACACACACGGAGATGACAGCTTTCAAGCACTGAGACATGGAAGGAGGAGAGAGAGAGAGAGTGTGTTGCGGCGCAACTTGCAATCCCAGCACTGGGGAGGCTGAGGCAAGAGGATCACAGAGAGTTAAACGCCAGCCTGGGCTACATAGCGAGACCCCGTCTCAAAAAAAATAATGGAGGGGGCTGGGTATTTAGCTCAGTTGTGCCGCCGCCTCGCAAGCGCAAGGTCCCGAGCTCGATCCCCGGTACCAAATAACAATAATAATAATGGAGGGAGGGGAGGAGGAAGAAAAATGGAAGGCAGAGCCGTGTGTAGCACATAATCTGAGATGAAAGGACGTGTCCCGCAGTCGTTGGGAAAGGACTTCTTTCCAGCCCCTTACCTCCGAGCTGTATCTGTCCTGCGCTTCATCCAGGCCGCGGTGCAGGCAGCAGTGGCTGCGGGGCTGCGTCCCCTCCTCCCTTAGGCCCCGCGTGCAGCTCCGAGGCTGCCCCGGGCCCAGCTCATCCTCGGACCAGGAGTCCAGCGGACCCAGGGCCCGGGCGCCAAGCTGCCTGCGGGAGGCCTTCCGGCGGCGGGAAGGGACGCGGAGGGCCGGGCAGCGGCGCGGAAAGCCGGGTGTGGGCTGAGTACTCACTCACACTGGCAGCTCTCAGGACAGCCTTCTACTCTAATGCATGAGCTCAGGGACCTCAGTCTTTCCACCCTGTTCTTCTTCACCTTTGGGGGTGGGGGTGGGGGTGAGACAGGGTCTCATTTGTGTGGTCCAGGCTGGCCTCCAACTTGTGGTGATTCTCCTGCCTCAGCCTCCTGAGGCCTGGGGTTACAGGCATGCACCACCACACCTGGCTTTGAGCGTGTTTTTAAGATCCTCCCCTACATTTGTCATTTTCTCCTCATAGGAATGCCGGCGATGTCATACACATCGTTCTGCTGCCGCATGATTTCCCTGCTTAGCATTATCTGTCCCAAGTTTGACTCAGTACGTATGATTCAGAAGTAGACCAGGTGCTAAGCATGGGGACTATGACACTGACGTTTAAGTCACCCCCCCCCCGGCTTTATTTGTTTTGGCTACTTTCCAATAACTTATAGGGAGAAAACTTAATTTTTAAATACATTATATTATATGGTTTATTTTTCAAAGAACTTTTCCCAATAACTTTCCAAAGCATAATTTGTTTGTTTTTGTTTCCTTTGTTTTGTTTTGCTGGTGTTTTTGAGACAGAGTCTTGCTATGTAGCCCAGGCTGGTCTTGAACTCAGAGTGATTCTCCTGCCTCAGCCTCCCAAGTGCTGGGATTACAGGCAGGCGCCACCAAAACCCGGCTCAGAGCACGATTTTGTTCAAAATATTTTAATTGTAAAATAATGGCCCTGTTCCAATAAATACATATGCAGCAGTGTGCACAGAAGGAAGTAACAAGTTCAGCACAGCTCTATTTTTATGTCAAGTAACTAAAGCAACTTGTTCTGCAGTACTTGAGGTTCCCTAAGTGGAACGCAAGGACTGGGTGGTAGAAGCTGGCCCACCAGGCACAACCTCCACCCCCAGGACCACTATCATTGTCACTTGCCTTGTCGCTGGGACAAGATACCTGACACCTGCAATGTATGGGAAGAGAGGTCTGTTTTGGCTCGTGTTTCAGAAGTTTCCATCCATTGAGGGCCAGGGATGTAGCTCACTGGTGCCGCACCTGCCTCGCAAGTGCAAGGATCTGAGTTCGATCCCCAGTATCAGGGAAAAAAGCAAAACAAAACAACATCCATTGGACCTTAAGACCATACTCTTAAGTGAAATAAATCAGACACATGTTTAAATACCGCATTGTTTCTCTGGTGTGAGAGATTGAATGTGGAAATAAGGACTGAGATGTGTAATGGATGTTGGGATATGGGAAGAAAGTGTTCAAATGGGAAGGGGAGCAGGGAGGAGGGAGGAAGAAAGGAGGGAAGGGACAAGAAAGAAGTGAAAATAGAAGGAAAAATGGAAACAGAGCTTTTGTACATGGGGGGAGGGGCTTGAGGGGGGGGAATGGGATAAAATAAGATTCATTTTTAAAAATTTTAAAATAAAGAAGTTTCCATCCATGTTCAGCAGGCTCAAGAGCTGGAACATCAGGACGGAAGGGCCGGCAGGGAAAGTTGCTTACCGCACTGGCCCCTAGGAAATAGCGGGGAGGGGTATTCCAGGCCACGCCCCCAGCGACCAGGCGCCCCCCCCACGTCATGTTCAGCCGCCTTCCAAAAGCCGCCTTACGTGCACACACACACTCAGACACAGATACTATTGACCAGTTTAAAACAAGATTTGTATCTATGTTAGAAAAAAAAGTTTCATGATATACCAAAAAATAGTTATGATGTAGTTTAAGTCATGGAAAAATATATATATAATAGACAAAAACAAATATATTAATATGAAGCCAGGTATGGTGGTGCACATCTGTAACCCTAGCCCTTAGGAGGATGAAGCAGGAGAATAGAGAATTCCAGTCCAGCCTGGACAACTTACCAAAAAGCTTTTGTCCAAAAAGAGCCTGCTATGTGATATATGGTTTTTTTGTTTTTTGTTTGTTTATTTGGTACTGGGAATCAAACTCAGGACCTTGCGCTTTCAAGGCAAGCACAGTGCCACTGAGCTAAATCCCTGGCCCGTGTGATATATGTTATTAGAGTACACAGGAAAAAATCTATAATATATGCACACCACACTGCTTACTGTGTAATCACAAGTTATATGCATAATTAAAAATAAGAATATAAGTTTCAAAAAGTCAGAAGTGGTAAAAATTTCAGAATGCAGAAAAATTTAAACTGGAATGAAAATATTTTTCTGTATTCCCAGTCCTATTCAGAAGATGTAACCATTAATGGTTATTATATATTCTTTTGAAATATTTTTATAAACATACAAAACCTATCCAAATGTGGTGGTAGCTCAGGCCTGTAATCCCAGCACTCAGGAGGCTGAGGGAGGAGGATCACTTTGAGTTCAGGGCCAACCTGGACAACGTAGTGAGTTCAAAGCTAAGCCAATCTGAACTGTATACTGAGACCCTGTTTCAAAACACCAATAAATGATTAAATAACCAAACATTCCAATGAATTTTCCCCTATAAATGGAAATTGAATTTGTTTTACTTAGCTATATGTTTCTGTTGCACATGTAGACCAGTGCATATAGATCTATTCCTTCGCTTTGTATAAAATGTAAAAACCATTTTACTTTAATTTATGTTGCTGTGTTTCTATAAAGGCTATAAAGCCTCAGAGGAGAAGTGGAAGGAAGGCTGATTAGGAGGATGGGCATCAGGGATCCTGGAGCTGATTCTTGAGTCTTCTTTTTTTTTGAGACAGGGTCTAGCTATGTAGTTCAGGCTGGCCTTGAACTCACTATGGAGCCCATGCTGGCCCAAGCAATCCTCCTGCCTCAGCCTCCTGAATGCTGAGATTATACTCTGTCTGTCTCTCTGTCTGTTTCTCCCTCTTTCTTTTTTGACCTGGGAGAGGGTAAGAATCTTGCTCTGTTGTCCAGACTGGGCTGAAACGAGACCCTCTCCCTCAGCCCCCAATGGCTAGGACTGCAGGCTGCACACCATGCCTGGCTGATTATTTCTGATAGAAGAAAACCCTCCCAGAAATGCTGCAGACTGGCCCGGCTGACTGCAGGAACCGGGACTGCACTAAGATGGAAACGGGAAAGAGCCTCGGTCAGCTGAGCTCAGCTCTAACTCCCAGGAGGAGACCACCTGATTTTCGTGAAGGTTACAAAATTCATTTTCTTCCTGAGTTTCTGTGTTTTTCTTAAAACTTTTAAATAAATTTTGGTTTTGCTCTGAAACTTCATATATTTGGTATCTATCCAAAGATAAATCATCTATGGAAATTTTAGCAAGCTTGTTCTTTCACTCCTAATTTAGTCAGTGAAATGAAAATAAAAATCCGACTCTGCCTTCAAAAACAACTGTTTGTAAATGTCAGGATTTGAGATCACAAGAACTTTAGAAGAAAAACAAAGCAATAATGAGGGAGGAGAAGCTGCTAGCGCAAAGGTTCCTAAGTCCCAGGGACCCCTAACAGAGACCTTTGTCACCCTTTGGTTACAACACTATTTGTGGTACACAGTGCTTTCTTTGAAAGACACAAAGCACTATGAGTTCGAGGCCAGCCTGCGCTACAGAGGAAGTCCCTGTCTCAAAAATAAATAAATAAATAAAAAGCCAAGTTCTCTACCTCTCTTTGCACCCCTCTCCTCATAGATAAACAAAGATGACCACCTTCATCAAAACATCTTCACTCTTGCAAAAAGGAAGGGGTGGATCCTTTTGTAGATACAATTTCCTTCCAGAGCTATGCTTATCTAAATGGCTTTAATAGGGCTGGGGAGTAGCTCAGCTGCAGAACACATGCTTAGTATGCTCGAGGCCCTGGGTTGCATCCTCAGCATTGGAAAAAAAAAAATCCATCCATCTATCTATCATCTACCTATCTATCTATCTATCTATCTACCTACCTACCTACCTATCTATCCATCCATCCATCTACCACTGTAACAACTGGAGCATTATATGGATTTTAATAAGATTTACTGTTGATAACTGTTTTAATTCCTTTTCTCTATCATCTGTCCCCGCAGCCCTTTAACAACACATTTGCTGGCAGGGTGCACCCTGCCCGGAGCCCCAGGAACGGCCTTGCTTCCCGTCGGTCTCTGCTTGCCCCACGCGGGGCGGGGCCTCAAACCCTGCAATGCGGTGGGCCCGTACAGAGCGGCGCCCAAGGCTCCTTCGTGCTGCTTCTGCTTCTCTGTTTCCTAACATCCATCTCAATGCCTTTTAGTAACCATGACGCATTTGCCTTTATTTCTAACTTAGGACCTAGATACACCAAGCACCAAGCAGCACCGAATGGCTCAAGGCTAGGCCCAAACAAAGCAGTCAGACCAGCGCCTCAGACTCCTTCCTTCTAAAGGTCACCTCGATTCCCGACAGCACTCCTGGAGGCTGGGTCCCTCCTGAAGGTCACGCCTAGCCTGACCCCCTCATCGGTCCATGCCCCTCACGGAAAATCGGGGTTCCATCTGCACACCGCTGCTCCCCGCGTGTCCATATTGGGTGAGCACAATTCTTCCTACCTGAAAGTGTGAGCCAGCCCTTTAGCCTACCAAGTACACCGTTATCCTTTTCCTCAAAAAACTTTACTTTGAAAACTTTCCACCTGCAGGGCCGGGGATTTAGCTCAGTGGCTTCGCCACCTGCTGCGCAAGCGCAAGGATCTGAGTTCGATCCCCGGTATCAAAAAAAAAAAAGGGGGGCGGGGATTTAGCTCAGTGATTTCGCCGCCTGCTGTGCAAGTGCAATGACTCGAGTTCAATCCCTGTTACCAAAAAAAATTTTAAAAATTTCCATACATTTTATTGTATTATTAAACCAAGGACTGTGTGCTAATAATACCTCAATAAACGTGACTTAGCAAAAAAGGTGACTAATATTTGCTTAGTATTTTTTTTTTGGTACTAGGGATTGACCCAGGGCCGTGAGACTGAGCTACAGCTACAGGCCCCACCCCTTTATTTTGAGACAGGATATTGTAAAATCCCTAAATTGCCCAGGCTGGGCCCTAATTTAGGATCCTCCTGTCTCAGCCTCCCAGAGTGAGATTATAGGCAAGCACCACCACACCGGTCTTGCTGAGTATTTTGTCGACAGCACTGAAAGAATACCATTACATTTATTTAAACAAAAATCTCTACAAAATGGGAAGTAACAATTTAATTTTTAGATGAGGAAGATGAGTTCCGGAGAATATAAATCAAGTGCTCAATAACAAACGTTTAGCAAAATGCAGAATTCAAACTTCCATTCAAAACAGGGCACTATTAAGATGCAGGTCTTGGGCTGGGGATGTAGCTCAGCAGCACAGCTTCTGCCTGGCCAATGAGAGGCCCTGGATTTGATTCCTGGTACCATTAAAAAAAGAAAGAAAGAAAAAAAAAGAAGACGCAGGACCTAACAACATAACTAACATAACTAAGCGCAATGTGTAAACCTGGACTGGATCCTAGTGGGAGCGGGGGGGATCCTAGTGGGAGCGGGGGGCGGGGGGGGGGGAGGCTAGGCAGTTCCTATGCATCTGTGTTCATATTTCCAGCTTTGGGAGACTGAGGCAGGATTGCCTGAGCCCAGAAGTTCAAGACTGGCCTTGCAATATTAGTGAGAACCTGTCCCTTAAAAAGGGGAAGTGTGGACACAGATACAGAGCATTCATTGTGTGGGACTGCATAACCTTTGTTCCTTTTCTCCAGCCCCATTGTGATTAAATGTGAGTTAATGGATAAAGATGCTTGTTAGTTTTGGGACACTAGATAAAATCTGTAACAGACCTAAAGTCCCAAAGTAAACTACTCAACTCCTTGTTTGCCTGGAACTGATGTTCCGGACACCACAATCTATAGAACAAGCTGCAAATGTCTGCTGACCATCAGTACATGACAGTCGATCACTAACCTTTGTCTCCTTTTCTTTAATTCTATGTGTTAACTTCCCCCTCAACCCCCTATAAGAACAGCCTCGGACTCTGAGCCAGTTGCCTCTCTAAGCTATTTTGCTTTGGGAGTGCCGTCTGGCCAGACTAATAAAGGTCTGTTTTATTTTCCAACTTGTCCGGTGTGTTCCTTCCTGGGTGTTCTTCGCTGCAGTCAGCTCCTCGGAGCGTTTGGTAAGGCCCTCGGTCTTACAGTTGCATAATATTAACAACAAATCTTTCAACATTTCTCAACAGTACGCTTGACAATCTTCAGAACAGGAGATGGAGGGGAAATGCATGTCTACGAAGGGCTCTTGAGAAATCAGAATCTCAGGATTGTGAGATTTTAGGATCATGTGGGGCCTTATGTAATCTTTTTCTTCACTGACATTGAGTTATTTCCCCAACCTCATTCACAGGATCACACTATTCTCCGTGGTAATAATAATGATAATAAGCATTATAATAACTGATGAAAGTAGCTGGACATGGTGGCGCACGCCTGTAATCCCAGCACTCGGGAGGCTGAGGCAGAAGGATCGCCGCAGACTCGCGGCCAGCGTGGGCTACATAGCGAGACCCTGTCTCAAAATTTTTTTTTGGAAAAAGTAAAAGGATGAGCGTGTAAATAATACGCTCCAACTGATATCAGGGTACCCTTCAGGGACTGGTATTAACATAAAACTTCACTTTCCTTGTTTGCATGCATTTTTAAAGCTATCATGTATTATCAGAAAAATGCATTTAAATTTTTAAAATTACTTAAAAAGGAACAAAAGCCGTAAAAATGCCGCGCCGCATGTTTCTTATCGCTGGAACCTGGAGGCCCTTCGCTCGCGCCCCCTCTGCTGGCAGAGCAGGGCGTTACAGCGGGTTCTCTCTAAGCACCGGCCCTTCAGGCCGACTAACACTACGAAGGCCGGAAGGAAGCTCGCGTTTTGAACAGCGGCAGGTGGCGGCCGCCGTAGTTCGGTCCGGGGCCAGGGGCGCGTCCCGCCCCTCGCTGACTCCGACGGCAGAGCCCGGAACTGGTCTGTCCCAAGGCGGGTGGGGCCCACTGCCCCGCTTTCAGGGCGGGCACGCCCCTCCCTCCGCCTCACCCAATCGGCAGCGGGCGGGGGCTGCCGGCTGGACCGGGCGGGGCGGGTGCAGTGGGTGTGTCCGGGGCGGTTCCCTGCGCAGGTGGTGGGTTCAGGGCTGACGCAACGGGCGGCGTCGGGAGATGGCTGCTCGGGGCCGGGTGGAGGACGTGAGTGCCCAGAGGTGACGGGGCGGGGACTGTGGCATGGGGTCCGCGGCGCGCAGGCCCGGGGGAGGTCGGTGGGCTCGCGGTGGCAGGCGACCCGCCCGGAACCCGAGCGTCACCTGGCGCGGGGCGCGCTCCCGGCGGACCTGTGGCTGCAGCGCCGGGAGCGCGCGCGGGAGAGGAGGTCAGGTGCTGCCCGCCGTCTGGTTGGCCGGCGAGACTCACCTCCCGTCCGGAGCCCGAGCGGGGCCGGAGAGTCTGCCCGTGTGTGCGGCGCGGGACGATGGCAGTAGTGCGAGATCTCACGTCTTTGAGTTTATTAAGGCAGCTCCAGGGGAAACAAGTATTTGTTCCCAGGATTAGCTGGGTTACCCATTGGCACCTCATGAAATTCCTGGCCCCTAAAAATGCGAAGTTGACAGTTGCCGTAAAGTCCTGTTTTGGGTTAATAAACGAACAAATATGACCCTGAAAAAGCCAGGTGACAGCACTACAAGCGCGTCGGGTCTTGTACAAATAGTGACCACAGTTATTCCTAACAAAATAACAATTTCTAAAGAAAAGTCTTAAAATTTCCAAAACTGATATACAGGAAAACAAAATCTGTTGTTTTTGGATTTTTAAGGCTGTGATTCATGAGCTCACGATTTATGGAAAAAAATAAATACCTAAGAGAAAAATGAGACATAGAAAAGCACACGCCGTGTTTCTTGGTTGCTCTGAAGCCGCCCCTGGAGTTCTCGAACCTGCTTTTCCTTTCAGGAATGCAATCCTAGAACTCTCCTGGGCCAGACTGTTGGAGAGTAATGTGTCCCGTATAACAGAGTGACAGAGCTGTTACTGTAGATCTGAGTGAGTCGCCTGCTTGGGGGAGAGATAGGGTTTCTAGCATTTGGTACAAAGCTAGAAGTTCTGGACCTGCCCCGGGCCCAGACCCTCACGGGAGCTGAGTCACACACCCTGTGTAGGGTCCTTTGTCTGCAGTGGACTCAGATGGTTTACGGAGACAAGGACTGACTTGGTCAAGGGGGCTGCAGCCCGGTCTGCCTTCCTCCGCACACAGGCAGGGTTGTTCCGTGCCTGCCCTTAGCCAGAGTAGGGGAGGAAGGGTAAGGTGCTCCCAGAGACACTTGCTGTCACAGTAGAGGGAAGAGGCTGTGAGTGGAATTGGCAGACTTGTCCTCTGTAGTAAGGAGGTTAGTGACGGTGGGAATGGAGAACCATTGGGTGGGCCCAGCAGTAGAGTACCTGGTAGCATGCATGAGGCTCTCATCACCATCCCTCCACTAGGGAAGAAAGGAAAAAAAAACCTGGCTTGGAAGAAGAAAATATGGCCTATCATGAGTCATAGGAGACTGCACAGCTGGAGTATAGAATAGCACGCTGGGTGTGGTGGCGCTTGCTTGTGATCCCAGCACTGGGAGGATTGCTGCCTGTGTGTACTTCTCATGTGTCAGCCACTGTGCACTGGGACTAAGGAGCTGACACCCGAGACTGAAAGGAGAAGTTGATTCTGGCTCATGTTTCTAGATGAGAGTATTATTTTAAGCTTGCTTTATGTGGGGTTATGCTGTCTTGTCCCTCTAGCTTGTGTCATGGTTTAAAAGGCTTTATAAATGTCTTAGAAATGTCCACCAGAAAATAGTGACTGTAACTTCAAGGGTTTTGTTTTCTTTTCTTTTTTGTTTTGGATATGGATTCTTCCTATGTGGTTCAGGCTGCCTTGAACTTGTGGTGATCCTCCTGCCTCAGCCTCTCCAGTGCCAGAATCACAGCCCACACCACTGCACCCAGCTAACTTGGGTGTTTTGCACCGCAGGGTTCCTTGGACCTGGTCCAGAGCATTGAAGATGACCCGCTCCTGGAGACCCCCCTCCTCCCACAGCACTCGCTGCAGGTGCACTTCAGCCCCAGGTTCCAGCCCCTGCCCACGCTGCTCATAGCCAGTCTTCTCCTGCTCATACACGTAAGTGCCAGGGGGCTATCCCTGCAGGGTTTGTGTGTGCATTGGTGGAGTGAGCTTCTTTGGGTCTACATACGAGCTATATCCCCAGCGCTTTCTAGTTTATGTCAAGAAGGATCTTAATAAGTTGCCTAGGCTGATCTCAAACTTTCCATCCTCCTGCCTCAGTCTCCTGAGTGCTGGGATTACAGATATGTGAGTTCAAGGCCAACTTGGGCTACATAGGAATTACATAGACCCTGTCTCAAAGAAAGGGACACTTTTTTTAGGTTTGGTGGCAGTTGTTTCTTAGTCACACACAGTACTGAGCCTGCCACTCCCTGTCTCCCAGGTGGTCTTCGTGGTCTTGGCGTTTCTAACAGGCGTGCTTTGCTCCTACCCCGACCCAAACGAGGACAGGTGCCCGGGGAACTACACCAGCCCGCTGAAGGTGCAGAGCGTCGTCGTCCTGGGCAAGGTGGCAATGTGGGTCCTGCACCTGTTGCTCGAGCGCTACCTCCAGTACCACCACGGTAGGGTTCGGGGCCGCGGCTACGGCCGCATCTACCGTGCCACGAGGCCACTGACCACACTGGCCCTGCTGACGCACTCAGCTGGTGAGTGGGGAGATGCCCGCCTGCCCTCCGGGTGGCAGTGGGAGGCCATGTGAAATGTTTTAGGGGTTTCTTGGACCAGGACTTCACTGTGTAGTCCAGACTGACCTCATGTAGCTGTGCCACTCAGACTATCCTTGAACTCCAGATTCTCCTGCCTCTGCTTCCCAAGTGCTGGGACAACAAGTGTGCACCACCACACCAGGCTGAAATTTGATGTTTTTTGTTGGTTTGGGTTTGGTTTTGTTTTTCTTTGTTGTACCTGGGATCGAACTCAGGCCCTTGCACTTTCGAGGCAGGCATGGTGCCACTGAGCTAAATCCCCCGCCCTTTGGTTTTGGTTTTTTGGGACAAGGTCTTGTTATATAGTTCCAGCTGGATTTGAACTCATATCTCTTCTCCTGCCTCAGCCTCCCAAATGCTGGAATTATGGCCATGCTGTACTGGGCCCCCCAAATTTGATTTTCCTATTGAGTTTTTTTTTGAGGGGGGAGGGATACCAGGGATGAAACTCAGGACTTTACACTTGCGAGGCAGGTGTGGCGCCACTGAGCTACATCCCCGGCCCCCCCAAAATTTGATTTTATAATCAAAACATACGCCCTCATTTTAGAGTGATGTGTGTTTGTGGCTACTAGAATTTGGATTACTTGACTGTCTTGAAGCTTTTCTTATAATATGTAAGATACAGAGGCTCAGTAATCATGGACTTCCCTTTGACTTGAAATCTGTATTTGTTATGAACATTGCACCCATGTGTCCCTGTGTGGAGTAGAGGCCTCCCCACCTTGTGGCTTGTTTTTTTGCTAAGTATGTGCTCTACCATTGACCTGCACCCCGGCCCCCTCGCTTCTGCCGGTAACAGGCTTGTTAATCTTAAGGAAATTGAAGTGCTGTCGCTGTTTGACATTTTTCGCCAGGTGTTGTGGCACATACCTGTGATCCCAGCATTCTGAGCGGCTGAGGCAGGAGGATTGCAAGTTCCACCCCAGCGTGGACATTTTAGTGAGGCTGTGTCTCAGAATTTAAAAAGGAACAGGGAATGTTGCTCAGGAAAAGGCCCTGACTTCAGGCCTTAATGGGGGGTAGGTCTGGTTTGTTTTTGATATTTCAGCTTGGTTACCAGGGTGGGTGCCGATGTGTAGTACTCTGCTGTGGCCAGAAGATGTCGCCCTAAGCCAGGATAAAACCAGAAACTGGGCCCTGACAGATCCTGTCTGATCCCAGACCAAAGTAAGTTTCTCACCTGATGGGCCAGAAACAATTTTTGGTTTTGTTTTTTGTGGTCCTGGAGATTGAACTCACAGAGCACTGAGTCATTTTTTATTTTTATTTTGAGACATGGTCTTGCTAAGTTGCCCAGACTAGCCTTGAACTTGAAATTCTCCTGCCTCTGCCTCCCAAAAACCTGGGATTATAGAGGCATGTACTACCATGGCTAGTTGGAAAGTGTTTCTGAGGCCCATAGAGACTGATTTTTTTCATTTTAGGGGGGTTTTGTTTTTGAGTTTTTGAGACAGGGCCTCACTGTGTAGTTCAGGCCGGCCTTGAACTTGAAAGACCCTCCTGATTCAGCCTCTGAGTGCACCACGTCAGGTATGCGCCTCCACGCCCAGCCCTTATCTGAGCTTCTTTCCAAAATCTGCATTTTCAGATTGTTTTGACCTTATACCTTTAATCATGATCTGCTTTTTAACAGATGACCTTTAGTTTAATCACAGGTGGTATCTCTTTTAAATTGTTCACGGAAGAACTCAAACAATTAAAAGAATTAGGGTGGGTATCTAGCTGGTTTCTATTTTCTTTAATTTTTTTTGTGTGTGTGTTATTAGGAACCAGAAAAAAGGCATGATGGCACATGCCTGTGATACTAGCACCCTAGAAGGCTGAGGCAGGAAGGTTACAAGTTCAGCCCCAGCCTAGGCAATTTAGTGATAGTGAGACCCTGTCTCAAAATTTCAAAAAAAAATTTTTATGAAGAGGTCTAGTGCTAGGGTTGGTGGTGCACTCATAATCCCAGCCCCTGGGAGGCTGAGGCAGGAGGATCTGAGTTGTAGGCCAGCCTGGGCTACACAGTGAGTTCAAAGCCAGCTTGAACTGAACTACAGAGTAGCAAGACCTTGTCTCAAACAAAAACATAAAAATAAAAAAGCTGTTTCATATCTGTGTAGACATCCCCCCCACCCTGCTCTTCTCCAGAAATGCCGTAAAGCTTTGTATTGCTCACAAAACGCACTTGTGAGTATCTTTCGGTGATGCTAATGCACTGTGCTGGCCATGGGTGAGGTAGGGCTCGGCAGGATGAAGCTTCGTGTAGATTTTTTTCTTTTTCTAGTACCGGGGATTGAACCCCAAGGTGCTCTACCACTGAGCTACATCCCCAGGCCTTTGTACTTTGATGACTTGAACTTGAGATTTTCCTGCCTCTGCCTCCCTAAGTGCTGGGATTATAAGCATGTGCCAGCAAACCAGGCCCAGCTTTATGTAGTTCTGAGAGGCTATTTAAACTCAACCCTTTGCCTCACGGTCATTCTTCTCCATCAGGGAGTACAGATGAGAGGTGGCCACGGCTGTGCACCCTGTGGTCTCTACAGCCTGGGAGGCTGGGGCAGGAGGATGGAAAGATGGAGCCCAGCCTGGACAGTTAAGCAATTTACCAAGACCCTCCCTGTCTCAAAAAATAAAAAGGGGTGGCTATATAGCTCAGTGCAAAGGCCTCAGGTTGAATCCCTAGTATCCCCCCCACCAAAAAAAAAGTGACAGAGAAGAAAAAGAAGCATTGTTTTCCCCTAGATCAGATTTAGATAAATAGTATGTTAAATAAGTTTCGGGAAATTCTGAGATAAGATGCTGTGGGAAACAGCTGAGTGTGCTGGCTCATGCCTGTAATCCCAGTACTCAGGAGGCTGAGGCAGGAGGGTTCCTCCAAGTTGGAAGGCAGTTTAGGCTGCATAATAAGTTCAAGGCCACACTGAGCTACTCCACAAGCCCTTTCTAAAATTATTTTGAGACAGTATTTTGCAAAGTCACTAAGTTGCCTAGGCTGTGCTTGAACTTGTGACCCTCCTGCCGCCCCCTGCAGAGTGCCAGAACACCCACCACCCAGCAGGGAGTTATCGTTATGGTGTATAAACCCAGCTAGGTGTAGTGTTACACACCTGTAATCCCAGTACTTGGGAGGCTGAGACGGGGGATTGCCTGGAGTTGGAGGCCAGCCTGGGCTACATGGTGAGACCCTGACCCTAAAAATAGAGAATTTGAATTTGTGGTCTCTGGCCCTGTGAGAGGTGGGGCAGGAGGCTCCACTCCAGTCTCCTGGGCCTTCTGGCGGCATCTTAGGCGGAGCTCTGAGTCACTGATTCCAGTAGACTCGGAGTGGTGGAAAGCCCTTGCTGTCAGTAACAGGCAGCTGTGTCGCCCAGGGACCCAGAGGCTTGCAGGCTCTCTGTGCCCAACCAGTGATGGTTGGAGATGCTCCCGTCACTGCCACACCAGAAGTCCCCAGTGTTGTGGGGGCTCGGCCGGAACCGAAGGGCCCAGCAACCTTGGGGAGACCAACGCTGTGTCTCACATCCGCTCTGTCCGCTGTCCCCACAGGCAATGCGGCACTGCTACTGGTGCTGTGTGCGCAGCACTCCTTCCCGGGGCCTGGCAGGCTGTACCTCGACCTTCTCCTGGCCGTGCTAGCCCTGGAGCTGCTCTGCTCACTGATCTGGCTGCTGCTGTACACAGGTGAGGAGCTGAGAGCCTGCGCTGGGGCCCGGTGCTGCCCTCGCTCTGGCAGAGGCAGAGCCACTGTGCAGTGGGCAGTTCAGGCGCCCGCACTTTCCTGGCTTTGCCACCGGCACTCAGTCATGGTTCTGACTTGCTGCCATCGAGAAATTGTTGAGTAGAGGGAAGGCTTTCCGTTAAATGAAACAACCAAAACATCACAAACTTTTGCTTCCCCAAATGCAAACAGAATACAACTCTGACATTTAAAATTTAAAGTGGAAATAGCTGAGTGTGGTGGCGCATGCCTGTAATCCCAGCACTTGGGAGGCTGAGGCAGAAGGATCGGAGTCGGGCTGGGGATTTAGCTCAGTGGTTCCATCGCTTACCTTGCAAGCGCAAGGACCCGAGTTCCATCCCTGGTACCAAGAAAAGAAAAGAAGGATCAGAGTTGGAGGCCAAGCTGGTGAGTTCACATCTGGCCTGGACTACTAGTGAGAACCTGTAGCACTCGAACACACACACACACACACACACACACACACACACACACACACACACACACACACACACACACACACACACACACACACACACACCCACCCACCCCAGTAAGTAACGAAACTGGATGCAAAACTGCAGTTGCCCCAGGGTTGCTTGAGGGTGCGGATCTAGGAACCCTGGGGCTGTGTGATGGCTGCAGGCGGGCAGGCCTTAGGGAAGAGTGTGAGTGAGAGAGAGGAAGGAAGGTGTTTGCAGAAGGAAGCCAGCCCCGAGCAATCTAGGTTTCACCCCTGCCCGGTGTTAATGGGCAGGTCTGCCCACCACAGCGTGACTCGGCTTTGTTACAGTAAATCATCCGTTTTTGAAGAAGCCATTCCTGTGGCATTGGGAGAAGTCATCTGGCCTCAGCTCAAGCTTCCTTTTGCTGGTTTTGTGTGTGTGGTTGTGGCCCAGAGAAGCTGTTTACCAAGACTGAGGGCCCTGCAGAAACTCGAAGGAATGGCATCCTCCAGCCCTCAGTGGCAGGTGGGGCCAGTGACATTCGCACCTCGCTCAGAGAAGCTGCAGCTGCCCAGTTAGCTGTGCAGACCAGAGTGAGACTTCTGTGTTAGGAGGCGATGGAGTCTGTCCATGAATGACTCGTGCGCGGTGAGCAAGCTCCGGGTTATCCTGCGGCTTGACGTCAGTTCCATTGGATGGTTTTTCATTTGATTTTTGTTGGTGCTTGGTTGGAAAACAATCACCCTCACCAGGGGGCACTGGCGCATGTCCACCACATCTCCATTCTTTTGTTGTCTCCTTCTCCCCGTGTGCCTCGCCCTCCATCTCTGGTGCCCTTGGGATTTGCTGATGACCCATTCCGTGATCTGCCATGTTTGTCCCATGACACAAGGGGGTTAGCATTCAGATCTGGACCGTAGAGTTTAGTGGGTGTGTTGCTGTGTTCATCTTAGTGGTGCTGGGGACGGAAGCCAGGACCTCTGAGCTGAGCACTGAGCAACCCCCCAACCCCACAGGCCTGCTCTGTGCGCTGTCCTGCGCCTCTCAGGCTCCCTCGACTCTAACCAGAGAGTTCGGGGAGCTCCCTCCAGTTGCCTCGTTCTGCACATCACTGCTCCGCCTCAGCAACTTAGCAAGACCCTGCTTCAGAATGAAAAATGAGAAAAGGGCTGGGGATGTAACTCAGAGCAAAGGGCCTGCTACCAAAAGAAAAAGGAAAGAAAGCAAAAAACTATTTACATGTATCATTCTGTGTCTGTGAAATGTCCAGAGAAGGCACATCCAAAGAGATGATGATCTCTATAGTGTCAAGAGCCAGGCGTGGTAGCACATGCCTGTAATCCCAGTACCAGGGAGGCTGAGACAGGAAGATCACTGCATTGGAGACCAGCCTGGGCTACACAGTGAGACTGTCTAAAAAAAAAAACAAAAAGAAAAAGAAAATAGTGTGGAGAGCGGGGGCTTTGAAGCCTCGATCCTGGGTTAGGGTCCTGGCTGTGGAGGGCTTCACTTGAGCATTTGTGTAAAGGTGGAGTAGAAGAGACCCTCGTGGGGAATGGTGAGAAGCATGTCTGCGCCCTGTGCCTGTTGCTCAGTCAGCCGGCCCGGCCCGCGCAGAGCACCTGTGTGTCAAATGTCTAGAACAGTAACAACCCTGTTTCTCGCCTTTTGCAGCAGTCTTACCCGTGTGAACTTGTGTGAAAAGAAGGTCATTTGAATGAGTGAAAATGGGAATCTTTTAAAGGTTAGGTAATCTGAGGACTAATAATGACTTTTATTATTTTAGTGAAAATTAGAAGATTTAATAGAGCCAAACCACAGCCTGATGTTCTTGAAGAAGAAAAAGCCTGTGCTTACCCCAGGAGTATTACCTCGGAGACCGGCTTCAGGTAAGATTTGAGTTTTCCCTGTAGAAATCTAGAAACCACCCTAACACTTAGAGTTCATGACTTGGTGTGTAGCCTTGATAATTGTGTTAGATTTGTTTACTTCTTTCCAGTTGTGAGACCGAGTCTAAGCCAGCACAGGTAAATCGATGGGTATATTTGATACAGAAGAGAGATTAACCTCAGCCTCTCAGAGTTGTTGGTGCTGCTGCTTATTCCTCCCTAAACGGACACAGTTTCCCTGGGCTGATCTCGTACCACAGCTCCTGGTTCCCCATGGCTCTTGTCTGCCTGCACTGCAGGCCCCCTGGTGGTTTCTGCTGTGCTCTCCCTTGGTAACTGATGGCTAAAATACATCCCTGTCCACTGGAGAGCTCAGGACTAACGTGGTTATTAAACACCATCCAAGCCGTCACAGCTGGTGGTGCACACCTATAATCCCAGCTACTCGGAGGCTGAGGCAGGAGAATCGAAAGTTGGTGGCCATCTTAATGTAGTGAGACCCTTTCTCAAAAAATAAAAAGGTAGGGCCAGGGTTTAGCTCAGCAGTTTCACCGCCTGCTGCACAAGTGCAAGGACCCGAGTTCGATCTCCCATACCACAAATAAATAAAAGGTAGCCATCAGTGGTAGCCGTCCCCACTCAGTGCTGAAGGGGAAAGAAGGAAAACTATATAAACAAAAATGAAATGAGGTGATGAGGCAGTTATTAATCAAGAAAAATAGAAGGCTCTACATGAAATGTAGTAATAGACCTTTACATTTGTGTTGGTTGGTTTTGAGACAGTCTCACTGTGCAGTCCAGACTGGCCTTGAACTGAGGATCCTCCTGCCTCTGCCTCCCAACTGGTGAAATTACAGCCATGCCCCTGTGCCCGACAGAGTGCCTTAGCCAGGGATGATACAGAGATAGTGATATGTGGACTGAATACTGACCTGACCCACAATTGTGTCATTACTTCACTTACTGGAGGGAGAGATGCAAGGACACGAGCATGTGCACATGGGGCTGGGAAGCAGGAGAGTGGATCTGGAGATGATGCTGACACTGAAGTCAAGGAACAGTCGAATCCCATTATTTAGATAGGGGAGGGGAATGCAGAAGAAACCCAAAGCTTGAACTGTTGCCCCAGGCCATGGAAGCCAGGGCTGGGCTGCTGGGGTACTGCTGGTCCCCTGAGCCCTGTGCTGGGGGTCCCTGACTTTCCCAAGCTCGAGTGAGAACTGAGGGTCGGATGGAAACGAAGGGTTGCATAGACCCAGATGGGCCCACGCTCTCTTCTCCAGCTGCCAGTGTTCTCTGGCGCCCAGATTAGCACATACACTAGGAGATCTGAAATAGAAGCAAAGTAAATAAAAGAGCAATTCAAGCATAATATGCCCAGTGCACTGGCCACTCCCTCCTGCCCTGTCCACTCTGCCACCCTCCTTCACACCCCCCGAGCTGTCTACGAGGTGTCCCTGACTCCTGTTCCTTCACTTGCCCTCACAGAGGACCGGGTGAGTCCTGTGGGCTCCACCTCCAGAACACATTACAGATTCACCACTGCTCGAAGTCCCCTCTGCCACCAGCCTCTCCCCTGCGTGCGTGCGTGGCCACCTCCCTGTCACCTCCCACCCTCACCAGTCCCCCTGCTGTCTCAGCTCCACACGATGCCTGGGCCACACAGGAGCCAGGAGCTCTTGTGGTCTCAGCCATAGGTCTGGTAGAGCTTGCCTGGTGCCCTGAGGCCGTAGGTTCCCATAACCACCAAAGAAAAAAGGAGAGAACCTAAGACCCATCACAAAACAGTGTATTTTCAGTAAATTAGCATAACTTAACAAAAAAGGAGGAATGAGGGGCCCTGAGATGCTTCACACATATTAAATGCTAAATATTTACATCTAAGAACAGAAGCTGGGTGTGGTGGTACACACCTATAATCCCAGCAGTCAGGAGGCAGGAGGCGAGGCAGGAGGATTGCCACAAGTGCAGGCCAGTTTGGGCTCCATAGTGAGTTTAAGGCCAGCCTGAATTTGTGTGAGACCCTGTCTCAAAATCTGTTGGGAGCTATGTCAACAAATATTAGTATCTTTTGTCTTTTATGGATTTTTGTTTGGTTTGGTTTTTTTTGGGACTGGGGATCAAACTTGGGACCTTGTGCTTTCGAGGCAGGCAGCGGAACCACTGAACTAAATCCGCTCCCTCAAAATATCCAAGAACAGAGTTTCGGTAACTTGTACGGTCACACAGCCCTGAGTAGCAGAGTCAGGATTAGGATGCACACAATCCTCTTCCATAGCTTACATTTATAACAACTTTACTGATTCGCTTACTTGTGTATTTTTGGCTTTTGGAGACAGGCTCTCACTGTGTAGTTCAAGCTGGCCATGAACTCACTGCAGCCTTCAGTTTCCAGGGCGGACTGCTGCGTTTAACACTCACGTGACAGCTGGGTGTTAAGTGCACGTCTGCCCTGGAGGGGACCCGTGTGCCCAGACGCTGAGGCTGGTGAGCTCGGAGGCCACCCACTTGTGCTTGACTTTTGCAGGACCATTTCCAGCCTTGAAGAAGTGGTGGAAAAGCAAGCAGACATCATAATGTACCTGAAGCGGCACAATGCCCTGCTGAGCCAGCGGTTGTTGGCACTCACGACCGCAGACCTGGGCCCACAGCCAGGCAGAAGCTGAGAGGCTGCGGTGCCCAGGCCAGGAGGAGCCCAGGGTCTCAGGCCAACCCTCTGCTCATCACACGTGGGACCTGGATCTGCATCACCTGTACCCAGGGATCCTCGAGGGGACCCTGGCAGGGGTCCTGGTAACCCAGGGGAAGGAATGTTGTGTTCATCCTGGAATCATTTAACTGACCAGGTTTTCTTAGGATCAGAGGTGTTTAAACGTGCCCTGGTCACACTCTTCGTGCCCTAGATCCCTGCAGCAGTGAGCATGTTGCTTAGCAGAGAGTGCTTGGCACTCAAGAGTCACGGGTGTGACCCTCAGTTCCACGTAAACAGTGACAGGAAACAGACCTGTGACAATGGACTGCAGGGGAAGTCAGTCCTGACAATCGTTAATGGCATTTGGGGGATGGAACCCAGGGCCTGATGCTGCCAGGCTCTGCCCTGGAGCTGCGTCTTTCACCTACACAGTGTTCTAAAGAGTAAGTTCTACTTTTAAGATAACAAGAGAAGTCATTTCTGTGGTGTCTTCTGTATCTTCCCTTACCGTGTATCCTTGCCTCTGGGGACTGGGTGACAGCGAGGCCGTGTACCTGTTTCCCTCCTGTGGTGCTGGACGTGCACCCCACATCCACAGCTGTCACAGAATTTCCTCACTGAGGGGCAAGGAGCCTGGCTGAGGCGGGAGGGTCGTGAGTTCCAGGCCAGCCTGGATATCATAGCAAGACCCTGTCTCCAGAAACAAAAGCCCAACTGTAGGGCCAGGGTCTCACTCGGTGATGTACTATGCAAGTTCTACAGCCTTTTCTTCAGAATCAGGTCTGACATTTACCTGGTGTCCTGACCCAGACAGGCTGTTCCACACCTTCCATGAGCAAAAGCTGGAGAATTCAGAAATGTCCCCTTGTCTTTGCCCTTCTTGAGGAAGTTGCCATCTATTTCTGTATTGGATCAGTTCATTGGATCAAGAAGTTCAATTCCAGGAGTAGAAAAGTCTGTCGTTTAAACTCTAAAGAGAACCCAAGACTTATTTCTAGTACTTATAATGGGAATAAATGTCATTCATTTGTGTACAGATATGAAACACACCTATTTCCTGAGAGCAGAGTGAAGTCTTTATGAGTGAGTGGCGTCACTTCTCCTGTTTCCAGTGAACTGCTTTCCTCATCAGGCCCACCTAGGCTCCTGGGGGAAGCTATGAGGGGAGGGGCATTTGTGACTTCGAGCCGGGTCCCCAGCTGGTGACCCAGGGTTTGATTGGAGAAGCTGTGTGTGACCACCTTGGGATGTTCTGACTGGGACCAGATAGGTGGCGGTCCTGGGGTTAAAGCAGGCCCATGGGACCAAGCCACATCCCCGGGCCTTCTTTATTTTGAGACAGGGTCTTGCTCAGTTGCCCAGACTGAATCAAACTTGCTGTCCTCCTGCCTCAGCCTCCCTGTGGTGGGATTACAAATGTGTGCCACTACTCTCATGGCAATGAATATTTTTGTTTCTTGGTTTTTTGAAATTGGGTCTTGGTGTGAAGTCCAGGTGAGACTCAAACTTGTGACCCTCTTGCCTCAGCCTGCGGGTGCTGGGATGATGAGAGGTTGCGCCTCTGTGGCTGGGACATGTTCATTTCATCACACCCACTATTGCTTCCTGCTGCCGATACAGCCCCTCTGGGGCGTTCTGCAGTTGTCTGCTGAGATAAAGAGCATGTGTGACCTTCAGGGAGCCAAGTCTTCAAAGTAGTGGCACCCATAAATTCAGACAGATTGTGTCCAGGTCCCTGCCATCTTTCGTTTCTTTTTATTTCTTTATATTTTTGGTACGGGGAATAGAACTCAGAACCTTTTACTTGCTAGGGATGAGGGATGTAGCTCAGTGATGCCACGCTTGCCTAGCAATCGAAGGGTCCTGAGTTTGATCCCCGGTACAAAAAAAAAAAAAACGTATGTTTCAAAGCGGTTACCTTCTCTGGAAATCTGTACCTGTGTTTGGTTTTTACTTTTTTTTTTTTTTTTTTTGCAGTACTGGGGGTCAAACCCACAGCCTTGTACATGGGAGACAAGCACTCTACACATCCCCAGCCCTTTTTATTTTACTTTGAGACAGGGTCTCTCCAAGTTGCTTAAGCTGGCCTTGAACCGGTGATCCTACTGCTTCAAGCCTCCTAAGGAGCTCCATAGGATTGGACCATAGTTCAGCCGGCATGCGCTACCACACCTGCCCTTTCTGTGTCCTGGAACAGCTATAAATACAGCCTCGTGGTTTTCCTTTTCAAAAGGAGAACACCGGGAAAAGACGACTAATGTGTATGTTTAAATGTGGCTGGGATCTACATTTGGTTTCTGAGACTCATGGGATGAACTTTGGTTTACAGGACAAAGGAGAGTCCAAAAGTTGGAGGATGTAGGGCTGGAGATGTAGCTCAGCAGCACAGCACCTGCCTGGCAAGCTCAAGGGCCCGAGTTTGATCCCTGTACCAAAAATAAAAGTTGGGGGATGTAGCTCAATCAGCTCAGCCTCCAGTACCCGCAAACAGTTGGGATTCTCAGGGTCTGTTGAACAGCTCTGTGATCCTAACACTTCTCCAAACTTAGTAATGAACACTTTAAAATGATCCATGAAACTAGACAGAACTAGCAAAGCAGAAAAATGAACAAAATAATTTAAGTCTTAAAACAGTCCAGTCACCAGGATTGCACCATGCAAACACTGTAGATGTAAAAACTAAACACTGATTTGCCAGCCAGGTGTGGTGCACACCTGTAATCTCCGCACTTGAGAGGCTGAGACAGGAGGATTTCAAGTTCCTCCTGGGCTTTTGACACCAGCTTGGTAAGACCAGTATTAAAAACAACAACAAAGACTAGTTGCACCCTGCATTCTAAGGAAGAAGATACACACCAGGGGACTGACCCCACCCTGTGGGTTGCCATGTCCAAGATTACCCTTGCTGGACAGAATGTTTTCAAAGTTCCAGGCAAATAAGTCAGTAAAGAAGCAGAGCGAGCAGCAACAGAATAGCGCAAGCATCATGTATCTTGGACCAAGTGTGTGGGGGGGTGGAGAGGGACAGGGTTAGATCTTGGGCCTCTGCCAAGAAGCCTGCCCCTCATCTGGTGAAAAGGGGACCCCCCAGCAAAGTTTCACACAAGGAACTGATGCCAATTGCAGTTTAGGAGGATCAGCTGGGTGTGGTAGTGCACGCCTGTAATTCCAGTACTCGGGAGGCTGAGGCAGGAGGATCATTGTGAGTTTGTCACAGCGCTGTCAGCAGGGGCTACAGAGTGAGTTCAGGGCCAGCCTGTCTCCATAGGATTAGACTATAGTTCAGCCAGGAGGAAAGGTGGCAGAAAGGCGTAGCCCCGAACTGGGGCATGTGCATAGTGTGTGAGCATTCGTGTAGACATAAATACAGACACAGGTGTTACTGAAAACCTGAAGGCTCCTTATTCCTTAATGGATGGAAACACTGAAAAGCAGTGACCTGAAACCTCCCCTGAAGGAACTGGACCAAGTCCCACCCTCGTGGGCACTCCCCACACGGCCCACCTGATGATGCGTCATCACTTCACCTCACGCTGCGCTGGGGAAGTTGACCACCTTTCCAGAGCCTTGGGCTTTTAGAGATGTTTGTTCGGTGCATAGTCGGGTCCTCAGCTCACTGATCCTGAGAAAGTCCCCACAAATGGTCCCGGGGCCGCCTGGGGTGCAGGGTTTCGTGACAGCCACCATGGGCCCTTTTTCTTCTGGTATTTAAGCCCAAGTCTTACTTGAATCAAGTTCTCTTTCTCCCTTTTAATTTTTCCTCAACTTCCTCCAGGGCTACTCAGCCTCAGCACTGCTGACACTTGGGGAGAAAGTTCTGTTGCCAGGTATGGTGGCACATGCCTATAACCCCAGCACTCTGGGAGGCAAAGGCAGGAAGGTCTCAAATTTGAACTCAGACTGGGCAATTTAGTGACTTGTGTTACTTTTCTCATTGCTGAGACAAAATACCCAACACCTGAAGTAAAAGAGTGAAAGGTTTATTTAGTTCACAGTTCGTAGAGGTTTCAGTCCCTAGTAGGGTGGCACATGGCAAAGGAGAAACAGTTCATGGCAGCAAAGCTACAAGGAACCTTAATAGTGTCTTTCTGCCCCTTTTATCCAGGCTACTCAGGGCGGGTAGCACTCACACCCTTAATCCTAGTGCCCTTGAGCCTAGCACTGCACCCTGAACCAATTCCGGCCTCACTCCAGATCCAGCCACCTCTGAAAAAGCCTCACCTCATTCCCATGAGGCTTTGGGGGGACATCTGGACATAAGCCATAACAAAGAAAACAAAACCAAAAATAACCAAAAAGATAAACACAAGCCATAACATTGACCATCTCAAAATGAAAAAAAAAGGGAAGGGGATGTAGCTCAGGGCAAAGGCCCCTGGTTCAATCCCCCCCCACCAAAAAAAACCAGTTTCTGCAGTGTGGGTCTGTCCCATGCAGGGTGCAGTGTAGGCAGCAAGCAGCAACCCCAGTCTTGCGGGCTGGAAGGGACCCCGTGAACTTTCAGTAAGTTAATGCCTCCGTGAATGTTCATCCCAAGAACTGTGCCGAGGATGTTCCCGTGTCCTGGGGGCCACCTTGTACCGGTGCAGGAGAGGGTAGCACTGGAACACCATGGGAAGGACTCCAGAAACAAGAGTGCTCTGACCCCTCCGGAAATCTGCAAGTGAGATCAATTAAATGTCCTCCCTCCCCGGCCTTTCTACATAAAAGGCTAACTTTTTTTTTTTCTGGTACTGAGAATCACACTGAGTTAAATACTGTGCTTTTATTATTATTACAGATAGTTTAGTGATCTCAAACTAGGGTTTTTTTGAGATAAGGTCTTACTGTGTAGTCCAGACTGGCCTTGAACTCACTGTGTAACCCAGGCTGGCCTCAAACTGGCAACAGTCCTCCTGCGTCAGCCTCCCAAGCCCAATCAGACCTGCTGCTATCAATCTTGGATACAAAGCTGTAATCCAGTAGCTTTTTTTCTATTCTAAAAATTTTTATTAGTGCATGTTTGCAGAAATAAGTGTTACAGGGCTGGGGATTTAGCACAGTGGTCCTGCCACCTGCCTCAAAAGCGCAAGGTCCTGAGTTCGATCCCCAGTATCAGAAATAAAAAAAGTGTTACATTCATTGTGGGGCCATAGGATGTCTTGTTTTTTAGGGTCTCAGGACTGAACCGGACGGAGCCTTTAAACTGAGCTATGTCCCCAGCCCTTTTTACATTTTTTGCTTTCGAGCACAGGGTCTTGCTAAAGTTCCCAGAAGGCTGGGCTCAAACTGGCTCTTCCTCAGCCTCCCTAATGGCAGCATTGCCAGTGGTTACCATCGCGCCCACCACCGGGCACTGACTTCGGGTAGCTCGAGGTCAGGGACTGCTAATCTCACCCCTAGGGAGCCAAGCTCTCTCACTGCCTAGGTGCCTAGGTGTGTCCTCTGCTTGGTCCCCTCGGCATTGTCTGCAGGACACCTCATTTCCTGGCTTCCTCCCCACAGCTGCATGCTGTCCTTGCCTCCTTCCCTTTCCATCCTCCACTCCAACTCCAGCAGCTCCTCCTCCCCAAGTCCGCACAGCACCGCCAGGCCCGGGCCCCTGGGCCCACACGGCCTCTGCAGTCATCTGAGCCCAAGAGTGAAGCCTGCCCAAGTGAAGAGCTACGTTCCCAGCCACTGTTGTTTCACTTTTGAGGTAGACTCACTCAGTTGTCCAGGCTGTCCTTGAACTAGGCTCTTCCCACCAGGTCCTCCCTTGATTCTGGGATTATAGGCGTGGCAGCACCAGCCCTTCATTTATTTTGTTTTTTTGAGACAGTCTCCCTATGCCTTCCAGGCTGGCCTTGAACTCAGTGATTCTGCCTCAGCCCCCCAAGTACTGAGTACAGGTGTGCTCCTCCAAGCCCAGCCTTTTAATCTTCTGAGACAGGTTCTAAGTTTCTGAGTTGTCCCACCTGGGCTCAAATTTCTAATCCATTGGCCTCTGCAGAGTGCTGAGTTAGAGGTGTGCATCACCATGCCCAGCTCAGCCTCCAACCCCCACAAGCAAGAAGTCTAAGTCTGGGCACTCACCCACAGCCCCTGGCCGCCCTGGAGACCCTCCACCTCGCAGCCCCGTCTTCTGTCCCCTTTGCCTGGTCCATCAGGTCCTCCATCACTGGAAGTCTTTCCCGGGTCTCCCCCTTTCTTGAGATACTAGCTTGAACACAGGACTTGCACATTCTGTTAAGTGCTTCATCACTGGCTACGTCCCACCTGACCATACTTCAAAATGCATCTGTCAGCTCCAGTGGCAAATTCCTTGGGAGGCTGAGGCAGGATTTCCAGGTTCACAGCCAGCCTGGGCAACTTAGCAAGACCCTATGGGAAAATTAAAAAGGGAGGCAGGGCTGGGGACATAGCTCAATAATGCAGCACCCCTGGCCTCAGCTCCCAGTATGGGGGTGTGGTTGTACAGAGAAAACAGACATTTTATAGCCATGGTTATCTATTGTGGACTTCGGAGTGGATGTCAGTACAAGTGAATTAAGGAGCAAGAGCAACACCATGTGCATAGCATGGCCACGTATCTGGAAAACTTAGACTTAACTGAAAATCCACTAGGAGGCAAGGGTGGTAAAAAACCTGAGGATCCACAGGCTTCAGAACACAGCGAGAGTGAGGGTCTTGGGCTAGGGATAGAACGAGTGGCTGAGTACATGTGGCTAAGTACATGATGTGCAGGGAACCCCAGGGTTCAATCCTCAGCAGCAGAAGGAAGACAGCTAGGCTCTTTGTTTTCTTAGATTTATTTTTAACTGCCACACAGAACACAAAACTTGTACATATTACTGGGGCACCATATGATGACTCAATGCAGATACACATATGACATTTACATCATGTTGGACACAGCTGTCCCCTCATCATTTATTTATGTAGCTCACTGCAAAGCCCTGGGTTCAATTCCCAGGAGAGGAAAAAAATAAATTACATCCATGTTATGTCCGTGCTGACATACATGCTCAACACCATTCGCAAAGTATTAGTACCAAAAGCAAAACAAAACAAGCAGCAGCCAGGCTGCACCTGTGGCACCTAGCCACTGGGAGGGAGATGAGCAAGGAGTTCAAGCCTAGTCTGGGTACCAGTGAGACTAATCTCAAAACAAAAACAGTATAACCTTAACATGGGAAAAATACACTATAACAGTCAAGTCTTAGCATTCCTAATTCAGATGACTAAATCCAAAAGAAAGACATTAGAAAAATCTTAGGGAACGCCACACCTGTTCCCATTAACACTGTAAATAAGACAAGAATGCTCTCTTTCTTACTGTCCTAAAAACTTAAGAGGGAAAGAACACCGGCCCTGGGGGGGTAGCTCAGTGTGCCAGGCACTGGGTTCAAAATCACAGCATCACACACAAAAACAAACTGAATGTAAAAGTGAAATGTAACCTGGAAAAGCTTTTCCTAACATTAATTCATGTACAGACAAGGTCCCTGGCAGGCATGTAGCTCAATGGCAGAGCACTTGCCTAGCATGCAGGAGTCCTGGCTTTGTTTCTGGCATAGCTACCTCCATATATACATCTTTTTTTTTTGTACCAAGGATTGAACTCGGGACCTTGTGTTTTCGGGGCAAGCGCCGGAACCATTGAGCCAAGTCCCCGACCCAGCTACCTCCACCTAAATATATAGAACAAAGTTTCTAGGCAAGCTCTTGTGCTGAGTGCTGCTGCTACCACAAATAGATTCGGGGAGTAACAGAAAAAAATACTGTCCACAGAGCCGGGCATGGTGGCAGACACCTGTAATCCCAGCACTCGGGAGGCTGAGGCAGGAGGATTACATAAAGTTCACACATTTGAGGCCAGCCTGAACTACAGTGAGTTCAGGGCCAGCTTGAACTGAGAGAGACTGCCTCAAAAAACAAAAGACCAAAAAAAAAAACAATCCACAGCTGATACAATACCAGTCAAAAATGCTCACTTTGCCAGGTAAGGTGCCATAAGCCCAAATCCCAACACTCTGGGAGGACAAGTCAGGAAGATCACAAATTCAAGCCCAGCACGGGCAATTTAAGTGATTTAGTGATATCCTACCTGTCTCCAAAAAAAAGGAAAAAAGAAAAGCTCACCCTCTTGATGGTGTGCAGCCCTCTGGGATGTGATGTGCCAAGACTGAGGCCACATGCTGCTCTCTGCAGACAGCTGAGTCAGGGACAGCACCATCCCACCTTTGTGGAGTGGGAAAGCCTTGCAAGGTCACCCTCCAAGCCAGCCATGTGCCAGGTCAGGGCAGGTGACGGAACCCCACCCCAGACAGCTGTGGCAACAAAATGAAGTTGCAAGTGGTGAGACTTAATAAACTGGAGGGATTGGATGTCTGAGCACACAACACAATGGCCTGTGAACCTTCCACTCAAAAGAAATCTGGCTGGTGTGGTGATGCACACCTGTAATCCCAGGTGTTTGGGAGGCTGAGGCAGGATTGCAGATTCGGGCCCAGCCTGGGCAAACTCAGCAAGATCCTGTTTCAAAAACTAAAACAGAAAGGGCTGGGGATGTGGCTCAGTGCAACGGCCCTGTGTTCAAGCCCCATTACTGCAAAATACAAAAATGTTTTTTAAATGTAGTTCAGCACTCCCTGTTTCATTATCCCTAGCATCACGATAAGAAAAACACTTAAAAAAAAAATACAGAGTCGGGCCTGGAGTGGAGCTCACCAGTAGAGTCCATGCTTAGCTTGCAGACCCTGGGTCCCATCCCCACCATCACCAAAAAAAGTACACTGAGATTGAGGAAAAAAACCTGCCCAAACGGTTCTGCCTGTGGGGAGCCCTCATTCACATCCCGATAATCCTGAGCGGCTTGGCCTCGGGCCCGAGGTAGAAGTAGGGCCGCAGCGGCTCTGTGAAGGAGTCTTGGAAGGTGCAGAGGTGTGCACCCGAGGGCATGTCGTAGAAGGAGATCTCACCCAGCTCGTAGTCCAGGAAGACGCCCAGGGTCCTGTCACGCACATCCAGTTGCAGCGGGCAGGGCGAGGCCCCCGGGGCATCGTAGCCGCCCTCCTGAAGCTGGACTCGCCAGCAGCCCTGCCCTGAGCGCAGCTCCTTGGAGGACTTGGAAACCCTGCACACACCCACGCCCCACTGGGGCTCATCCCCCACCTCCACCTGCCAAAAATGCCTCCCGGAGTAGAAATCTGGGAAGCCCAGGACAACGGGGTTGGCCCCAGGCTTTTTGGACAGACGAGAACTGCTTCGCTTTTTCTTCGCAAACCTCACCCATTTCCTGTCAGTGGAGATGAACAGGTTGGGGCTGGCCGTTTCAGGGTCCAGGATGATGTCGACCCCAAATTCCTTTATGACTCTCTGCAGGGCGGAGTACTGGGGAGGGAAGGAGTAGGCTTCTCTCCGCAGGTTAATGGAGAAGATGGGCGGGCTGATCTCACTGTTAGAGCCTTGGTAGAAATGCTTGATCTGGGACAGCAGCTGCACCTCGGACAGCGCGTTGTGTTTCACCACCCTGTCCAGGAGACTCTTGAGTGACGCTGCGTGGCCGGCAAAGGCGGTGATGTTGTTGCTGAGCTGCTGCTGGATCTCCCGCTCCTCCTGGGCCAGCCTCTCCAAGGCTGCCTGCTGCTCCTGCTGCAGGAACTGGGTCAGCAGCTCCAGCTCTGAGGCCAGCTGCTGCCTCCGGGCCTCCACCTTCTCCCGAAGCTCCAGGGGCACCTTGCTCTGTGCACTGATCAGCTTCTGGGTGTTGGCCACCTGCTTCCGGAGCAGCTTGGCATGACTGTGCAGCCTCGACCTGTGGAGCGATGCAGCCTCCCCCAGGGGGCTCATGTGATGGCGGAGGTGATCAGGGGGCCCCACACATTGGGGACACAGCACCTCCAGGTCCTCCTCGCAGAACAAAGTCAGCTCCTGGTTGTGCTTCTCACACAGGTTGGTCTTCTCCGACCTCCTCCTCTTGCTCCGGCTACTGTGCAGCTTGTGGGCGATCTGCACCATGCGGCCCAGCTGTGTGTTGCTCCGGAAGTGGCCCTCCTGGCACTGGAATCGACACACAGGGCAAGGGAACTTCTCCTGCAGGTCGGCCCAGGTCTGCCGAATGCAGAAGCGGCAGAAGTTGTGACCGCACTCGATGGTGACAGGGTCCTTCAGGTCGTCCAGGCACACGGCGCACTTGGACTCAGCCTGCAGCCGTGCCAGGGCTGCTGCCACTGCCATCGGGCCACCAGATGGGCTGCTCGGGCTCCCTGACCTTCCTGGGGTGCAGGTGACCTCTCTGCAGCCTGGGTTCCTACAGTAGTGGCGGCCCTGGAGGTCCCTGGAGTCTTTGGACGTTTAATATCTTTAGCCAGGAGAACACCTCTCTTCCAGTACCAGCAGTGCAGAGCTGCTGTGGGTGAGAAGGGGAGAAACCTGTTTATTCCAGGGGCTCCCATGCACCCCAGGCTCCAGTCAAACAGATTGTGGTCCCCAAGCCCATGTGAGGGAGCCTGCATTCCTCACCCCCTGGACCTACAGCCCCCACAGCTCACAGCTTGGTCACCCAGCTGGCTGGGCCAGGCACAGGCCCCAAGCCCTCTAACTGGGAGGTGCTTAGCACTTTATACCCAGACTCCTGCTCTCAGGTATGAGGACCAGAATCCACCACGAACTTGTCTTCCACAAAAACTATGCAAAGACTGTCAGAGCTGGGCATGGTGGCACAGGCCTATAATCCAGGCACTTGGGAGGCCGAGGAAGGAGGATCTCAGTGAGTTCAGGCCAGCCTAGGAAGGAAGGGGAGAGAGGGAGAGAGAGAGAGAGAGAGAGAGAGAGAGAGAGAGAGAGAGAGAGGGAGAGAGAGAAAGAGAGAGAGAGGAGAGCGAAAGACAGGTTGAAGAAGACAGGTTTCTGCTGTTGCTTTGTTTTGTTTCTGTAGTACTTACTGGGAGTGGAGCCTAAGGGTGCTCCACCCCAAGCTACTTCCCCCAGTACTAGAGATGGAACCACCCCTGGGCCTTCTCACAGAGCTACATCTCCAGCCCTTTTCTATACTGCGACACAGTCTCACTAAATTGCTCAGGCTTGCCCAAAGTTTCAATCCTCCTGCCTCAGCCTCCCAAAGACAGGAAGCTTGTCTAGAATGTGCAAAGCTCTGGTTGATATCCACGCAGCCCTTCAGTCAGTCAACACATGCATAAATGAAATACCTTATTTATATGTTTTTTGGTGCTGGGAGTAGAACCCAGGGCCTCACACTTGCTAGGTAAGCACTCTACTACTGAGGTTTGACCTTGTCCCCAAATAAAGTATCTCTGGAGGCTCAAAATTCACATCTACAGGGCCGGAGATTTAGCCCAGTGGTTCTGCCGCCTGCCTCACAAGCACGAGGACCCGAGTTCGATCTGCGGTACAAAAAAAAAGAAAAATTCACATCTACAGCCGGGCGTGGTGGCGCAGGCCTGTAATCCTAGCACTCAGGAGGAGGCAGGAGGGTGAGTTTAAGCTCAGTTCTGGGGACCCTATTTCAAAACAAGAGCAGGGTATGGTGGTGCGCGCCTGTGATTCAGGCACCTGGGAGGCTGAAGCAGGAGGAATGGCTCAATTCAAGGCCAGCCTAGACTACACAATGAGACCCTGTCTATATATTAAACAAAAAAAAGGGGGGGGGGGTGATACAGCTCACAGTGAAGGCCTTGGGTTCAATCTCCAGTACCAAAATAGATTAAATTAGATTCCAAGCCCAGGCTGGCCTGGGGCTTGTGGCGATCTTCCTGCCTCAGCCTCCCACATGCCAGCCTTGCTGCCTCTTAAAAGATGTGTGACTAAGGGCTTTGTAACCTGTCTAGGCCTCGGTCTGTCCTGACGAAATTAAAGCTGCCTCTAACACACCCGGAACACCGGGGCCCACGTCAGCCTCTGACCCCTACCCTCAGACAGTCCACACGGCCCTTCAGACCAGGCTGAAGCCTGCCCCTCACAGCGCAGCACTGGGCTTGCGGCTCCACCCACCCGGCCCCTGCTTACCAGTCTGCGGCTCTGGGCTCACCTGAGCTTTTGGAGACAGGGTATTGCAACGTATCGACCGGTGGCCTGGAGCTCAGAGCCACCCTCCTACCTCAGCCTCAGGAAGGCTGAAGTGCAGGCGCGCGCCAACCCACACGCTTTTATATTCAAAGGGCCGTGGTGGCTCCGCCCACTGAGGATGAGTTTCCGCCGGAAGTGGAGGGAGAGCTGCATCAGGCGTGTGCGCATGCTCACTGGGGAGTGAGCCCAGAGCGTCGTGAGTTACGCGGTTTTACGTTTAAAATTTTGGAGTCTGCCTAGTAACCAAGTAGGCTAGGTTTGGGGATTTGGTAGTTTATTACTCTCCGATACTGTGGATTGAACCCAGGGCCTTTGCATAGAGCTACATCCCCAGCCCTTCTTTCATTTTTGGTTTTGGCCAAATTGCCTAGATTGGGCCTGAACATGCAGTCCTCCCGCCTCAGCCTTCTAGAGTGCTGAAGTCGTAGAAATGCGCTACCTTGCTGGGCTCAGATTTGGGTTGTTTACTGCCCTGCGGGTGGAACCCAGAGCCTTGTGCATGCTAGGCAACCACACTACCATGGAGCTAAACCCCAATTAAATCCTAAATCTTTTTTTTTTTTTTTTTTTGGTACCGGGGATCGAACTTGGGACCTTGCCCTTTCGAGGCAGGCGGTGGCACCACTGAGCTAAATCCCTGGCCCAAATCCTAAATCTATTTAAAAATATTTGATTAAAAATACATGATTAAAGCTAGGTACGGTGGTGCACAACTGTAATCTCAGCACCCAGGTAGGTAGAGGCAAGAGGATTGCCAATTAGAGCCCAGCCTGTGTAACTGAAGAAGAGCTCCTCTCAACATTAACAACAGGTGGGCCAGGTGGGTACATGCCTGTAATCCCAGCACTCAGGATGCTGAAGCAGGAAGATCACTGTGAGTTTGAGGCCAGCCTGGGCTACATAGCAAAAAACCAAATTAACATCAAAAGACGAAAGAATAGCTGTGGGTTCCAACCCCAGTATCAGAAAAGAAACAAAAAGCAGCTAAACAAAAACTCCCCAAATCTCTGGCATAATAAATTCAAAATTAACATTTATCATATCCGTACCCCACCCCGCGCTGGGGATCCATCCCGGGGCTGCGCACGACAGGCCTGCGTTCTACTCTGAGCTTCACGTTAGGCCCAAGATAATTTCCTGCTGTTGTCTGCTGTATTTATTTCTGTTAGAACTGGGGGTTGAACCCAGGGCCTTAGCACTGGAGCCGAGGCTGGGCTTGAACTCAGGGTGATCCTCCTGCCTCAGCCTCCTGAGTAATGGGATTAGACAGCACCGGGTGTGCCCCCGGTCCTGCCCTGGGGAACCTGGCCCTGCCCGTCCTCCCTTCCCCTCCCCGCCTTCGGCCTCCCTCTGGTCCCAGTCGGTTCCCTGGGAGAGCTTGGGCTCTGCGGTTCTGGGGAGGCAGAAACCACCTGAGAGCCACGCTGAGAGCCCCAGCAGCAGGGTCCAGCAGGGTCTGAGCGCTCGAGGCCTGGGTTCCCTCCTCGAGGCCACGAAAGAAAAAACAGGAAATAAAAGGCGCTGATGAATTACTGAAGGCAGCTTCAGTGAAGTGGAAGGGGTAATACCACAGCGATTCTGCTGACAGATATGAGAGAAAAAAAAATCCCCCTCCCAACCCGTACTGTGGATGGAAGCAGGACCTTGCCCTTTCGAGGCAGGCGCAGCACCACTGAGCTAAATCCCTGGCCCGGAAAGAAAAATATTTATAAAGTGCTGAGCGTGGTGAAACATGGCCTGTAATCCCAGCACTCGAGAGGCTGAGGCAGGAGGATCTCAGCAAGTTCCAGGCCAGCCCGAACTACACAGGGAGACCCTGTCTCAAAACAAACAAAAAACAAAGAAAAAATCTTAAAGGTAAGTGCATGAAATCAAACTAGAAAAGTGGATAGGGGTTCATTTGCATCTTTGAGGCGAGATCCAAACTCAATTCTGCCCCTCCCACCCATTGAAGGCTTTCATTTCAGCCCTGTTCTGTAGATAAAGGAAATGTTCAGCACATGAGATGAAAATGGAAAAGGAAGACTTCTGAATCAGAAACAACAGAAGCAAAAGCTACTCCAGCAGGTGAAAGTGAAGGCCTGGGGGAGAATTGCAATGGGACAGAAAGCAAAGGTTTCCTGTACCTGAGGCTGCAGTAACCCTGGGCTCCATTCTTCTTTAAATGTCCCACCTGTTGGGTGTGGTGGCCCACGCCTATAATCCTAGCACTCAGGAGGCTGAAACAGGAGGGTGCAGTGAGCTCAAAGCCAGCCTGAACTGCACAGATAGGGAGACCCTGTCTCTAAATAAATGTCTGCACCTGTTTAAATATCGATATTCCCTGTCATACCTGCTGCCACATAAATAGGAAGAGTGAGGTGTTGCCTCAACCTGTGACATTAAAAGTAAACTTGTTTTTTTGAGACAGTCTCTATATGTAGTTCAATCTGACCCTGAACTCACTGTGTAGCCCAGGCTGGCCTCCAACTCATGGCAGTCCTCTTGCCTCAGCCTTCCGAGTGCTAGGATCACAGGCATACACCACTTCCACTGTCAAGAGTAAACTTCTGTAAGAACAGAAACACAAGTGGCTCATCATCTTAGCTCTCAATCAACATCCCAAGGTCAGCTGGGAGGCCAGAGTAAACTCAGCCCAGAACCCTGCAGAATTGGGCTTTTATTTTACCATCCGGAAGTCCAAAAAGTCACTCAGCCCAGTGCAGCGGTCCATACCTGTAATTGAAGCACTCTGGGGTGCTGAGGCAGGAAGATTGCAAATTCAAAACAAGCCTGGGGAATTTGATGATTTAGTGACTCTGACAAAATTTTATAAGTACCAGAGATAGCCTCAGGTCTGGGAACATGGGCTCAATCCCAAGCGCCCCTCCCCCCATACAAAAACTCATTTGGAGGAAAAAAATCTTCATTTTAATAACTAAAATGTGGGGGGAGGAATTGATGTTATGTGCACGTACCAATTCCCTACAGTGAATGTTATCTTTACGTACTGCAATCATGTATTAATAAATTCTTTTTTAAACTGTGAGCTGGGCAAGGTGGCCCAAGCGTGTGATACGAGCACTCTGGGAGGCTGAGGCAGGAAGATTACAAATTCCAGCCTAAAGCTGGGTGTGTTGGTGCATGAATGTAATCCCAGCACTTGGTAGGCTGAGGCAGGATTGCCACAAGGTGGAGGTCAGACTGGGCTACATAGCGAGAACCTATCTCAAAAAAATAAAAAAAATAAGAATAAAAAACAAGTCCCAGCCCAGATTGGGAACCTAACAATTTAGGGAGATCCTGTTTCAAAATAAAAAAAGGCTGGGAATGTAGCTCAATATGAAGGCTATAGATTTAATCCTTAGTGCCCTACACACACATACAATAAATAAAAGTGTTTCTCTCATCTCCATAGGTGAAGCTGGGGCATCTGTTTTCAACTAGCATCTTGGCCATTGTAACAAAGCCCTTTCAGGCACCAGCAACTGAAAACTGTAGTTTAAAATAACTGGCTTGGCCAAGTGTGGTGGCACATGTCTGTAACGCCAAGACTCAGGAGGCTGAGGCAGGAGGATGGCTGAGTTTGAGGCCAGCCTGAGCTGTACATAGTGAGATCAAGGCCAGCCTACATGGGAAGACTGTGTTCTCAATAAAATAAACCCAAAACTAAAGAACAGCCTTCAGTACACTGTAATGCAAACTTGAGTCCAGACTCCTGGATAATCCTTGACCATCTTCAACCACAGATGGGGTGCATGCAGGCTCTCCTTAGGCTCCTAGTGTTGAGCTGCTGTGGCTCAGCCTGCTCCTCTGTAACACAGTGCTATAACTATGCAGAGCGAGAGGCCACAGAGCCAAGACACAGCAACCAGAAATGTGGCTGCCACTGATAACGGCACAGGAAGCAGGTCTACGCCTGCACTGGGGCAGACCTGAACAGCGTGTGATGAAGGTGGACTCTGCAGTCAGCTTTGGGGTGAATCTTAGTGGTAGAGCACTTGCCCAGCCTGCATGGGGCCCTGGGTTCAAACCCCAGTCCAAAGAACAGCGAATGCCCTGATGTCACCTACAGAGGTGGTGTGGAGGAATGACTGGAATCTCATGTTGGTGTTTGTCTTCTTTAATGCATTTTTTGCCTTACACATACACAGAGATGCAGAATTCATTAGCACACACTGCAATGACTAATCATGGAACACAATCATGTAATCAGCAATAAGGTTAAAAACAGGAATGGATGCAGATATCCCTACCCCTCCCAGCGTCCAATCTTGGGATCAAGATATTCATCCTCAGGGCAATGACAATAAGGTTTCCAAACAGACCAGTGGTCTTTCCTGAGGACAAAGGGCAGCCTGGCACCAACAGACTGGTAGGACAACAGGGCCTTGATGCAGGGGGCACTGCTGTCCCCCCACCCCACCAGCTGGACTGAGATGGAAGAGTGTTTGGACCATGGCGATGAAGGCGCCTTCACTGAGGTGACAGTGTGAATGACTATTGACGACTGGGAAGATGCACTCGGAAATGGCCAGGAAGTAGCTGGATATTTGGGCATGAAGCCTGAGAAATCTTAACTACAGCTTTTGGGGTTGTTGGGGTATAGCTCAGTCAGTGGTAGAGCAGTTGCCTAGCATGCAGGAGGCCCTGGGTTCAATGTCGACCACTGAAAAAAACCGCACAAAACTAGAAAGCCAGCCATGGTGATGCACGCCTGTGATCCAATACTACGGGAGGCTGATGCAAGAGGATGGCAAGTTGGAACCCAGCCTGGACAACTTGCCAGGATCTTGTCTCAAAATAAAGGGCTATGGACATAGCTCAGTGAGAAGGGCCTGGGTTAAGTCTCCAGTACTAGAAAAATAAGCATAGGTTGTAATCATAACATGTAAATAATGTATAACTAAATGAATGTTATTGGAAAAACACTTTATAGGCAATTTAAAACAATACCTTATTGGGAGCTAGGTCCAGCACACTTGAAGTGGTTCCATTGCTTGCTTCCCTAGCTCACAGACCCCCAGGAGCCAAAATGGTGCAACAGATGGAAAGCAAAGAGGATTTTCAGCAAGCCTTGGCCGGTGCAGGGGATAAACTTGTAGATTTCTCAGCCACGTGTTGAGCACCTTGCAAAATGCTCAAGCCTGTTCTTCACTCCCTGTCTGAAAAATATTTCAACGTGTCGTTCCTGGGAGTAAATGGACTGCAGTTGGTGCAGGCAAATGCATGCCAACCTTCCAGTTTTTTTAAAAGGGTGAAAAGGTGGGTGTGTTTTCTGGTGCTAATAAAGAAATGCTTGAACCCACCCTTAATGAATTAGTCTGTGTTTTCTGAAGAACATAGTCAGCCATCAATTGTTTAAAAGTTAATTTACAAAAAGTATAAAATATGGAAACTACCCAGTTGCCATCTGATTATAAATGACAATAAAATATCAATTCTACCCTTTCTAAAAAAAATATTTTATTGGAGCTGGGACTTGTAACTCCAGCACTCAGGGGGCTGAGGCAGGAGGATCCTGAAAGTTTGAGGCCAGCAAGGACTACATAGTCTGAGGCCAGCCTGAACCACAAAGGGAGACCTCATCTCAAAAAAAGCAAAGCAAATATAAAATATACATTTATATGGCTCAGTGACAGAGCACTTTCCTAACATGCACAAAGTCCTGGAGTCAGTCCCCAGCAGTGCACCAAAATAATTGATTTATTGGACATAATAAATACAAGTCCTTATCCTGCAATCTTGTTATCCATTAATTCCATCTTCTCTGTAGAGCATACAGTCCAAGAATCAAAGATGGATGCTTAGAACCATGGATAGTATTGATCACCTGTTTTTTCTATATACATACCTATGTACCTCTGATAAACTTTAATTTATAAATTAGGAACAGTAAGAGATTAACAGCAATAACAAATAATAAAATAGGACAACTATAGCAATATAGTGTAACAAAAGCTATGTGAATGTAGTCTCAGTTGCCATGGGGTGGATAGCATGTACAGCATGAATACACTGGTGAACAATATACATCCTGGCTGGGATGGAGCAAGGTGGTGTGAGATTTCCTCACACTATTTACAATGACAATTTAAAATTTTAAGAATTATTTTCTTGTATACTTTTCCATTTATATTTTTGTACTACAGTTAACTGTAACTGAAACCATCAAAGGTGAAATCATGGAATGTGAAACCACACATTAGGGGAGACTAATGTAATTGCTTATTAGTTTCAGCTTTTTAAAATGGTATTTTAAATTTCAATATCCAATTTCCCTTTGCTAGAACACAGACATGTAATTGTTTGTATTTTGATCTTGTACCCTGCCATCTTGTGAAATTCATTACCTCTAGTAGCTCTTTTGTAGATTCCATAGGGTTTTCTAACATATGTAACCTGTGAATAAAAATGTTTTACTTCTTCCTTTTCAAATAAAAAATAAATAAATACAAGTCTTGGCTGAGGGAAGAGGATCACCGGGAATTCAAGGCCAGCCTCTCAGACTAATAGATCAAGTACCTCAGAATTCAAATCACATTTGAAAATTGACTTCCTATCTATGGGACTGGCACTGTATCATCACAGCAGTAATGTTTCTTCTCATAGTTGCTGAAAACGTGGGTGAATGAAAAATCTCTTCCAGTTTTGGGTGTGTCATGAAACTTACAAAACTTCTGGAAAGGAGATCAAGTTCAGTTGGTCCTAAATTCTAAATCGCAATGATTAACAGGTTGTTTATGTTTCATCATCTGACACTGACACGAGTTTAAGAGGCTCGGGATCTCTTCCAATATAGAAATAAGGCCAGATGGTTTTGGTGAAACGGTGATGGAAAGTGTAGAGCAGGGACCCGTCGTCCACGTTGTAGAAGGAAATCTCGCCCAGCTCGTAGTCCAGGAAGACGCCGATCTTGCTGGGCCTCACTTTGGGCACGATCTGGGCTCTCTGGGGGCCGAAGGCGAGGTAGCCGGTGTCCACGCAGCGCCCGAGGGCCCAGAAGCCGGGGCACACGGTTGGCTCATTTCGCCAGTTGCGGGGCAGGCAGCCCCGGCAGGCGCCCAGGGTCCACTTGGGCTTGGTGCCCACCTCCACCTCCCAGTAGTGCCGGCCGAAGGTGAAGCTCTGGAGGCCCAGGACGGCCGGGCATAGGTAGAACCTCCTGGGGGCGTAGCAGACCCTCCTCCAGTTGTCGTGGTAGTGCACCGTCTTCTTGTCACTGGAGACCGTGAGCTGCGGGTGGGCCGTGGCGGGGTCGTACAGCACCTCAATCTGGAAGTGCTGCACGATGCGGCCCAGGCCTGAGAACTGGGCCGGGAGCCTCACCTCATAGCCGCTCAGCTCGATGGTGCAGCTGTCGGGGCGCCTGAGCTTCTGCGACTTGTCCTCGATGCCCTTCAGGGACCTCAGCACCGCCAAGTCCGAGTCTTCGCTCTTGTTCTCCACATGCTTCAGCAGGCGCTTTAGGCCAGACAAGTAGGCGGAGAAGGCAGCCAGGTTCTGGTTCACTTCTGCTAAGATCTCCACCTCTTCCTTGCATATCTTTCTGAGCACAGCCTCCTGCTCGCCCTGCAGGAACTGGCAGACTTGCTCGAACTCCGCCTCGATCTCCCTCCTCCTGGCCTCGGCCTCCTTGCGCAGCTCCAGCATCTTGCTGCCCTGCAGCGCGATCATCTTCTCCACCTGTTCCAAGCTGCTCCGCAGCGGCTCCACCTTGTCCTCCAGCAGCCTGCGGTGGTGCGGTGCGGCGCTCTCAATGGGGCACACGTGATGCTCCAGGTGCTTGGGGGTGAAGCTGCAGCGCGTGCACAGCAGCTCCAGGTCCTTGTCGCAGAACAGCGTCAGTGCCTGCTGGTGCTTCTTGCACGTGGTATGCTCAGGATGCAGCTGCTGCTTCCGCTTGCTCCTGCGCACCCCCAGCTTCTGCACAGTCTCCGTCAGGCTGCGGAGCTGCGGGTTCCGGCGGAAGTTCTTGCGGTAGTAGGGGAAGCGGCAGATAGGGCAGGGAAAGGTGTCGTCCAGGTTCTCCCAGCAAGCGCCCAGGCAGTCGAAGCAGAAGTTGTGTCCGCAGTCGATGGTCACCGGGTCTTTGAAGTAATTGAGGCACACGGGACAGCAGCTCTCCTCCTGGAGGGAGGCCAGGGTAGAGGCGAGTGCCATGGGGCTCCCGTGGTGGAAGTGGCTGTTCCTCCGTCCTGCAGGCCACCGGCCACCAACGAAACCTTGAGTCCTCAGAGCCTAAAGCCAGAGGACAAGAGGTTAAAGCTGTGGCTTTTCGGGATTAGTCTATCGACCACTGCAGGTTAACGGTTTTCTTCAAGAAAGGATCCACAGGTCTAACTAAGCGATCGTTCCTGCGGGCGAGAAGAGTTTGCTTTTCACAAATGTGCGAGTGTGAAACCACAGAGTAATAGTTGATTCAGGCAGGAATCATCAGTGACTGTAAAAGCTATTAGAAAAACTCACAAGAGGATATAATGCAGTTTGAGAATCTCTCCCTAAACTGGGCGTGCTGGCGCACTCCTGTAGTCCCAGCCCCGGAGGCTGAAGCAGGAGTATAGCTGCAAGTTCTAGGCCAGCCTGCACTACACAGGGAGACCTTGTCTCCCCCACCACACACAATTTAGCTGGATGTGGTGCATATCTGTAATCCCAGCACTTGGGAGGCTGAAGCAGGAGGACCGCTGTGAGTTCGAGACAAGGAGCCTGAATTAGTGAGACCCTGTCTCAAAAACAAAAAACAAAAACAAAAAAACCTAAAAACTTTCTGTTGAATATACACTTGGAATGATTTTATTCTGGTGCCTATGGACCTCCATAGTACGTGTCACTAAAAATGAAAGCCCAGTACCTTGCCACAGCCACACAAGCTGACAGGGTCTTCTGATGTTATTGCTGTTCTTCCTGGCTCAGTGCAGCTACAATAAACTGGTGTTGAGCAAACCAAGATCTCCGCTGTGGATGTGAGCACCCTGCCTAGGGTCTTCAGATGATTCCATCTTGCTCTTTATTTACCTTGATGAAGAATAAAGAAAAGGCTATAAGAGGTCAACATTTAGGCAGCTGAGCAACTGACCTTCTCAGGAAGGATCGACCTGCAGTTCCAGGGATACTTCCCTTGGGAATCTTGAGACACTACTTCAAGATAAGGCCTCATGGAGCTAGAAGCCTTAAAAATATGTCCTTATAACCCCACCCACAGGATACCAGCCAGGGGGTTACAGTATCACCTGGTACCATGCAAAAAGAGAAATCCAAACATAGCTAAAAAGGTGGCTAACTGCAAACATAATGCTTGTCATCTGGTTCCAATCAAAAGGCTCAAGAAACATGAGACTGTGTCTACAGAACTGTTATAGATGAGCCAGTTAATCTCCCTACATTTATTTCTCCAAGTTTGGAATTAAACGAAAAACCTTCTAGTGCTCCCAATCAGATTGCTGACCAGACTGTCTAGAATGTAGATAATATGCATTACACTCTTCTTCATTCATTCTGAAGACTTTCATTCCAAAAATACTAGTTTGTGAAAGTGACGCAAGACACCTAAAAGAGCTATGGCTGATAAGCATCCTAACAATACAAGTGAAAAAAGGTCCAAAAAACTGATGGAGAAGTGTGGATTAAAGAGCCAGCAGACAAAAGATTTTCCAGTCTTTTTTTTAAGCTTTAGGGGAATCTTAACTGTGGGGCAAGGAATGTAATTCAGTTGCACAGTTCTTGGCTTACATGCATGAGGCCCTGGGTTCACTCCCCAATACAGTGAAAACCATCAAGTTCGAGGTAACAACTCTTCTACTGGCATCTTAACATGTCTATATTTGTTTAAAGATTATTCTTCTTATAAAAAAATAAACTTCCCTTCAGACCACTGCACAAATTGTCTCTTCAAGGGAACTGTCTCTACCCACAAAGGAGACTTTCTCCCACTCAACTGTTTTCTGCTTCCTCTCTTGTTTCTTCCTTTGAACCCAGGGCTTTTCACTGAGCTTCATCCCCAAACCATTTTTATTATCTGAGATGGGTTCTGGCAAAAGTTGCTAAGTAGCCTGGGCTGGGCCCAAACTTTTTGATGCCTTTGTCTTTGCCTCCCAGAATGCTGGGATTACAGGCCTGAACCACCACATGCAGCTATCTCTCTAGTTTTTTGGTTTTTTTTTTTTTTTTTTTTTGAGACAGGGTCTCCCTGTGTAGTCCAGGCTGGACTTGAATTCACTATGGAGCCCAAGCTGGCCTGGAACTCATAGTGATCCTCCTGCCTCAGCTTCCTGAGTTCTGGGATCATGGGTATATGTCACCATGCCCAGCTTCATTCCACAGAACTCAGTCACAACCTGAAACAGTCCTTTACCTGTATCTATTTCTTAGCTTATGCTTTTTGCATTCATTGGCAAATGAGACAAAGTAGAAGTAGGTAGCCTACCTTATTCATATAAAAGTCACAAAAGCTTTAAAATGAATAATCCCCTGTACCAAAAAAAAGACTTAAAATGAATAATGAACAAAGAAATACACCAATGAATAAAACCCTAAAAAATTCAAACAGAATAAATCACAATGCTGTAGAACTGAAGTTGGATGAAAAGCTTGCAAAACTAAAGGATTAAAGAGAAGAGAGCCAGGCATGGAGGCCCACGCCTGTAATCCCAGCTCTCAGAAGGCTGAAGCAGGAAGATGACCATGAGTTTTTGGTTAGCCTGAATTACGTACGGAGACCCTGTCTCACAAAATTAAAGTAAATTAATTAAAACAGAGGAAAGAAAATCATGCATAATGTATTAGGTATGAATTAATCTTGAATAAAAAAGACAAGAAGTTATAAAGGACATCATGAAAACAATTGGAAATAACACATGGGCTGTGGGTGTTGGAGCTCAATGCAAAGGCTCTGGGTGTGATCCCTGACAACACCTGAGAGAGCCCAGCCTCCCAGCCTCTGGGGGAGCAGAGGAAGCTGACTTCCCTGAACACCACCTAGCAAACACCAAAGGGTTTCAATCAAATACCCCTTTTCCAGTTCTTCCGCACTGTCTTCTATTCCCCGCAACCCCACCCTTGGTTTTGAGACAGGGTCTTGATACATAGTTGAGGCTGGCATTGAACTCATTATGTAGCCCAAGCTGGCCTTGAACTTGGGGTGATCCTCCCATCTCAGCCTCCCACCACATCTGCTTCATTCCATCTTCATGATCAAGATCTATCCATAAACATGGGCACATCCATGTAATGCTAAGTCTCTGGGAAGCCGAGGAAGGACTGGCAGTTGGAGTTTAGCCTGCGCAATTTAGCAAGACTCTGTCTCAGGAAAGAAAAGGAAAGAAAGAGAAAGGAAGGAAAGGAAAGGCTGGGAATGTAGCTCAGTGCAAAGACCCAGGGTTCGGTACCCAATACTGCAAAGCAGCCAGGTGGGGAGGTGACATGCCTGTAATCCCAGCACTTGGGAAGCCGAAGCAGGAGGATCGCTTCAAATGAGGCCAGTCTGGGCTACATAGTGAGTTTCAAGGGCGCCTGAACTACATAGAGACACCCTGTCTTGCCAGAAACAAGTACCGCCAAAAATAAAGGAAAGAAAATATCTGGCCTCACATTTCTACCATTTCATTCACTGCTGGCTCTCTCTTGGTCTCACTGTATCCCTCAAAGAACTCTACAACACAGCTTCTCAAAAACAACTCCAGTCCTATCATCTTTCCATTTTAACCTTAACTGTACTCCACAAATAATGATTTAGCCAGACACTGTTTCCAGAAAAAGAACCAAAAAAGGCCTGAGAGTGTGAGGAGACCCATTGCTGGAGGTCAAGAGACACTGAGATCCCAGGCTTAAGCACAGCACAAGGCCGTGCTGCTTTATTACACACACACCCCCAGGTCCTACTGGCCCTCGCGCCCCTCCCCGCTTACCTGAAGCAGATAGATCAGCGGCTCACACCAAACGCTGTGCGCTGTGCGGCACCAGGGAACACCACCGGCTCGGCCCAGAGGTCCCGCACTTTTAAGAAGCATCGGTTGTCCTGGAGACGCTCGCTCAGCCTACACGGTGATTGGCTGTTCCCAGAAGTGGGCGTGAGCGACCTGCGCATGCCCAGAGAGCCAGGGCGGAGAGGCGAGTGTGAGACCTCAGGTCACTGAAATCCCATTATCTAGGGCTGGGGTCCTGCCCTATGATCCAGCCTGCCTTTAGCATTCCTGCGTCCTTCGATCCAGTTTCCAGCACAGAAACAAAACAAACAAACAAAAAATGCCCCTGTCAATCTTTTCAGATTTATTTTTATTATTGACAAGGTCTCACTGTAGCCCAGGCTGGCTTTGAACTCTCCCAGATTCTCTGGTCTCAACTTCCCAGATGCTGGGATTACAGGTGTAAACCACCACACCTTCTTAATCTGAATCCTTTCAGATTCTTCTTACTGAATTTTTACCCCTTGAGCAACTCCAGGTTCCCAGCAGGCTGGACTGTCCTCACTGCAACTGGGTAGGAAAGCTCTCCACCTCATCCTCCCGCCAAAGGGCAAGGGCGGGGCCGAGGAAGGAGAGGTGACCTTGAAACAGGACTAGAGCTGGAGACGAGAGTAAACACTCCCAGGTGCACAAGCATAAGGTGGTGCACCCCTATAATCCCCAGATTTGGGAGGCTGAGGAGGGAGGTTGGTGGGGAGTTCAAGGCCTGCCTGGGGTGCACAGTGAATCCAATACCAGCCTAAACGAGAGAGAGAGAGAGAGAGAGAGAGAGAGAGAGAGAGAGAGAGAGAGAGAGAGAGAGAGAGAGAGAGAGAGACAGAGAGACAGAGAGAGAGACAGAGAGAGAGAGAGAGACAGAGAGAGAGAGAGGCCCTAGCCCAGTGATGGCGAACCTCTTCGAGAGTGAGCACCCAAGCTGCAACCCAAAACCCACTTATTTATCTCAAAGTGCCAACACTGCAATTAAACCTGAATACTGGGCTTTTAGTTTAGAAAAAAACGACTCAGATTAACATCATTTGTCTTAAAAGAAAAACACAGTAACAGAGCTTTCAATGATACAGATAGCTTTTTATTGAAAGGTAAATGTTTGCATTTGGCATGCTTGTGCACAATTGCTGTGATCTTTGCTGTTGTATGCATGCTGCTAATTTGTCAAACCTTGGCTCATACTTAGTTTTTTCACAGCAATACAAGTAGCACCCAGGTCTCCTGTTAGTCTGTTTCTTGTATAAGATTTGATGTGATTCAAAGCTGAAAACAGCTGCTCACAAGCATAAGGTGATGCAAAGAAAAGCAATCCCAAGCGCCTTCATTGACTTAAAATGATTTGACAGAGAATCCCACACTTTAAGGATTTCTTGTTCAGAACTACCGACTGTGCTGACCTTTGTCATCCATTCAGATTCTGTCTCCTCAAGTGTCTGTCATATTCGGGTCATAGAATTCATTTCTCCAGATAGAACTTTCTTGAAATTCCAAAGCTCCATTTCCAAAATCTAACCAGTGTGGGCAGGAAAGGTCAAATTCTTCACATTTGGCTTTGTCTAGAAGAAAACATAAGGTTGCTGTTATCTTAAGGAACTGCAAAAATCTGTGACTAAAATTCTTTTAGCCGGGTGTGGTAGCACACGCCTGTAATCCTAGCACTTGACAGGCTGAGGCAGGTGGATCAACACGAGTTCAAGGGCAGCCTGGACTACATAGTGAGTTCAATGCCAGGCTGAACTACTAGTGAGACCCTGTTTGTTTTTTAATCTCCTTTGCAGCTTCTACAATGCTAGAACATTACTTGTAGATTTCCCGGTAGGATTGTCTACAAATTGTAGAATTTTCTAAATGCAATTTTAGATTTGGAAAATTTTTCAGCTGCCTACTTTCAAGATCTGGGGCAACTTGGTACATGTGGCAACAGAGAGAGGTCTGTGTGCCCACTGTGGCATGCAAGCCAGAGGTTCGCCACCACCCTCCAGACCTTGTGTCAAAAAAAAGGGAAGGGAGAAGAAAGAGGCGGTGCCGGAATTCCTGGAACAGACCTGACCATCTCCTTGATTAGCCTCTCCCTCCCTCTTCCCCCTCCCCCTCCCCTCCCCCTCCCCCTCCCCTCCCCCTCCTCCTCCCCTCCCCTCCCCCTCCTCCTCCCCTCCCCTCCCCCTCCTCCTCCCCTCCCCTCCCCTCCTCCTCCCCTCCCCTCCCCTCCTCCTCCCTCCCCCTTCCCTCCTCCTCCCCTCCCCCTTCCCTCCTCCTCGTCTCTTCTCCAATATCTAGAACTTCCTGTCCTCACACCGTGGAGAAGTCGATTTGCAAGTTTTCTCTCCCACTTCAATCTCCTTCACTACTTGGTCTTGTTATAGGTTGCACAGTTCCAGGAGGGAGAAAGCCTGAAGTCTGAGTACCGGGAGCCCACTGCCTCCCTCACGGGCTGCGGCATCCTGTCGTCCAGGGACAAAGGACAGAGGTCCTCGCGGGACCAGAGTCCGGCCTAGAGGTCGCACTGTGCTACGAGCTTCCTGGAGGAGATGCTCTGCCATGGGCGTCTGATATGGGCGACAGGGGCGGCTCCTGGCAAGCACCCAGCCCATGGGGACCGGGAAGACCCAGGGAATGGAAGGGCTCTCGCTTGCTGAGCGTGTAACGTAACTGTCAGTTGTGGTTTTGAGAAAAACTCTTTGCAGGGCGGGGTAGTGCACAGCTGTAAATCCAGCACTCTGGAAGATCAAGGCAGGAGGACTGAGTTCCAGCCCAGCCTACGCAATGTAGTGAATTGGCAAGAGCTTCTCCCAAAAAAATAAAAGGAGCTGGGCAAGGTGGCACATACTTGTCATCCCAGTAGTGTATTCTGGAGGCTGAGGCAGGATGACCTCAAATTCAAGCACACCCTGAGAATTTAGCAACATAATGAGACCTTGTCTTCAAAAATAAATAAATAAATAAATAAATAAATAAATAAGTAAATACATACTGAAAATGTAGCAACCCCCAGGACCGCCAAAAAACAAAAACAAGATAAAGATTTTAGTCATCAGTTATGGATTCCAATTCACCTAATGGATATTTAGCTCAGTGGCACCGTGCCTGCCTCAAAAGCACAAGGTCCTGAGTTCAATTCCTGGTACGGAAAAAAAATCAAAACATAAACAAAACTAAATCATTTTCCAGAATTATACACTTCAACTATAAGTTTCAAAGAATGCTTCCCTTTCGCAAATGGGGAGGGAACCAAGAGATGGGAGTGGGGACAAAGAGGAAGATGTAGGGTGTACCACAGTGAATATAATCATTGTGTACTTCAAACACATACTAGTAAAAGTAAAACAAAAAACAAAGAATGCACCCCAGGGAAAGAACTCATTAGATATGACAAGGAGTAAACACTGTGAGGCTGCCTGTGAAAGGTCTCACAGGACGACCTCTGCCCCGAGTGAAGAAAGAGGGCAGAAAGATGGAGGTGGAGGGCTGGGGATTTAGCTCAGTGGTTCCGGCTCCTGCCTCGCAAGCACAAGGTCCAGAGTTCAATCCCTGGTACCAAACAAACAAACAAAAAAAGATGGAGGTGGAACATTTGGGCCAAGATTTTGTCTCCTGTTGGGCGTGGTGACACCTGTAATGCCAGAACTCGGGAAGCTGAGGTGGGAGGATCTCTGCGAATTTGAAGTCAGCCTGGGCTACCTAGCTCAAGGGCAGCATGAACTACCTGGCAACACTGTCTAAAAACATCAAAGGATTTTGTCACTTTCCAAGAACAGTGAATGACAACTGCTTCAACTGAGATACGGAGTATGTTTAAAATCGTGGTTTCATTTCAAATAGGGCGTGGTGACACACCTCTGTAATCCTAGCACTTAGGAGGCTGAGGCAGGAGGATCAGAGGTTGAAACCCAGCCTAGGCAAGTAATGATTTAATGAGACCCTGTCTCAAAAAAATAAAACAGGGCTAGGATGTAGCCCGGTGCCAAAGCCCTGAGTTTAATCCTCAGTACTGAAAGTAATAATATTGCGATTGGAGAAAAGGCAACATGTAGAGGAGAGAATTGAGGTCACCCGGAGAGTGGCAGAGGGGATCATGGAGGTGACTTGAACTCAGGACCTGGGGAAGGCCTCAGGATGAGGCGGTGAGGCTGCAAGGAGCGAGGGTCCCTGTACCAACCGCGGGGGGCACACCAGGGAGATCCTAGGGGCCACTGCACCCCAGGACCCGGATTCCTGCCCTATTTGGGGTTCAGGGTGTCCCTGCCCACCCCATGCCTGGACAGCTTGGAGAAGGCGCGGAAAGAGGTCACCGTGAGGTTGAAGGCCGACACGCCCAGGAGGACCCCAGGGCCCACGCAGCCTTCAGACCTACAACATCCCCACCAGCAAAGCTGGGGTTAAAGTGTTCTCAGAGGATTCGCTTAAAAAGTCCAGGGCTAGGGCCAGGGATTTAGCTCAGTGGTTTCGTCGCTTGCTGTGCAAGCGCAAGGACCCAAGTTCCATCCCCGGTACCCCCCACCAAAAAAAATCCAGGGCTAGGAGGACCCACACCGAGCCCCGCCCACTAGGCCTGGGAACAGCCAGTCACTGGCCACCTGCCCCCCCTTGCAGGGAGGAGCCACAGGCCTCTGTGGGCGGGGCCTGTATGCCCGGCCCCCGAGGGGTCCGTAGGTCCGCTCCCAGAGGGAGAGCAGACCAGCGTCCAGTCCTCACCTGCAGGAGTCCAGAGCCACCTGCTCCAGCCAAGAGGATAGGTGCCACCCTGTGGCGTAGTGAGACCTGGAGCATCCTGGCTTTTGGAGATTCTTAGCGCCTGAATAGAGATTGCTCTGGGGAACAGGATCGAGACTCCTTCCAAAGGCAACAGTGGGACTGGGGGTTTTGCTCAGTGGTGGAGAGCGTGCGAGATGCCCAGGGTTCATCCCGGCACCGAACACATTATATACGTTCTGCTCAGGATTCCTGCCCTTGTGTTTATTATGCTGATTGTCTTCTTCGTTCTTTTATTTTCAGTGCTGGGGATTGAACCCAGAGCCTTCTTATAGAGCCCCGAGTCCTTTTTTATTTTGAGACAGTCTCACTGAAGTTGCTTAGTCGGCCAGACTGGGGTGAAACTCGCGCAACTCCTGCCTCTGCCCGGAGTCTGGAGTTACAGTCGAGGGCCACGGGGCGGCTTATTATCTTTTGCGGGGCAGGGTGTCCTGGGGTTGGAGCCCAGGGTACCACCGTACCCACTGAGCCTTTTATTTTAAAATTTTTCTGAGTTTATTTTATAGGGATGGAGAGTAGGCACGTTACCCATTTGGAGCATTTTAAAATTAGTGTTTTGATTTTTAGAAACTGATACATTTTAGATATACATAATGGTAGCATTCATCGTAGAGAATTTGCATCTGCAGGTGACATATCTTGCTTCTTTTTTTTCCCAGTCTCCTCCCCTCCCTTCAACCCCTTTCCCCCATCCCTGCCTTTTATTATGATTGTGTGGTTGGCAGTGAACATTGTCCAGCAACTTCAAAGGACAGCTAGGAGTAGATAACCCAGGTCGGGTCTGTCCCCAAGAGGGGAGCTCACAGGAGCTAAGACTTACCTGCCAAGAGAGCTGAAGGTGTGCCAGGGGCCACGAAGCACATTTGCAAAGATTGTTTTTCTTTTTCGCTCTATTGAGGACTGAACTCAGGGGCTGTTTGAGCAGGCTAAGCAAGTGGCTCTTCTGCTGAGTTACATGCCCCAGTCCTTTTGGTTTGTTTTGCTTGCAGACAGGGTCTCACTAAATTGCCCAGGCTGGCCTCAAACTCTTGGCCCTCACCCCAGCCTCCAGAGTGCTGGGATTACAGACATGCAGCATCTTGCCTAGTCTGGGGTATTTTTAGTTTGTGTGTTGCTGAGGATCAGACCCAGAGCCTCACACACATTAGACACTCTACCACAGAGGCCCATCCACAGCCCAGGATTGATTTCTCTTTGCAGTAGTGAGGGTTGAACCCAGACCCTCACATGCTAAGTGCTCTGCTACTGAGCTACATCTACTTCTGATTCAAAAATATTCTAGAGTTGGGCAGTGAATGGCTATAATCCCTGTAGTCAGGAGGCTGAAGCAGGAGGTCGCTTAGAGTTCACTACTCTAGTGAGACCGTCTTATGAAAAATTGCTATTTACAGAAACCCATCAAACCACAAGTTGGGCACTAGGCAGACAATAAGGAAATTTAAATGAAACTTCAGAAAATATGTACTTAAGTGAAGCATTATGGCACAAGTTTGTAATCTCAGCTACTCACTTGGCAGGCTAAGACAGTTTGAGGCCAGTTTAGTGACTAGCTCTAAATTAAAAGTAAAAAGGGCTGACCAGGTGTGGTGGCACAAGCCTGTAATCTCAGCACTGGGGAGACTGAGGCAGGAGGATCACCTTGAGTTGAGGCCAGCCTGGGTTAGTGTGTTCAGAGCCACATTGAACTACAAAGTGAAACCTGTCTCGAAAAAAAGAAAAAAGGGCTGAGGTTCAGTAGTAGATTGACCCTGGGTTCAATTCCAAGTACTGGCAACATTTTTTTTTTTGGTACTGGGGATCAAACTCAGGACCTTGTGCTTTCAAGGTAGGTGACTGAACCACTGAGCTAAATCCCCGGCTCTGGCAAAAATTCTTAAAAAAGGGGGGTGGGGAGGATAGATCTCAACAGTTCTCAAATTAATCTAATGTAAATGACAATTCCATATCCAAAGAGCAGTGTTCCTCTTTGTAAATATGTTTTCTCAAAACCTCCAGGTCTCAGTTTTGCAAAGATGTGAATTCCTGAACTAAAAGAAAAAACCTGGGGAGGAAAATGTGGAACTAAATTAAGGATTATGAGGTGAGATCAGGTCCTACAATGAGGTAGAGATGGCAGCTGAGCAGAGGCAGGTGCACTGTCCAAATGGGAAGTGAGCTACTGATGGTGCATCTTCCACATCAAAGCAGAATGTGGAGCTGGGGACTCAGCCTAGTGGTACAGTGCCTGCCAAGAATGTGTATGGCCCTGAGTCTAATCCCCAGCACAAGGGAAAAAAAGGCACTGAGAAATATTTAGGTAAACTGATAAAAGTTGAAAGTGACTGTCTTTAAAGAGTGACTATGGTCCAGGAATTGCCATATTTGTCTTTACTATAGGCAGAATTTATAAAAGGAAAATAAGGCAGCAATACAGAAAAAAAAATGTAGATTTATTGACAACTACTAGAGTAACACATTCAGTTAAATACAATTTCCAAGTATTTTAAGAACTTCTAGTAGGACTCCCTTGATTTATCTACAAAGGCACTATAATTACATTTTTTAGAACCTGATGAAAGACAAAATTATTTAGTGAAAACTGGAAAAACCCATCAACTACATCTATTTGAATAGATGCTATCTATTCAAATAGAATTTTATTAAATATTTGCTTGATAACTGGTACTACTATGTCCACTAACTGTAGAAAACAAACAACAAAAGAGATTTGCAATAGCTCATCATTCAGAATCTGTTATGGTACAGATTCTGAGGGGTCGTGACTCAGTTCCAGTGTAGAAATAAGGCCAAAGTGCTCCTCCAAAATAATCATTAAAAGTATACAGGAGAGATCTATCATTTAAATTGTAAAAGGAAACCTCACCCATTTCAGTGTCTAAGAAAATGCCGATCTTAGTGGGTATTACTTTTGGCAAAAGATTAATTTTCTTAGCACCGAATGCAATGTAACTAGTGTGACTACATCGCCCAATTCCCCATAGCCCCTCTTTTACTAAAAAGGGTTGATTCTGGTTCTTCTTCCTTCTGGGAAGAGACTCATTACAGACACCCAGGATCCACTCGGGCTTGTCTTTCACCTCCACCTCCCAGTACTGCCTGCCAGAGCTGTAACCCTTAGCCCCTAGTACAGCTGGCCAGATGTAAAACTTTTTTGGGCTATGAGGTAGTTTTTGCATATTTCCATAACGCACAGTTTTCTTATCTTCTGAGATAGTAAGTTTACGATGTGCTGTTTCAGGATCTAGGAGTACATCTACTTGAAATCGCTTGATAATTTTGTTTAGTCCAGAATATTGTGGAGGAAGCTGGCAACTATAATCTTTGAATTGGAATGAAAAAATTTCAGGGCATTTTAAACTTTTATATCTGTGGTAGATACTCTTAATACTTGTCAGCAATTCAACTTCTGACTTTATATGTTTGCTCTCTATCTCCTTTAATAGATATTTTAATGCAGAGGCATGCTCTGAAATGTCTGCTAGGTTTTCATTTACTTTTGCTGAAATCTCCCTCTCTTCATCTTGCAATTGCCTAAGAATAGTCTCTTGCTCATTTTGAAGAAACAGCATAAACTGTTCGAATTCAGACTTTATTTCTTCTTTCCTATGTTCTACCTTTTTCTTAAGTTCCACTGATTTTCCAGCCTGCATAGTAATCACTTTTTCAATTTGTTCCACTCTCTCCTTCCAGAGCTCGATGTGCCGCTCTAGCTGTTTCCTATGATAGACAGCGGCCTTCTCTATGGGCCAGACATAGTGCTGCTGGTGATCAGCAGAGAAACTGCACTGTGGACACAAAACCTCTAGGTCCTTTTGGCAGAAAACGGTCAGAACCTGTTTGTGCTTCTCACACATAACATTTCCTTCCTCCCTTTTTCTCTTGCTCCTTCTCAGCGGCAGTAGCTTAGCCACTTCAGTCAGATTACCTAGCTGGAAATTGTTTTGGAATTTTCTGTGTGGACAGAGATAATGGCAAGAAGGGCAAGGGAAACTGACTTTTAGATCCTTCCAGGACTCACTGATGCAGGGGAGGCAGAAGTTATGCCCACAGTAGATTGTCACTGGGTTTTTCAAGTATCCTAGACAGATGGGACAGCTAGCCTCCGTCTGGAGGTCTGCCAAGGCTGCCGCCAGCTCCATTGAATTGGAACAAAGGCAGTGGGCAAGGAAATGCTTCCTTAGTAAGCCTGGCTTTGCAGGGCGTATGGCCCAGTAAGAAGGGCGTGTCCTCTCCTAGACTACCTTGAACACCAACCAGCTCTCAGTTCTCCTGGTCAGCTAGCACACACCAAGAGCAGCCTCTAAAAGCCTGCTTAGCCTTCTGCACCTCAGCTTCAAAGTCCGCACCCAGCAACACTCTGGAGTCTTAATCTACTGTGCATCAGAACATATCAGCTGGGCTGCTGCACTTTCCATTTGGTCATCTGAGGTGAGCTTCACAGCTTTCTTATTGAGGAAAGTAACCCCAGGTCCAAAACAAGGACTCTTTCCTGTGGGTGAGAAAAGACACTTCAGTTAAAACTCTGATTCTATAATCACTAATGTTGTAAAACATCCACACAAGAGTCATACTGTTGTGTATTAAATTAGGTACAATAAAATCATCATAGACAAAAAATAAAATGTTTCTGTTCTTAGGAGATACATCATGAAGCAAGGGGGCAGTATCACCTGGATGGCAGCCATTTACTTTCATGACATTCAACAATTGAAACACACACACACAGCACAAATGTAGCAAAAGATTAACAACTGGTGAACCCAAGCACAAAGTATACTGATGTTCAAGCAAATATAATTCCTCCATCCAGCTTGCAAGACATCTAACTGTCAATGCAATATTCTTTCCCTTTCTCCTTTTCAGGACACTTTCCCCCAGCACTGGGGATTGAACCCAGGGCCTTCTCACTGAGCTACAACCTCAGCACAGTTTTTTTTTTTCCTTCATTTTATAGTTTGACACAGAATCTTGCTGTGTCAAAGCTATCCACACGGGCCCTGTACTTGGAATTCTCCTGCCTCAGTCTCCCAGAGTGGTAGGATTACTGGTGTGCACCATCAGACCTGGCTATTACTGAACATTTTCTGAACTCTTTCTGTTCTTTCACCCTCCTTACAATGTAGTAACAGTGAGAGTAGCAGTATGACATGGTTCTGACAAGTGAAAGTGGTTCTGTCTTGGTGATCCAGCAAGTTCCTTTTACTACAGAGACTTTCTCTTCATATCAGCAGAAAACAAAACAAAAAGCTGCAATGGTACTAGAAAGTTTCCATGTACAAATTATGTCCAAACTCAAGGCTTGACTCTGTCTTGGATCTGTGCAGGGAAAAGCTATTACAGCAACAGGCTATGGGAAGCAGTGCTGATGCAGTGGCAACACCTACAATCCCATTTGCTCATGAGGCCAGGTCAGGAAGATTGCAAGCTTGAGGCCAGCCCCTGCAACTTAGCAAAACTGTCTCAAAATGAAGTTAAATAAATTGAGCTGGGGATGTAGCTTTGTGTCAGAGCACATGTGTGGCACGCGAGTTCTCAGGCTCAATCTCCAGTGACACACCAGAGGGTAAATACTATTAAGAAGACCCCAGGTTTGAATCCTGGTTCAACTACTTACTGTGTGAAGATCTAAGTGTCTTTCTTGAATCTCATTTCTTTAACCTATAAAATAAAAATTATAATGATCTTTTTGATATAAAAATAGTGCACCAATGGTAGTTATTATGTGGTTACTTTCTTGGCCAGAAGTGGTTTCTGTTACATATACTGGAATATGGATCCAAACAAGGTCTACACACTGCATCTGTTTATTGGTTCTTTTAAATCTTTTTCTTTACCTTTGTCCTGCATGATTTCAAGTTCTAGATTTGTCTACTGCTTCATTTTTTTTTTTGAGACAGGTCTCACTATGTAGTTCAGGCTGGCCTTGAACTATGTAGCCCAGGCTGGTCTCAAACTCACAGATTCTCCTGCCTTGGCCTCCTGAGTGCTGAGATTATAGGCATGCACTACCCATGGCAGCTTACTTCTTCATAATTTAACTCGGGGTCCCACACTTGATAGGCAAGCTCTGCACCAGCTACATCCTCAGCCTTTTAAAATTTTGAGACAGTTTGTTTAATTTGCTCAGGGTGCCCTTGAACTTGAGGATGTTCCTGCTTTTTAGCCTCTGGAGTGCTTGGTATTATAGGCATGTGAAACCATGCCCGCCTGCATTGATGGATTAAATAACAGTAAAGATTTAATCAGTTTAAAAGTGAAGGGATGGGGCTGGGGATTTAGCTCAGTGGCACTGATCCTGCCTCGCAAGCACAATGTCTTGAGTTCAATTCCCGGTATTCAAAAAAAGTGAAGGCTTGCAAGTCTTAGTAGCTCATGCCTGAAACCCCAGCACTCGGGTTAGAGGACTGTAAGTTCAAGGCCAGCCTGTGTTACACAGAGAGTCCAAAGCCAGCCTGAATAGTGAGACCTTGTCTCAAAAAACCCCAAAATCAACCAATCAGTCAGTGACATCCCATAAGAATGGACAAAGTTCCCCACTCTTAGCTTACCATTCAGAGCCCTTCCTTTGTATTTCATTATCTTCATCTGAGGATGAATCCCCAACGCACTTGTTTTGTTTTTTAATAGGCACATGCTTTCCTTCTTCTGCATAAACTACTTACTCCTTAGAGTATTCTTTCCTTAGACTAAGTTTTGTTCTTTGTGGACACAAAATCCCAAGAAAATACTCATTAGTATGGTTCATTAAGCATCAGGGACTATGCTATGGATTTTCCATGGAGTTAAAGATTCAATTAAACCATCAGAATAATTCCGTAAGGAGCTACTATCCTCAATTAAAATCATAAGAGCTGAATCTACAAAGAATTTGAAAATGCTTATCCAACATTTACAGTACTTGGCAGTCTCTGGCATAATTAAGTAGTAAGTTGCACTGACCCTTTTCCATAGTCTCACAGCACTGTATCCATCCTTCTATTTCTACATCACTTATTTTGAAGCAGAAAAATGGGCTGAGTGATTCTGGCAGTTAACAGTGAGAGCAGAAAAAATACAAATTGAGAGGCAGAAATACCTGACAGAACTATAACTTCTCTCCAGCTCTGCCACTTAACTAGTTACATGCACTTGAAAAAATTAATTTCCCTGAATTTTTTCAAAAGAAAGTACAAAAGTATAAATGAAAAAATAATGTATGGCCCATGTCACAATCCTTGATATTTCACTTATGCACAATAAAAAAGTTTTACAAGACTATCTCATAAAACCTGAAGAACTCATACACACCTTGCTGAATGCATATGTAGTTGGCCCTTCCATGTCTTCAGGAACAGAATCTGAAGATCCAACCAATCTAGGACTGAAAATTTTGGGGGAAAAAATCATCTGCAGTGAACATGTACAGATTTTTTTCCTGGTCATTATTTCCTAAATAATACAGCACAATAGCTATTTACATATAACTTATGCTGTATTAAATTATTTAAATTAAGTAACCTAGACATGATTCAAACCATACAGGAGGATGTGTATAGCTTGTATAAGAATGCTATACTGTTTTACAGAAGGGACTTGCACATGGGAGGATTTCTGTTTCCAAACGGGGTCTTGGAACCAATGTCCTGTGGACACCTGGGGATGACACTTCTACCAAACCAGATGTGATCAAAATGTACAATGTGTAAATTAAAAAACACAGTAAAATATACATTGCCATTAACTCTCCTCAAAATACTCCCCCTTTAAACACATTTATCCCATCAGTCCTGGCACCTTCTAAAAGGAGTTCTGGAAGTCTGCTTCCATAAATGTCTCTATGAGGTGGGATTAAAAATACAGCAAGGGCTGGGGATTTAGCTCAGTGGTTCTGCTGCCCGCCTCCCAAGCCCAACGTCCCAAGTTCGAGCCCCAGTATCAAAAAAACACAAACAAAAAATCCCCCCAAAATCAAAACAAAAACAAAATAACAGCAAATGCTGGGGTCAAGTGCAACCCAAAGGAAAAGCAGGTGACAGAAAAATGACAATGCGTCCTCATTTACACCTTGTTCACTGGATCTGACTTCCAGAAATGCTTCAGAAAGAGGCAAGGTCAAGGGATAAGACTGTTCAAAGTGAGGAGTACTTTGAGGGGATTAATGTGTATTTCTTACTGTAATAAATTCATAAAAATTGAAACACCATATTTGTAATCACATTGTGCATATTACATATAAATGTATGCATGTATTTGGTGCGGGGAGGTTGAGACAGGGTCTCACTATGTAGCCCAGGCTGGCCTTGAACTTGCAGTGATTCTCCTGCCTCAACCTCCCAGGTGCTGGGATTACAGCTGTGCACCACCATGGCTATGATATAAATGTACATTTACTTACATGTTAAGTACTCTGATAATTAACCTAAGAGCTGTTGTCTCATCTGGTTGTGAAATCCTTAATGATTAGTCAAAGCGTTCTTGTCCCAAAGGGCTTGGTGTAAGAGTGTGGTTCAGGAAAACCACACTGAGGAAAGAAGAGGAAGAGGAGCAAAGTTTCAGAATGTCAAAATAAATCTTTATTTTTTACATTGAAATATATTCAACCTGTATAAAATTCTAACACAGACAACTACCTAAAAGAAAGCATAATGTCTCTTCTAAACTACTCTCTAACTGCCCACATTATGTGTGGCTATGGTGATTTAAAAAAAAATTTTGTTACTGAGGGTGGAATCCAGGCCCTGTGCCAGGCTAACTTCTCCCAATGAGCCACATTTGTGGCCCTAGTCCCCCACCCTTTTTTTTTTTGAGACTGGGTCTTGCTATGTAGCCCAGGCTGCCTTGAACTCAGAGTGTTATACTTTCAAATAGGTACTTTTGAGTAGGTCAGAAAAGACACAGAATGTATGGGAATTGGGGGTGAGGAGGCACAGAACGGTCAGAAAACTTGAGGTTGTGGAAATTTCAAGAATCTTGCCCAATGTCACACAGCTGGCAAACTGTGGAGCAAAACTCAAAAAATTATAAAGCCACAAAAATATGTAATACTTAAAAAAAAAAGACAGTATGTACATAAAAAGGGCTCTAGCATCCTTTAAGGGTCAGAACAGGTACTCACTCCAGGCAATACTGTGGTGGCCCTTCCCAAGCACACACACGAATTAGTCTTCTCTACCTCTCAGAAATCAGGCCATTACATGAACAGAAGAGCTTTGTAGGGACTATCACTACTTTTTCAAACTAACCCTGTCTCCCTCCTGGATATACAGTGGTGCATCCAACAAATTACTAAATCTGTAGCTAAACTGGCATTTTCAAATACAAATATAATCTTTTCATCTTCCCACTTAAAGTAAGTCAATGCCCTTTATTGCTATAAGGAAACAGCTTTCAAGCCTTAGTATCTATCACCAACACCTGGAGGTCTGGTTAAAGGCTTGTTGGCCCACATCCCTGGCTTTTGATTCAGCAGATCTATTTTTCGTTCTTTTGCAGTATTGGGGACTGAAGCTAGCATAGGTTTGATAAGCACCACTGAGCTACACCACCAGCCCCAGATTTAAAACATTTTTATTTTGTGCTGGGTGTGCTAGCAACATGCCTATAATCCCAGCTCTCAAGGGGCTGAGGCAAGAGAATCATTACAAATTGAAAGCCTGTCTGAAGTACATTAAATTCTGTCTAAAAAAACTTTTTAATTTTGAGACAAGGTCTAAATTGCCCAGGCTAATCTCAAACTTTAGATTCTCCTGTTTTGGCCTCTAGAATAGCTAGATTATAGGTGTTTGCCACCAGGCCTCGCTAGTTCTCAAATGCTGCTGCAGGCCTGGGGAATCACACTTTGTTAACTACTACTTTAAAGAAAGCAAAATTTAGATCTAGTCCCAGACTCTTAAGACTAGCTCCCCATCATATATCGTAGTCGACATTTTTTATTTTAGCCATCTTTTAGCTAATGCGTCCAAATCCCCGCTAGAATGTAAGGTTCTTGGTGAGCCTGCGTCTTTAGTTTTGAATGATGAGTACATAAAATGTATAGCAGATTCCAGCTTTCAATTTCAATCACTGTCATAATACATTATTCGAAACATGTCTGCTCCTAAGACAGACCACCAGCAAAATAAAATGGTAATTTCTACCTATAAAATGCTTGCAAGGGGCCGGGCATGGTAGTGCATGCCTGTAATCTCAGCACTTGGGAGGCTGAGGCAGGAAGACTGCAGCAAGTTCAAGGCCAGCCCAGGCTACATAGTGAGTTCAAGGCCAGCCCAGGCTACATAGTGAGTTCAAGGCCAGCAAAAAATGCCCTTGTGAGGCTCAAGGGCTGTTTAGATCGGTTAGAGGAGCAGGATGTGTGGAGCGTGGGTTCTCCATGGGGGCCACCGCTCCCCACCCCCACCTCAAACACCACAGTGATTCTTTGGCGAAAACGCAGCTACTTCACAAACACTCTTTGCAGCTAAAGCTCCCTTGAAACCTAACTGGCCCAGGCTCCAGCCTTCACTCTCACTCCACTGACCCGGGCCCACAGCCACTTCCACAGGGACTGAGAGCCACCACGGACACGCGCGACCCCGAGGCCTGGCTCACTGCAGACGCTGGGGAAGCTCTGGCTGAGCAAGCTTCTTGCCTGGTGCTGCTTGGCCCCCTCCCCGGCCCTCGCGGTTTACCTGGAACAGCTGCTCCGCGGCTTGGCCCGAGACTGACACTGCGGCACATTCAGAGTTCAGGCGCGCACGACTGAGAGGGCCAAACTCCAGTCAGCAAGAGGTTCCCAGCTTCCCCCGTGGCCGCGCTGTGAATGACGGGTACGCGGACAGTGGGCGGGAACGGACCCGCACATGCGTAGTGACTCTATATCTAGGGCTAAGCGTGAGGTGGAGCTGAGGGGAATAGGGTGGCTCCCTCAGCGGTGAGGCCGCGGTCGCTCTGAACCCACCTTTATAACTCCAGTTGGCACCCTTCTCAGATTCTTTTCTTTTTTTTAATATTGTGAATACTCGGGCCTTTGGACTGAGCCAGGCTTTTTTATTTTTCCTCGAGACGGGGTTTTGCTAAAGTGCTAAGCTGCCCAGGCTAGGTTCGAATTTACGGTCCTCCTGCCTCAGCCTTCCAGAGCGCTGGAATTATAGTTGTGTGCCACCGTGTCTGGCCTTTTTCAGTTTCCTATGACGGTGTTTTTTGTTGGTATGAGCGATCAGAGTATCACAGTAAGGTTGCAGGCTGGTTTTAGGTTTTTTTTTTCTTTTTGCGTTGCTGGGGATGGAACCGAACGGAGGCCCTGTACCTGGTGGATAAGCGCTGTACCACTGAGCCGCCGTCCTCTGCTCAGCAGGTTGTTTTTTGGTTTTGTTTTTTGAGACAGGGCCTGGCTTTGCTGTTCAGCCCGGCCTTGAACACCCAGCCTTGGGGGCAGGTTTTAAAAGCTTCACCATCCTAGTTGGGGTGGTGGTGCACGCCTATAATCCCTGTAGTGGGGGTGGGGGAAGGCTGAGGCAGGAGGATCCCTGGAGTTCAGGACCAGCCTGGGCTATGTAGTAAGTTCAATTCAAGGCCAGCCTGAACTTTGCAACCCTGTCTCAACCACCAAAACAAAACACATAACAAAAAGCTTCCCCATCAGACCCTCCCTCTCAGAGTGCGAGGAAGTAGAGGGCTCCTTAGAAAACTGCTTCAGGGGGCAGGGTGGTTTTAGAGGAGGAGCTTTCACCTTGGAATGCAAAAAGGAGCTGGGAGCGGTTTGCATCAGTTTGCATCTCAATGGGTGGTGAGTAGATCTTGCTCCTCTCACCAACTCACATTCACCTAGGTCTCTCCTGAGAAAGTGGCTTTTTAAGGCAGAATTTGAATGATTATGAATTTTTTGGACAAATTGGAGAGCAAAATCTTAAAGGCCCGAGCAAGGGCCTATAAGGATCCTGTTAATGCCTACGGATTGAACCTAGGGGCTTTGTACTTAGGACACAAGGGAATAAAAGAGGTCATTTGGTTGCACTAAAGAGAAATGAGGACAGTTGTGGCAGCACAAGCCTGTAATCCTATCACTCTGGGAGGCTGAGGCAGGAGGATCACAAATTTGCATTTAACCTGGGCAGTTTATGGGCTGGTGAGACCCTGCTTCAAAAATGGCTGAGGAGATGGGCGTGGCGGGGCACACCTGTAATCCCAGCACCAGAAGGCTGAGGCAGGAGGATTGTTGTGAGTTTGAGGCCAGCCCGAGCTACATATGGAGACCTTGTTTCAAAAAACAAAACGAACAAACAAAAAAGGCTGAGGATGTAGCAAAGTGAATTCAAAAAAATAAAAATTTAAGGCCAGGGATTTAGCTCAGTGGTTCCACCACCTGCCCCGAAAGCGCAAGAACCTGAGTTTGATCTCTGGCACCAAAAAAAAAAAAAAAAAAAATTTAGAAAACAAGGGTGTAGTATGTAGCAAAGGCTTTTCTGCAGATGATGAGATAGGGAAGTCAATGCCAAAAGGCCTTTTAGGCAAAGTTGAAGATTTTGATTTTTTGTTTTTTGTTGTTGTTTTGTTTTAGTACCAGGGATCAAACTCAGGACCTTGTGGTGGCCAGGCAGGCGTCGGTGCCACTGAGCTAAATCCCAGGCCCTGACAATTTTGACTTTTACCAAGTGGAAAGAGAAAGCCAGTGAAGCATTTTAAATATGATTTTATTTATTTTATTTATTTATTTATTTATTTTTGGGGGGTACTGGGGATTGAACTCGGGACCTTCCACTTGCAAGGCAGGCGGCCAAACCACTGAGCTAAATCCCCAGCCCTTAAATATGATTTTAAATATGATGTTATCCCAGCTACTTGGGAGGCTGAGACAAGAAACTTTCTCGATCCAGGCCAGCCTCGGTAATTTTGATTCAGTCTGTCAGAATAATAAAAAAGGAGATGAGGAGGTTGCTCAGTGGTAGAGTGTACCAGGGTTTCAGCACCATTTACACACACACACACACACACACACACACAAAGCCAGGCGTGGTGGCACACACCTGTAATTCCTGCACTATGGAGGCTGAGACAGCAGAACCGCCATGAGTTCCAGGCCAGCCTGGTTTACATAGCGAGCTCCAGGCCAGCCTGAATACATAGGGAGATCCTGCCTCAAAAAAGCAAAAATGAAAGTTGTTTGTTACACAATGGATTCTTATTTTGTAAATTTGAGAGGCTAGGGATGTAGCTCAGGTAGAGCACTTACCTAGCATGTGTATGACCCTTGATTCAATCCTAGCACAACAAATGAAAAAACATCTAAGTTTATAGCAGGATAAACTAATTTCTCAGCCAAGGAATATTTTTCATCCCTGTTAGTCTCTGAGAGGTTTTGTAATCTTGGTCTCTGTTCTTTCTGGTCCTAGCCAATCACTATTTCCCTCCCTTCAGGGGCCTGCACACCCAGCCCTCTAATTTTATTTTTTTACTTTAAGACTGGGTCTTACTAAATTGCCCAGGATGGGCTTGAATTTATGATCCTCCTGCCTCAGCTTCCCAAGTAGCAGGAATTATGGGCAAATGCTGCCAGCCTCCCTCTCTGGTAACAGAACCTCAGAAATCAATCTGGAGAATAGCCATCCGTAATCGCAGCAGAGGGAAGAGCATCTGCACAGAAAATAGATTGGTTTTCTGTCTAATTGCAAGTTTAGAACTTTTTTATTCTTGAAGCTAATATTTTTTTCTTAATTCTTAAAGTTTTTTGTTGAAGCTAATGCCAAATGTAAAGAACTACAGTTAGTCTTTTCATGATATTTAAGATTGAGTTTATATATCAGATATGATTGAGAGTTTATATATTCAGATAAGCAGAACTGAGTTAGGAAACACAAGCTTTGCATCTCATTGGGAAAAAATGGGTTGGAAACTGAGGTCCTAACATGTCCTTCTGGGAAATGTTATATTAAAAATAGAAGAGGGCCGGGGATTTAGCTCAGTGGTTTCGCCACCTGCTGCGCAAGTGCAAGGACTCAAGTTCGATCCCCGGTACCAAAAAAAATAATAATAATAAAAAATAGAAGATTTAGCCAGGGGTGGTGGCACAGGCCTGTAATCCCAGCACTCAGAAGGCTGAGACAGGATGATCCCTGAGAGTTTCAGGCTAGCCTGGGCTATATAGTGAGTTCAAGGCCAGTCTGAACTGCTTAGTGAAACCTGACTCAGAAAAGCCAAAACAAAAACAAAAAACTTAGGGGTGGTGGTGCATGCCTGTAATCCAGCACTCAGGAGGCTGAGTAAGGTGAACTTTAAAGTTTGAGGCCAGCCTGGGCTACATAACAAAAAACCTTTTGAAGAATATTATAAAGCCACATACATGGTGGCAAGTACACATAAAATGAATACGGAGTCATAAAAATTTCTTTAAAGTGCACAGATACTGCTCTGATTTCATCCTCTACCTCCACAGTGAACAAGATGCAGTTCTGTTGTCAAGGACCTGTTTGTTCTGTTCTGCCACTTGCAATGGACACACCACTAGTGAGTGGACTTTTTTATTGATGTATGTTTGCAGAACATAAAAATTATATTCATCTTGGGGAAGTACATGTACATATTGGTTGTGGTTTATATCAGGATGTATCCCAAAGCCTCATACACTCCTAGGTGGGGCTTTTGGGAGGTGATTGGATCACAGCGGTGTGATGTGTGTCCCTGGATTTATAGCTAAATATCATGTTGGGAGGTGAAGCCTGGTGGAGGAGGTGGTTCACTGTGCGCGTGGCCTGGAAGGGGCTGTCTCCCTCCTTCCCTCCGTCCTTCTTTGTGTCCTGTGGCCATGCCATGGGCTGCTTCTCCTCTGCTGTTCTGCCCTTCCTTGGAGCCAGCTGACTGTGGACCGAAAGCGCTACAGACTGTGAGCCAAAGTAAACCTTTCTACCTTAGTGTTGTGTGTGTCAGGTATTGTGTCTCAACACTGAGAAAGTAACTAAGACAGTATCACACATTATTCATTTTTAGTCCCCCTTCCCCTTCTCTCTTTGCCTTTGCTGTGATAATCTCGAATAGAGCAAACAATGGAGATAGAGACAAGAATCAGGAACATTTCTACCATCTTATACTCAACACTCTATTTCTTAAACAAAGAAAGGACAACTACACACTCAAATCACCCAGGGTTTTATTGAAGTTATTGAAGTTGTATAAGCAGAAATCTGTAACGATTTAATTCCACAATAGTAAGGCTAATTTTTAACTTTTTTGGTGAATATGACAATCTGGGCTGGGAGTTTAATTCAGTGTAGAGCGGTTGCCTAATGCATAGGCCCTGAGTTGGATCTCAAAAAAAAAAATCTGTGCAGCTCTGTACTTTATAAAGTGTGGGTTTGTAGTGAATATTATGTGAACTACATAGAGCATTTTTTATACAAATGAGTACCTATTTTCAACATAGTTGACAGTAGCCCATGTTTCTACTCAGATGCACATGTGGAACTGCAATCTCTATAGAAAATTATTTAGGGACAGGCATGATGGCATGTGCCTATAATCCCAGCATGCTATAAGGCTGAGGCAGAAAGATCTCAAGTTTGAGCCCAGCCTAGGCAATTTATTATCTTAGAAAGATCCTGTCTCAAAATAAAAAATAAAAAAAGAGGTGAGGATATATCTCAGTGTGAAGGCCTTGGGTTCAATCCCTAGTACTGTAAAAAAGTTATTTAGGATTTCCCCAGTAATATCTAAATAATGAGGTAAGATATTTTGTGTGTGTATCAGTGTAATCAGTGTCCTATATAAGCACTTTCCATCTCCAAAGACACTTTCAATAAACTGATAGGAAGACAAACTCCATGAAATTGTCAGATTTTCTACTTAAAATTCTTTATATATTAATCCCAAACTTCTATTTTAGCAAAATAAAGGCTATTGTTTAATGACTTCCCTACTCTATAATATTCACAAAGTAAAAGAAATTTGTTTAAAAAAACATGAATTTATAAATGTCTTACCTGAAATTAACTTAAAATTTTGTAGCACTAAGTTAAATCTTTCTTTCTTTTTTTTTTTGGTACCAGGGATTGAACTTGGGACCTTTTGCTTTCAAGGAAGGCAATGGAACCACTGAGCTAAATCCCCAGCCCTAAATCTTTCAATAAATACAAATTAGCATATATAATCACTTGGGAATACCTAGTTATTATTTATTTATTTTTTTGGTATTGGGGATCGAACTTGGGTCTTTGCACTTGCGCAGCAGGCGGCGAAACCGCTGAGCTAAATCCCGGGCCCGGGAATACCTAGTTATTGGTGCAGTTCAGATATAGACAGGAGACACGTATTTTTTGGAAATAATACCCCTAAATTCATTCTAATTTCTTTGCATATTTCACCAATGCAGGTTGAAAACCACTGATACAGAGCTTATCAGAGTGATGAAAACTCATCTATGAGCTATAGATGCTGCCATTAGGACTTCATTGATGTGACTGCATTTTATTTTATTTATTTTGTTTTTTTGAAACAGGGTCTTGGTATGTAGATCAGGCTGGCCTTGAACTTACTATGTGGCCCAGGCTGGCTTCAAACTCATGGCAATCTTCCTGCCTCAGCCTCCCATGCCTGGCTGTGACTGCATTTTATTTTATTTTATTTTATTTTGGTATGGGGATCAAACTCAGGAGCTCGAGATTGCCAGGCAGGTGCTGTGCTGCTGAGCTACATCCTTGGATGTGACTGCATTTTACATGTTACCTTTAAGCAAGTCTTTTTACCTGTACAAAATAATCAAGGGCATAAACAGAACTTCAGAGGAAATCAAACATAGGCTTGTTATAATCACAAGATGAGAAAAAGACTCAGAAATGAGCATTTCCATTTTAGAATAAAATGAACTACAACTAGTATTTTATACTTTCTTTTACACCTTTATAAAATACAATATCATACTTTTATAAACACTAAAGCTTACCATATAAAATGACAAGAATAACTTTTTCCAGTATAAATAATTAATGAATTGATTATTTTCTCCCTAGTCTGTAAATCCAGTCAATGTATCTGATTTTATTTTATTTTATTTTTTTGGTACAGGGATCAAACTCAGGACCTCGCGCTTGCCAGGCAGGCACTGTGCTGCTGAGCTACAGCCCCGGTGCATTTGATTTTAGATTAAATATTTTAAAGCATACTTTTGGAAAATTATAGGAGTAGGGAAAAAAACCCTTTAAATTCTTATACTTTTTACCATTACAGAGTTTGAAAACATTACAAAATATTTTCCTTTTTAATTTGTGTAAGAATAATAATGTGCAGAAAAAGAGAGATTTTTGTTATGAAGGCAAATAATGGTGGTTCAGACTTCACTTTTCAACTTACATAATTTTCCTTCTTAAAAAACCCACCCTGGATGCTTTCTGGACAGTAATGTCTGAGGAGTCATGTAGATGTCACAGTGAAGTCCTTGCAGTGAGTGAAGTGAACCACCCCTTCCTTCCCTCCTGCAGGCCCAAGGCCACCAGCTCCAGGTTCTCTGTGGAGGGAGACACAGACATCAGAGAGAAAAGTATTGTCCAACATGCCAGCTTACCGGTGCTTAACTTCTTATTCAATAGACAGCGAGTTGTGAAAATTTCCCTGTGCCTTTCAGTGGTGTAAGCACCTTTATATATGCTTACCTTTTTTTTTTTTTTTGTACCAGAGATCGAACTCGGGACCTTGAGCTTGCAAGGCAGGCGGCAGAACCACTGAGCTAAATATGCTTACCTTTTAATACAAATACAGCCCTCATGTTTCTTCAAAAGTCTGAATTTAGACTTTTTTTTTGGTACTGGGGATCAAACTCAGGACCTTGTGCTTGTAAGGCAGGCGCCAGAACCACTGAGCTAAATCCCTGGCCCTGTTTTTTTTTTTTTGAGACAGGAGCTCACTATGCAGTTCAGGCTGACCTTGAACTCACTATGTAGCCCAGGCTGGCTTCAAATTTGCAGTAATCCTCCTGCCTCTGCCTCCCAAGTGCTAGGATTATAGGTTTATAGGATTATAAACCTGAATTTAAAGCCTGACCTCAATTTAAACTATTAAGGAAGCTTTCACATGACATTACTTTTCATCCAATTTTATTTACTCAGTGACAAAAAAAGGAAGCAAAAGGTATGTGGTGTGCATTTTTATTTTATCTTTAATTTTGATTTTTTTTTGTTTCATTTTTTGTGGTACTGCAAAATATATACATACATGCATACATACATACAAAGTGAAAAGAAATAAAGTAGAATATGGTAGATAGCTTTTTTTTTTTTTTGGTATCAGGGATTGAACTTGGGTCCTTGCGCTTGTGCAGCAGGCAGCGAAACCACTGAGCTAAATCCCCGGCCCAATATTAGATAGTTTTTAAAAGGAAATAGTAAGTGGGTGCAGTGTTATCTTCTTAGGAGGCTGAGACCGGAAGGGTCACAAAGTTGAAGGCCAGCAGGGTACCTTAGTGAGATCCTATCTCAAAAAAAACAAAAACAAAAACAAAAACAAAAAAGCCAAGAGCTGAGATATATCTTAGTGTTCCCTGGATTCAAGTCTCCAGTACGGCTACAAAACAAAACAACAAAAAACTTACTAATAATACCACAATCACCATGCCTGTAATCTTAGCACTCAGAAGGCTGAGGCAAGAGGATCACTCTGAGTTTGAGGCCAGCCTGAACTACACAGTGAGACCCTGCCTCAAAGAACAAAAAAACCACAATCACTGGGAGAACAGAAGATTATTTTATTTGAGTCTGAGTAGGCTTCATGAGAATAAAAATGAAATTTGAAGAGAACCAGGAGGAGGAGAAAGTTCAGACTTGGTACAGTGAAGGGAGGGGTTCCTAGAAGTTGAAAGGTCTCTGGCGGAGAGTTAGGAATCAGTTCCACTTGGCAGGTGATATCCAGAAATAAAGCTGAAAATGTATGCTGGAGTCTGATGACAGAAGGTCTTAAATGTTGAGACGTACAGGTTTCATTTTATTTCTTTTAGCAATATCGATGGGATGTTGACTGTGTTCCAGGCTGCAGATACAAAAATGAATACCATTTACCCTCTGCCTTCAGGGATTTATAGCTGGCACAAATAGGAAGGCAGTGTCCGTTACAGTATTATAACACCATGGGTCAGGCACTTTGATGGAAGCACAAATACTGCTCTGAGAGCAAAAAGGGAGCATCTGCTATGATTGGTAGGGTATTAAAAGCAAGAAGAGTTTCCTGAAGCATCACTGAATGAGAGAGGAAAAGAGTTAACAACAGGACAGTATAGGCAGATGGGTAGCTTGAAAAAGCAAAAGGCAGGGGGCGAGGATTTAGCTCAGTGATTCTGCTGCCTGGCTTGAAAGCACAAGGTCCCGAGTTTGATCCCGGGTAGCAAAAGGCAAAGAGTGGATTGATTTTAGGGTTATGGTAATAATACAACCTCTAGGTAGTATTTATTTCACACTCCTGTGTGCCAAACATGACTGTGATAGGTCAAGCAGCAAAACTCCTTCCATTCTGCAGATCTGGGAAGGTGGAGGTTGATAGCAGGTGACTTAGCAGTGGCCACCAGAGTGAGCTGTGGGGCCAGAGGTTGAATACAGGTGGTACAGTCTTAGGTCTTTTTCCTCTGGAGAGGGAAGGGGAAAAGAGGTGACAGAGGAGACGGGAGGGTACCTTTTGTAAGCTGTTTGTCAAATTCTGTGACTTCTTATTGTCCTGAAAGGCTAAGGGAAGAGAGGAGGATTTTAATCTAGATGTGACTGAATGTTCAGTTTAGAAAGATCAGATGGTGAAAGAAAAAAAAATGCAGTTTTTAGAACCCAAAGTGGAAGCTGAAGTCAGGCTAGAGGGAGAAAATAGGCACTGAGATAAGAGAAGGTAGAGAAGGAAAAGAGGGGCAGATTCAAAAACTTTTTTCTACGTAGAAACCACAGGTCTGGGAAACAAATTTGAAGTGAATAACAGAGCACTGAGCTCAGAATTTTACTTCAAATATGCCAGTAATGTATTTCCTAGTACAGTGCCTGATACATGGCAAACATCTAATACACTGTAGTTTTATGGGTATTCCCTAAGTTCTGAGAACATAAGAGAAACATCTGAATGGGAAGAATTAAAAATTTCACTTTCAGGCATTCATTCATTCATTCATTCATTATTCCTTGAGAGCTTACCATAGTCACTGGGTACATAACTGTGACCAAAGTCTCTGTCCTCATGAAACTTGCCATATCAAGAAGAGAGGCAGATGGTAAACATATTAACACAGTGGCACTAGGTGTCATGGAGAAAACAGATCAGGAAAAGGAGAATGGGATGTCTTGGGCAGGGTGAGATGTTACCCTTTTATATAAAGAATCATCTGCATGACATTGGAGCAAAAAAACTGCAATGCAAGAATAAGTCTCCCAGGCCAGGGTAGAGATTCCCAAGTACAGTGCAGACATGAGCTTGAGGGGATTCCAAGTAGGAAGTGGCCACCCCATACAAGTCCTAAAAGGAATAGGGATTTATCCTAGTGAGAATTAGAGGGGAGCATGGTGTGACTGAAGCTAAAACCCACTCTGCCAGGTGACCTGTGGTGAGGTAACTGAAATTGGGACAGTATTGTGTTTACTGGATTCAGAAGGAGTCAACAGGGAGCTTTGTCAGGAGGAAAAGGGGAGCAGAGTGTGGGAAACAGGAGGGAAGGAAAAGGCCTCACTTGGAGGGAATTTGCCTATGGGGAGGAATACAAACAGAAGGTCACTAGAGAGCACTCTGGGGCAGAGTGCCTCGATGATCCCATTATTTCCACAAAGAAAGCAGTTACCTCTTGCTGTGAGTTGGAAGAGGAGGTTTAAAAAGTGTAAGGAAACTCCAGGTGATTAAAGGTTTGAAGTACACCTGAATGAGGATCAGAGGTGCCCGGAAGTGCAAAAGAGTACTTTCCCAGAGCCCTGTAAAGGTTGCGGCTAAAGTGCTAGACTAAGCAGAACTTGGGGCTGAGGTGGAGTTGGGTTTCTCTCTGCCAAGAGGTAGAGTGAGTGGTGTGAAAAAGGGCAGTGCTGGAAGGGCGACAGGCAGGCAGGGTAAGAACAAGGCAGGAACTGGAAGCACATTTGGAATGGTCAGCAAGAGTGACAGGTCAGTAATTAAAAATTATGTATTAAAAGGCACTTTTGCCAAAAATCTTTTCAATAGCCATTCCTCTAAGAAGTGGAAATATGCAGTAGGGTAGGATGAGGACTTCTGCTTTTAAGTTTACATTCTTTTATACTTCAGAAATAAATTTTACACTATGAACACATATTATATTACAGTTGTTATTAGAAAGCTAAATAAAGTGTGTGTTAATAAGGTATGTAGCTTTGTTGAGTGCATGTTCACAAATAAAACCACTGATGGAGTTGCTGTTGGAAAAGGGAAGTCACTTTAATCTTAAGCCCCTACCTCATTTCCCACTCTGTTGCTTTCAACAATAACCGTAACTTTGTATTTCCTATTAACCCTGCTCTTTCCCTCTTCCACTGGAATTCACTTGGGGTTCAAGGTGATGTCAACATATTTCAGTTGAAAAAAAATCAAAGTCATTGTAAACTGCGCACATTTGCTACCTAATTGACTCAGTTGTACAGGCTAGGAAATCACACTGAGGATCACTGAGGTCTGGGAACTGTCAAGTGAACAGAAAAGAGATAATAGGGAATTCAGTGAAATATACAAAAGTGCTAAGCCACTCTAAAGGGTTAATTTGGAAAACTTCCAAAGTCAATTGTTTAGCTTACCTATCCTTTTACAGTCTTACTTGACCCTAACTGAATCAAATAACCACATGTGATTTTACCTAAAGCATGCAGAAAATAGAGAGGGAGAAATGAAAAGGTGATTTTTGCCTTAGAGCCCAGTACCTAGTCCCTTATCCAACTGTTGGGGGTTTTTCCTTTTCTTTTTTTTTCCTTATCCAACTGTTAAAGAGGCATTGTTGCAAAACAGAGAAAGTAGGAAAATATTTAGGACAGTGAGAATTTTATCACCAAATTTGAAGGTAGTATTTATTATTCATGCTGGCTGACGATGACCTTGGAAACTTACCTTCATTTTTATCTTATATTGGCTCTTATAATAATGACTGGATTACAACAGGTAACTTTTACACATTCTTCAGAGAACTGTAGTGGATATAAGACTAGCCTAAACCCTGAAAAAGTGGGTGCTGTAATCCAAGCAGGTCCATAAAGGTATCAGCCAACTTAGATAAACGAATTGTTATTATTAGATGGTTTACATAGCTTTCACTTAAATTTCTCTTTGGTTGACAAAGGTGGTTTATAGATCAAAATTTCCCTTAACTTTGACAAATCAAATTTCTGTACTCTCTCATTTCCTTGTAGCCTTGATTTTGGTGAGGGGTAGTTTGTGGAGAAGGCCAAGATAACTTGGGGCTAACTAAAAAGACTTGTATCTTGCAAGGTATAGTTCTCAGTCTACAGAGGAATTCTCTTGAATTGTACAATGCTCCTCTCCTCTTTGCCATTTACAGAAGAGTGCTGGGAAAGTCTGGAACTTCTTCACTCCTCCTGAGCAAAGATGTTACTGATATTTCATACGTGAGACTGAAAAGCTCTGCTGGGAACATTATCCACAACACAAAAGGGTATGTTAGCGTATTAGCCCTTTTAAAGCATATTTCAATCACTATTAACTGGCTTCTCAGAGACCTCCTACTGTATCTTTTCTACAGTCCTCCACCAAATCTACTATATTTTGGTAGCAAAGAGTAATTTGTTACAGATAGAGAACTTGGCTTTTTGTCTAAGACCTCTGATAAATGCTTATTACTGAACTGCTCTTCCTTTATTTACTTTTCTACTACAAGGCTTTCACTGGGTTTGAAAAGCACTCATTAAACAATAGGCATTGCAGCCTTTCTTCCCATTGATTGAATGTTGCCATAAAAGCCACAGTCTACAGACCAACTGAATAAGCTAATTTAGCAAATGTTTGTGTGTTTTAACTACCTGAAGATATTTTTGTAGTATTTCCTTTAGGAAGAAATATCTCAGATGAACTAAGGAACTCACAATAATTACAATGGAATGTCAGTTTAGTATGAAGTGACTTAAACTTTGGCATTGTTTAAAGCCAACTGCTGCAAGCCATATTATTGGAGATGGTGGTGGTATGAAAACACTGGCCTTGTAGTGACAAAAAGGGAGTAGCAAAATTCTAGTCAGAGTTTATTCTTAAAAATGTAACCATCAAGGCCGGCTGTGGTGGCTTATGCCTGTAGTCCCAGCACTCTGAAGGATCGCTGTGAGTTGGGGCCAGCTGGGCTACACAGTGAGTTAAAGTCCAGCCTGAGATACATAGACCCTGTCTCAAAAAAAGTTAAAAAAAAAACAAGATGCAACCATCAAGACCAATACTGTTAGTGAGGCTGGGAAGACGCCATGCTATTAAGTTGATTTTATATATTAAACTATGGTCTGGGGGTTTAGCTCAGCAGCACAGCACCTGCCTGGCAAGTGTGAGGTTCTGAGTTTGATCCCTGGTACAAAAAAAAAAAAAGTATTCCTGAGGCCAGTCTGTCATTGTTATGGTGTCAATGGATAAATCATCCAAATGCTTTCAAGGACACAGTGGTCTAAGTGGGAAATGTGCTTGTTCTGTATAATATCTAGAGCTTTCAGTGTTTTTCAAAACACACATTTAAATAATTTTTAAATTCCCATGATGCTTGATTTGTTTTAATTATGAAAATTTTCAATCACAGAAGATAGTGTTAGATTCTATATAGCTATCACTCAGATTTGACAATGACCAGGAATTTGCTTATCTATCCCACTTTCTTCTTTTAGTTAAAAGCCTTTCCCAAGCATCAGCTCCTTTCACTCTTTCATACATTAGTACACTTACTTCAACCACAGCTATTATCATGTACTACAAAATGCAAATAGGTCTTCTTTGGTGTGGCTGATTAAATGCTGCACAAGGACTTTCTGTCAGAAATACCTCAGGGGAAGGGCACCCGGGAATGGAGTGGCAGGCATCTCCGCTGAAAGCAGTTGTGTCTGTGTAGCTTTCTTCTCAGGGCCAAATTAGCTGGAGGAAAGAAAGAAATATTAGCAACGTTTGAAGAAAGTGAATTGTTGAGTAACCTGGAGAATGTAACAGTGTTAGTCTATTTGCAGCCAAACTGTGCTGTAGTTACTTGCTATTTGTTCATATGTGATTATTGTTAAACAAAATTTAATATGATACATACGGATATGCAAGATATATTTCTAATAGCTAATAACAAGATCTGGCAGTAATGTCTTTCTCTTTTTATACATTTTCTTCCTAACTGCTTGTAGGCTTTTCATTTTATGCAATCACAAATATTTTACAAGAACATTACCTGAAGTGTTATGTATTTCAGAAAAGTAGTAATGGTTAGAATAGTAATTGCTGTAAACAATAAGAGATCAGATTGCTTCCTCTGAGTTGCTGACTTGGAACTTTTTTCTTACTTGTGAAAAAGGACAGACTAGGGGACACGAAATAACCTCAGGAACCAGACACCTAATGAACTAAAGGCAGAATCTGAAGTTTTAACCAGTTATTACCAGAAATGATAATTTCTGTATGTTATCAAGTGAATGATGTTAACATGCTTGGGTGTACATTCACCTTCCTATTGAAAGTTTACAGTTTTTTTGGTCAGGAAACTTTTAACTTTCCCATATTTTTCCTTACCAGGGCTTTGAAATCTCAAGTATTTGGCTTTGAAATAAAAACACACTAGAATAATTGTCTACTAAATTCCTGTTGGTTAAATACAACATAATTGATATCATCCATGAAAAAGATGTCAAGTAGATTAATCTTATGTATCTTAACCATGGATATTTTTGGCTCTATAAGCACACTGGTCATAAAAACTGAACTTTTTTGTTTTAAGTGACATACCTAACTATATAACTAGGAATGGCAAGTATTGGCTTTTTTGTGATATCATCTGCATTTTGTTACTTTATGATTTTTACATGCTTTCAATTCAGTTATCATTGTCCTCCTCCAGCTAGCAACATACTCGTGATAAAACTGCTTTGAGTTTTGCATTTTACCGTAAAATCCATTGTTTATTAACGTCTGTAAAGAAGAGGCCAGCATTTCCATTTCTTTTTACTTGTTTTTTTTTTCTTTTTACTTGTAAGAAGCACATATCTATAATTTTCTTTGGATTTAGAAAAAGGGTGGTAAAATATTTTAGCCATTTAAAAAAATCCAGATAATACCCCAACAAGATAGATAACATGCTTCCAAAATCCTACATGTTTATCCCCGATACCACTAATTGCAAACACACCTAAGTGACTTTTAGCATAAACAATTGCATGCAGAAACGCAGGGACACAAACAGGCATAAAAACAAGTTACTCAGTACAAATGTATCAAAGTCCTACCTGGTCTCTGTCCGTGGATAAGGAGGAGACTCATCATGAAAATTAAAAATACACAAAAAATTTGCTGAAATCTCATTTTTGTGCCACACACGAGTGGAGCAATAGCTCTCAAAGTAAACCAAAAAATCTGTAAATAGCTTGTGCAGTATCGGTGTGGCTGTCCTCACATCCTAATGACAAACTCCAAGAACTGCCAGCTGCGTTTTCCAGAGAGGTTAATGATCACATCAGACAAGGTTACTGGTGCGCTGTGCTGTGGTCAGAGCCTCCCCCGCCCCAAGCCCCTCCTCAAGCCCCTCCTCCACTCCTTTCCTCCTCTCCCTTCACTCCCCTTTATTTCCATAAGCAAATATTGGTGAAATAGACCATTCAAACTTGCAGTAATTTCAGTGGGAAGTCTACTGGGGAAGTCCGGAGGAGAGGGACTTAAATTCAGTCTGGCTATGGAGAAATATGTAAAACAAGCATGATGCTGCCTCCTCTCCTCAGCATTTGCATCTGTTTAAACTTTGCGTTGCCCATATTGGTGCCACATGCAGAAACCGATGGAAATGGCAGGAAGTCTCTTCTGTCCCTTTCAAGGAATTCTGATTTCTGACTTAAGATTCCCAAACGCTTTGTGCAGAATTTGTGCTGAAATGCTTTATCTTTACCAAGCCAACTACAAAGCAGTGTCTAATTATACTAAATCTCCAAATTGCTTAATTTGCGTGGGTTTTTATCATTAAAGATGCCTTAGGTTTAGGATGTTCTGAAATCCGCAAAGTGTTTATATTTTTATTTTCTAAAGTGCAATTTAAAAAGAAATGGAGATAATTTCCATTTACAAATGTCCAAATTTTTAAAGAAGGAAGTTTAGGCATGCCACAAACACATGAAATCTGTGCTCTGTTATAAATTTATGTGAGTAAAATACCAGGCCAGCATCACAGTAACAGAAATTAGAGATGGAGAGAGAACTTTTTAGTTCATTTTGTAATGAATTCAGAAGAAAAAAAGCAACCTAGCCTAGTCTTTTGCACATATGTAGTAAAAGCTTCCTTATAGGTAATAGATAGCTGGTATAAATAGAATTTACTCTGCTTACTATAAAGTAAACCTAAAAGATAGTGTAAATACACCCTGATATACAAGTAGAGCCAAAATACTAAACCTAAAGCATGTATAACATCTTATGATCTGCCAGGGATTTTGTTGTGTTTGGCTTCTTTATATTCAGGTGGTTGGTACACAACCTTGGACTTCCTAAGGTTTGAAATAAATAAACAGTTTGTCTTGATTTTACAAGTCAGTCTGTAAAATTCCTCACGTGCCTAGTTGTGCATGCAGTTTATAACAGGCAATAGCAGACAATTCTTAAAATCACTTTCTTACAATTCTGATAATATTTGCCTGTTTGGGGAACAGAAACAGTGTTAAAAGGTATTACTTTTCTATATTTGTACATCACTTTGTTAAAAAAACTTTCAGAGCCAGGGATTTAGCTCTGGTGCTGTGCCTGCCTGGCAAGTGCAAGGGTCCTGAGTTCGATTTCCAGTACCAAATTTTTTTTTTTTTTTATGAAAGGCAAAGAATTTGTTCAGATTTTAATCTCCTGCCCACCTTTTTTGTACAGTGTACTGGAAAACTACAAACTAACAGATTCAACTGTTAAATCATAGCAACCAGAGGCAATATAAATTTTAGCAATGTAACTTCAGTGAGGTTCAGTAGCCTTCTTGAATAAGATAATGATCTATCACAGACAGCAAATATTGATTTAAAATTTCTATATTTTATTATCAGGTGATCAACAATGAATTTCTAGAATACGATTGATGTAAGTGCTATAAAAGATAGTTATCCTACATCTTTATCAATCAAGATAGAACAAAGTGTCAAAGTCATGTAACCACTTAGAACATCAATTTTGTCACCTTAAACTCACATAAAATATTTAGTTTTCTACCAAAACAGTTACAGAGATTTAGTGAGAATCTTTTAAGTTTATGAAATGTTAGACATTTCTTTATATATTTTAAATTGTTCTTTAAAAATCAAAGAAGCCAGGCATGGTGGTGTACTCCTATAATCCCAGCACTTGGGAGGCTGAAGCAGGAGGATCATGAATTCCAAGCCAGCCTGGGCTACACAGCGAGACTCTGTCTCAAGAAAACTCAAAACCAATCAAAAAAGATGATGGTGTTTAAAGAGTTGCTTTTTTTTTTTTTTGGTACTGGGGATTGAACTCGGGTCCTTGAGCTTGCTCAGCAGGCAGTGAAACCACTGAGCCAAATCTCCAGCCCTAAACAGTTTTAAAGGACAGTAATGAAATGATTGTAGAGCGGATGGATGGACAGAAAGGTCCAACACTGAGGGGGAGTGACATAAGATCCAGCCTTTCTGTGGAAATCAAGTTAACAAAAGTGGTAAATCATTCATCTTAGCATTGAATAACTGGGTGTGGAGAAATCTTGGCAGAAAAGTGAAGTTAGAACAATGCAACTGGCTCTGCAAATAGTACTGTGAGTCTGCAGCTGCACCCAGATGATGAATCTTCCTTGTTTTTGTGAACAGTAACCTCATCTTCTACCCACTTGTACCATGTCTGTTTCCATTGAGCCAAACACTGTCCCGCCCAGCCTGTGTCATGCTAAGTGTGTTTCATATATACTTCAAGTAATCCACCCCAAGCCACTCTGAGATATTATTCTACCTGTTTACCAGATGAGTAAACTAACAGCGAGGGAAAGGGAATAGATGGGATTCAAATTCCACAACCTGAACTCTCAACCATTTTATTATCTTCCTTGCTACAATCCAAATTTCAGTTATTTAAAACTAACCTATTGAAGCTATTTTAAAAATAAATTGATAATTTCTTTCTTTCTTTTTTTTTTTTTGGTAACAGGGATCGAACTCAGGACCTTGCACTTTTGAGGCAGGCAGCGGAACCACTGAGCTAAATCCCTGGCCCTGTAATTTATTTCTTATACTAGGTTGGATAGTGTCCCTTCAAAATTCATGTCAATCTGAAACTCAAAATAGGGCCTTTGGACATGTAATCCTTTAAAATTGAGGTCATACTGGAGTAGAGTAAGTCCTAAATCACATATTCCATATGTTAGCTGTCCTTACAAGAAGAGGACACGGAGACACAGGGACAATACCAGGTGACAGAGGCAGAAATTGCAGTTATGCTGCTGCAACCCAGGGACAAGTGCCAAAGATTGCCAGCAATAATCAGAAGTCAGGGAGAGGTGTGAACAGATTTGCTTCTGAGTCCCCAGAAGGAGTCAATCCTATTCACACCTTAATTTTGGATTTCTTGTTTTGAGACAGGGTCTTGATACATTGTTCAGACTGGCCTGAACTCATAGTGATTCTCCTGCCTCAGCCTCCCATGTCCTACGACTGCCACCATGCCCTGTGCTACCACGCCCTGCTTGATTTTGAACTTCTAGTCTTCTGAAATATGAAAGAGTAAATTTCTGTTGTTTTAAGCCATCCAGTTTGTGGTTGTTAAAGCAGCCCTGAAAAGCCAATATAATTGAATACATAGATATGAATATAGAATTATAAGCACATATATTCTATATATACAATTTAATAAAATATGGTGGTATATGCTGCATATTTAACAAAAGTTATTTACACCATCATAATTTTTTTAAGTTTTATCTCCATTTTACACATGTGAGAATAAACCTCAAGAAGTAAGTGACTTTCCCAAAATTAAATAACTAATAGCAAAGTCAAGACGAGCCTAGGTCCATCCACTGCTAGGCCTCTTACCCCTTGGGTTTTCATCCTGTGCCCTCACTTGCCCCAGGAATTCCTGTCTCCTTTCCCACTTTCATCTTTTACCTTCTCTATTCCATCTTTCTCTTTTCCTCCAAAAGTATTATCTGCATCCCAAGCATTTCTTCCTTTGCCCATTTCTGTCATCCCCATTGCTAGGTGTTTGAAATAAGGAATCCACCTAGATTGTTCTTCTCCCTTCCCACCTTTTCAGAGGACCTCCCCTTGATCTCCTCTCACTCTCAACACTTGGCTGAAGCCCAAGCCTGTGCCTAATAGGAAAGTGCTCCACCACTGAGCTACACCTCAGGCCAAAAGAATTCAACTTCCCAACGTGACCTTTTCTGTGAACATTTTACTTCATTCAACTCAGGCTGCTCTTTGCTCCCATCTTTTCTTCTTTTCCTGTTTTGCTCATGCTGTGTGTGACAGTTTGGATCTAGAATGTTCCCTCAAGTTTCCTGTACTGAAGGCCTGTTTTCCAGCACTATGGGATGGGAAGAGACTCAGGACTTGGAACCTTGTTGGAGGAAGGTCCCCTTGAAGGACACCCTGGGACCCTGGCTCCTTCTTCTCTCTGAGCCTGGCTGCCCTGAGCTGTCTCCTCTGCTCCATGTCCCTCCACCATGATGTCTTGCCTCACTTCAGGCCCCAAGAGGAACTAGTCCACCCTGGCTGCAAGCCCTGAAATCATGAGCCAAAATAAATCTTTCTTCCTATAAGTTTTTTCCAGGTATTTTGTCCCAGTGATGAAAAGCTAACACACCATGTGTTTCTTTTCTTTGAAAACATCTGCTCTGTCTGTCACAATTTTCCTTAATTTGATCCTGCCAGTTCTTCAGAGCTATAATTTAGTCATTCAAGATAAACTGGACAGGTCCGAGGAGGAGCTTAGTGGCACAGTGCTGGTCTGGCCTGCAGAAGGCCCAGAATTCAATCCCCAGCACCTCAAAAGGGGAAAAGAAATCAGTGCCACAGGTATCCATTAAGTACTTTAAACTTCAGCTATGTTCTAGCTTGGTACCAGGATATAATGAGGGGCCAGATATAGTTCCTATTTTGAATTTAATGTTTATTCAAATTAATAAAATTTTCATATAAAACTTGTTAGATTTCCTCTATAAGCATTTCCTGCCACCTGAAAGTAATTTTAATTCTGTTCTGGGGATCTGGAAAATTTCCTGTTATCATAGCCTTTTCACCACCATAGTATTTAATGCCTCCCTTGTGGGCTGTAATATTTCCCTCCTATTCTGACAGTTTCTTGAGGACACAGGGATTCCTGCAGAATACAGTTTCTTGGATGGAGAGAGTGTTGTTTCTCCTACTGAGGTCCTCACCAGAATCTAGAACTATTGAATTAATATTCAATTGAATGGACTGTTAGAATCAGGAGATATTTTTTAAATGCATGGATGATTCTTTGCCAGTACCATGCTGTTTTTATCACAGTAGCTTTGTAGTATAGTTTCAAGTTGGGGATTGTGATGCCCCCAGGCATGTCTCTGTTGCCTAGAATTGCTTTTGCTATTCTAGGTTTCTTCTGTTTCCAAATGAATTTTTGGATTGTTTTCTGTGAAGTATGTTGTTGGAATTTCAATTGGCATTGCATTGAATCTATATAGTAGTTTTGGAAGTGTGGCCATTTTCACTATATTGGTTCTTCCTACCCAGGAACAAGGGATATCTTTCCATTTTCTTATATCCTCTTCAATCTCCTTCTTCAGAGTGCTGTAGTTTTCAGTGTAGAGGTCTTTTGCTTCCTTTGTTAAGTTGATTCCCAGATATTTCATTTTTTTAGATGCTATTGTAAAAGGAATTATTTCCCAAATTTCTCTCTCAATGAGTCTGCTATTTGCGTATAAGAAGGCTATTGTTTTTTGAGTGTTGACCTTGTATCCAGCTACTCTACTGAACCTGTCAATTAGGTCTAGAAGACTTTTGACTGAGTTTTTTGGATCTTCTGTGTAAAGTATTATATCATCAGCAAATAATGACATTTTCACTTCTTCCTTTCCTATCTTTATTCCTTTTATTTCTTTCTCTTGTCTAATTGCTATGGCTAATGTTTCCAGAACAATATTGAACAGGAGTGGTGATAGTGGGCATCCTTGTTTTGTTCCTGATTTTAGCGTTTTCAGTTTTTGACCATTTAGTATGATGTTGGCTGTTGGTTTTTCATAGATAGCCTTAATCAGGTTGAGATAAAGACCTCCTATTCCAATTTTCTGTGGTGTTTTTATCATGAATGGGTGTTGGATTTTGTCAAATGCTTTTTCTGCATCTATTGAGATGATCATGTGGTTTTTGTCCTTGACTCTATTAATATAGTGTATTACATTTATTGAATAGATTAGAAGATGCAGAAACAACTCCAGACATACTCAGTCACCTCATCTTTGACAAAGGAGCCAACCACCCTCATTGGAGGAAAGATAGACTGTTTAATAAATGGTGTGGAAAAACTGGATTTCAACCTGTCAGAGATTAAAACTAGACCCATACCTATCACCACACACTAAACTAAGATCAAAGTGGATTAAAGATCTAAATATTAAGTCAGAAACACTAAACTTGCTGGAAGATAAGTTAGGTAGAACTGTTGATGATATTGGAATAGGAAAAGACTTTATGAACAAATCTTCAGTAGCACAGGAGCTAGCACAAAGAATCAACAACTGGGATCTCATCATATTAAAAAGCTTCTGCACTGCAAGAGAAACTACCAGCAGAGCTAAGAGACAACCTACAATGTGGGAAGAAATTTTTAGCAGCCGTACCTCTGACAAAGGTCTACTATCAAGAATATATAAAGAACTAAAAAAAATCAGACCCCCCTAAATTCAAAGACCCAATTCAAAAATGGGCATCTGAAATGAACAGACATTTCTCAGACAAAGAAGTAAAAACAGCAAATAAATATATGAAAAAATGTTCAACATCACTGGTCATTCAAGAGATGCAGATGAAAACAACACTGAGATTCCACCTCACCCCAGAAAGAATGGCTGCTATCAAGAACTCAACCAATAACAAATGCTGGCGGGGCTGTGGAGAGAAAGGAACCCTTCTCCATTTTTGGTGGGAATGTAGATTGGTGCAACCACTGTGGAAATCCGTATGGAGATACCTCCAAGAACTAGGACTAGAGGTCCAATTTGACCCAGCTATTCCCCTACTGGGAATCTTCCCCAAAGAATTAAAAGAATCATACCACAGCAATATATGTGCACCTATGTTTATAGCAGCACAGTTTGTAATAGCTCAAGCTTGGCAACAGCCCAAGTGCCCGTCGACTGGAAACTGGATAAAGAAGATGTGGGTTTTTTATAAAATGGAGTACTACTCAGCCATAAAGAATGAGAAACTAGAGACATTTATAGCTAAATGGATGCATATTGAGGCTATACTCTTAAGTGACAAAAATAGGACACACATGTGTAAATACCAAATAGTTTCTCTAGTGTGAGAAATTGAAAGTGTAAATAAGGATGAAAATGATTAAAATGAATAATTGATAATTTGAAATAAGAAAAGGTCCAAGGGTTTGGGCATGGTGGAAAGGAAAGGGGAAAGGGAAGAAGAGAAAGAAAAAATTATAAGAAAAAAAAAAGAAAGCCTGTGTAAATAGGGAAGGATGGAGGGGGTGAATGGGGCACAGGTAATGGGAGAAAAAATAAAAACTAAGATACATCATGTTCTGGTACAAACACCCAGTGATAAATGTAAATGTATTTTATACCTAAAATGCACCAATAAATGTATATATTAAAAAAAATAAATGCATGGATGAGAATTTAAAACCCTAGGGCAGCTGGGTGTGATGGTGCACACCTGTAATGTCAGCACTCTAAGAGGCTGAGCCTTGACGATAGCAAGTTCAAGTCCAGCCTGGGCAACTTAGTGACTTAGAGAGACCCTGTGTGAAAATAAAAAATAAAGGGATGGGGATATAGTTAAGTGTGAAGACCCTGGGGTCAATCATACCACTAAATACGTACGTACATATATACATACATACAAATACTATGGCTCCAGAAGTGAATATTAGAATAAAAAAGGGACATGTGAAAAATATTTACTTGGAAAAAATGAAAATTTAAAAAGTTTAGAAATTAAAGCAAATATAAGAATGGCAATTTATGGAACTTGACTTAAATAAGGATAAAATCCATGTTACCTTTTGAGTCTGAAAATCTGTGTTCTCTGACTATGTCCTCTAACTTATGATTTGCCTACCTCTGTAACACTGGTGGTGAACCTATGGCATGTGTGCTGCAGTGAGCTGTTTGTATCACTGCAAGCTTTAAAAGGTTTCCCATCCCTGCTCTATAAAATGCAAACTCCATGAAGGCAGGAATTTGTTTTTTTCAATGTCATATTTTCAGTATCTTACTGTTGAAAAAATGAATTAGTGAAATTCCTCTCCAAGTACTTTACTGCTATGCTAAAGTAAACTAATGTTATCTGGATTTACTCTTGATGGGTTAACTCACTTGTCTCTGTGTTGGGATTAGCTCCTGCCCACACATGGAAACATTTAACACTAATGCATGTGGGGACAGAGTGTGGTTTGGAGCACATCTTTCCAAGAGTGTTTCTTCTTTGGTTCCTGATTGCGTGGGTAGTGTCAATTATCCCATCTCAATACCTGGCCTTTCACTTCAGGTATTTGCATGTTGTCTTATATCTTTCTGACTTCCCATTCTTTGGTTTCTCTGCTTTCTGACTCTTAATGGATTTCACACCAGTCCATTGATTGACCTGGGTTTTGTTATACATTTTTCTTTTGATCCTTGGTTCCATTTTGACCAGTTCTGGGTCCAGACCAATGCAACATTTTTAAAGTTTTCATTCCCTACATTAGTTTTCCTAAATCTGCCTTTATTATCCACTGTCCCACTCTTGAGTCTCAAATCAACACTGAGGAGAAAGCTAACAACCTAACTTATAAAAGTTGATAGAATCATAGTAAATAAGACACTTAGTTTTGAAAATTTGAGTAAACAAAATTGGCATTCTCCCTGCTTAGAGGAAATGGTGAAGAGACATGTTGGAGATGTCAAATGTATAAAATTAGAATACTGAGTGTGGTAAAACATTGATTCAGTACAATATTCACACAAAAATTTTTCCAGGATCCTCTTGGGCACATGTGCTGGTTAAAAAAATATTACTGATTATAAATGCTGCATCAAGTTAATATATGAGCCAAAGCATATATTTTCACAAGAATCCCTAGCTCCAAAAAAGGCACACACTTTTGAGAGTATGGATATCTTCCTCACCCTCTTATGTCTGGAAAACCTGAAAACCTAACTTGGTCATGGGTGCAATAGACTCTCAGTATGTCATGTACAAAAATAAAGAGGTAGGCAATGTTTGTGGAACACTCTTACCCTCTCTGCACTGTAATGATTCTCATCTAGGCTACTGCATTAAGTGACCAAATGGCATCAAGAAGACTTTTTAGCTAAGTGTGGCAGCACGTGCCTGCATGAGGCTGGGGCAGGAGAATCACTGCAAGTTGGAGGCCATCCTGGGCTGCATAGTGAGTTCAAGGCCAGTTTGAATCTCATAGTGAGATCCTGTCTCAAAAACAAAACAAAACAAAACAAAAAAACCCTTTTGTTTCTATGGTACATCAAAAGGGAGATTGGTGATCTTTACATATTTTTCTAATGATGAACAAATGAGATTTTAAAAATCATTCATTTGAAAAGGAGAGATCTTAGTAAAGTTTATAAGAACAAGAAAAACATGGAAACAAAGTCTTTGTAAATAGGGAAGGGTGGAAGGGGTGAAGGGAGGGCAGGGGAATGGGGAAAAAATAAGAACCAAGATACATCATGGAAAGGTACAAGATCCCAATGAGGAATGTAACTGTATTGTATACCTAAAATGTACCAATAAACTAAATGGAAAAAAAAAAATAAGTGAGACACATTTGGATCTATCCTCACCACCTATACTTTTAACCTTGCTTATGTGCTTATTTTACCAAAAACAGTCTTAGGAATTTTCATCATAAATCCAAGTGACTCCTAAGCAACAGTTATCATTTATTGGATAAATTATATATGATATAAAACTGCTAATAAGCTGCTGGAATTCTTTAAGGGCATATTTAAGACAGATTCATGGAATTTCTAATCTTTGTTGAACTATAGAGTTTGAAAGGCCTAGAGTGTAGCTTTACACAGAAAACAGAAACTTAATTTTTGAATCTTGGGCTTGATGATTTTGTTCATGATCAAAAGTGAAGGTAGTTTGGTGCAATAAAAATAACATGACCTTAGGGGTCAGGTAACTTAAAGTTTTAGTTCTGGCATCTGTCACTAAGTCATTTGGCTTTGGTCAAATTATTTTATCAGATTCTTTGTTTAAAAAATAAAACAGACTTTTAGGTTGACAGATCCCCAAGTTCTATGAAGCCCTAATTTTCAGCTCTACTTTGACTTCCCTTAACTGAAAGTTTAAGAGGGTTCATGAATTCATGCAATAAATATGAAATGAGCACTCTGTGTATGCAGAAATTTTGTGGCATTTTATAAAAAAGAAAAATTTTAGACCAAAGGTTTCATGTGTCAAACATTAGGGAGGTAGTGCGCTAATGAATATGTGTTTAGCAGAGTATAGAAAGTCTTCTTGATCAGTTTCCAAGAGTTTCATCCTTTCCATTTTGAGTCTTATTGTACTCCCTACGAAACATTTCTCTTTCCCAAGGAATCCAGCCCAATCAGTCTTATCCTAGGATGCTCCCAGTTGTCTAGCGTTGCCTGACTTTGATCCTGATAAGTAGTCAAGAGTAATTGCCAGCGTTCCCCTCTCTACAGAGAGTGCTCAAATGGGCTATTTTATAATAATGTTGGATATAGTTCTCCATCACTTATCATGCTTCCTAATCTAGCTGGAAGGTGAATTTTATTATCGATTACCTTTTTTTTTGGTATTGGGGATCAAGCTCTGGACCTTGCGCTTGTGAGGCAGGCGGCAGCACCACTGAGCTACATCCCTGGCCCTGGTGAATTTTATTATTATTATCATTGTCATCTCTGCATTCCTCAAACTTGGTGCCTGAACTAGAAATGTTTGTAATCAGTTATTCAATTATTGTGACTCTTTTAGGTTTGTTGAGCCCATATGACACACAACAGTATTTAAAGTATTTTACGTGCTTTTGAAGCTCAATAAAGATCATAGAAATAAATGTATCTACTGGGAAACGTTAGAAATTAAGCCCAATCTGTGTCCTTTTTACAAAGAGAAAACTGACATTAAATGACTTGCTGAAGACCAAAGCAAGTTAATGATAAAACAAATGTGCGCCAGTCCTGGTTTTTGTTAGAAGCAGCCTTCGTGTGAAAGATCATCTCTCTATCACCTACTGTATGTCAAACGTTGTTGTAGGGACTTTACTTGAATTAACTCATTTAATCTTTATAAATATTTTTAAACTGTTTTAAAAATTAGGAGACTGAGGTATATAGAGAGGAAATGTTTTCCCAAGGTTACATAGCTAGGAAAAAAACAGCTAGAATTTGAAACCACACAGTAAGACCTCAGAGTTCCTGTTTTTAGTTGCTAGCTACATCTCCATAGCTGCAAATATAAAATAATCATTATCGTACTTTAAACTTTGTGATGTTTCCCTTGATATTTATAGTGAAAATTATTTTTTATGCTTATTTGTTTATTTGTGGTGCTGGGGATTGAACCCAGAGCCTGACACATGCTAGGCAAGCACTCCACCACTGAGCTACAAGCCCAACCTTTGAAGGTTTATTTAAATTTTACATTTCAGTTATACTCTTGTCTTCAGATGAACACATGAACACATCATATTGGATTTCTGGCTCTAAACTCCCAGACAGGGCTACTTTTCAGACATATAGTAGTTACAGAATTATAAAATATATATGTAAGAACATACATACTTGAAGAAGCTTCACTAATTAGGTCAGGCTGCTACTTTCTTTTAAGTAGCTTTAAAACATCCAATTCCTCCATAACACAAGTACAAAAAACAGTGAATAAAAATTAGATTTTTATAAAAGATTGGTACACTAACTTGCCAAAAAGTAAATGAGATTAACAATTGTAGGTATGTGCTCTTACTTTTGCACCCTTTCTTTGGGAAATCAGAATTACATGTTGAAGTTAATTTCCTTTTAAAAGCATGTAGGCCAACACATGTGGATCCAAATGATTTTCTGCAGTTTTGCAATGATAGTTACTTCTACCAACTTCAGCCAGGCTGCCAGATCTCCCTGTGCAAACTGAAGCATGGGTCCTCTCACTGACCCTTTGGCCTCTTGGGAGGAAAACAATCAGTAGCAGATGCATTGGAGGGAGAGGTGCAGGTCGTGTGTGTGTGTGTGTGTGTGTGTGTGTGTATAATGTCAATGGCAATCTATTCATTTGAAAAGGAAAAGAATAAAGTGGTGGAAAGCAAAGGGGAAAAGTGGGAAGACACAGAGAATGAAAAGTAGAGGGAGCAAAACAAAGGGAGAGCTAAATTAAAGAGAGAGCCGCAGTGTGAAGGAATTTCAATGGTTCTTTATTTGTTTGCTTTTAGGAAGATCTATTCTACAAATGTAATTCCCACACAACATGATTGTTCCCGGTCAAACGTAATACTACAGCAACAGCAAGTTAAAGGCATTTAAGGAAGTTGTGGAGCTAGAAGGGCTGTCTCATGGAAACACCTTACATTTGAGAAGTACTTTGCTAGTCATTTCATCACACCTCAGCATGAGAGGAAAAGAGTATGGTTAACATAGCACTGTTTCCTTCTGATTATGGTAGCAGAGGGCAATGCAGTGTTATTTTCCTTAAAATCGCATCTTAAATTAACAAAATCAATCTCTCCTGTAAGTTTCTTTCTTCCTTTGCTCCTTTTAAAAAAATTTTCAGTACTGGGGATTGAAGCCAGGACCTTTACACTGACACACATCCTTAGCCCCTTTTCATTTTTTTATTTTGAGACACAATCTTTTTTTTTTTTTTTTTTGGACTGGGGATCGAACTTGGGACCTTGCACTTGTGAAGCAGGCAGTGGAACCACTGAGTTAAATCCCCGGCCCGAGACACAATCTTTCTAAGTCATTAATTTGCCCAGGCTGGCTCAAACTTGCAATCCTCCTGCCTGAGCCTCCCAGAGTGCTATGATTATGAGAGTGTACAATCAGGTCTGGGTTCCCTTTAAGTTTCTACTGAATCTTTGCTCTGTTTCTTTGATTCTTTTTTAGTTCCATTCTTTTTTTTTTTTTGGTACCGGGGATTGAACTCGGGTCCTTGTGCTTGTACAGCAGGCAGCGAAACCACTGAGCTAAATCCCCAGCCCTGTTCCATTCATTTTTTAATCTGATGCCGGGAAATTTATTTATATATCATCAAAATCAAAGAAAATCTCAAGGCAGACTTACTGTGGAGGTGGCTGTCTTTTGGAGATGGGTTTCTTTACTTTTGATGAGTTTTCATTGCTACGTACTTGGAGAAAATTGTTAGCAGTGTAACTAAGCAGAGGCGGTATCTGAAGTGAGATTACCTGTACTCTGTTTTAAGAGTAAAATTGTAAAGAAAGCTGAGCACAGTAGCACATTGACCTGTAGTCCTAGGTACTTGGGAGGCTGAGGCAGAAGAATCACTTGAGCCCAGGCGACCACAGTTAGCCTGGACAGTATAGCAAGCAAGAACCCTGTCTCTTAAGGGTGGTGGTAGTGGAGGGGGGAACAACCCAGAAAGAAAAGAGGGAATTGGACACTCTTTGAGGAGCATTTTTATACTGAGTTAAACAAGGGGCTCAAATTTTACAGTTGAAACCAACAACATCATTACATTATCCAAAAGATTGTTTCTGGCCCACAGCTATTTAGTAGAGGGAGTTATATGTCAGTATGGGTGCATCTGATTACAGGATAGGATAAATAAGGCACGTCTATTAAATAGGTCCACATTTAGCAGAGGTAGGAGTTTTGTCGCACACTTTCTTTTTTTTGGTACCGGGGATTGAACTCGGGTCCTTGTGCTTGCACAGCAGGTGGCAAAACCACTGAGCTAAATCCTCGGCCCTTATTGCACACTTTTAAAATTCAAATATTAAAAAGGTCCTTTTCCCCAATCCGAAACTCCTTTTCTGCACCTGTTTCCCATGAAATGCCTTTCCCTCCATAGTAGGTCTAGTAAATAGACCCTCAGGATTCTGCATCTGTGCCCTACTGGCTCCTTAACCAAGAAGACAAACTGATTTCATTAAACTTATTTGTTAGATAATAGGAAACAGGGAGACAGGCATTTCACAAAAGGGAAAGGGATGAAGAGATGGAAGAAAGGGAGGGAAAGGGGATGAAGAAAAGAATTCACATATGTGACAAATGTGCACCAACTCTCCATGGTGAGTGTAATCAGTGTGTACTGCAAACATGTATTAGTTTTTTAAAAAAGTAATGTAAGTTTAAAAGAAAAGTAATATAAGTTATTCCCTTTGGAAAGAGGAGAGAGAAGGAAGAGCTCGGGGAGGAAACTCACTTTCCCCTTGCATTTATTCTTACATTTATATATTGTTGACTGTCACAGAATATATTCATGTACTCCCCCCCCCCCCAGTGCTGGGGATGACATCCAAGGCCCCATATATACTAGGCACATGGTGGGGATTGAACCTAGGGCCTTCCATATGCTAGGCAAGCATCCTACCACTGAGCTACTCTCTGGGCCTGGGCCTAACATACTTTTAAAGAACAATAATAGCAACCATTTGGCAAGCTCATGATATGGGAGAACAGTGTGAGTACTTTATCCACGACACTAGGAGGTAGAAACTATTATTTCTGCATCTTACTGGAGACACAGTGCAGTTGAGCCACAGAAAGGTTAAGAACTTGCCTCTCTCTGAAGAGCTAAAGGGCTTCCTCAGGATTCGAACATGAATCCCACATTCCTGACCACTGTGCTAACCTGCAGGTTCCACCATGTAGATGATTTATCATGCAGACATTCTCACCACAACATGATTCTTCTCTCCAAAGGATGATGAACGTGAGGGATCTCAAAATACCAGAATGGATATGTCATGAGCTCAGGTAAAGTGGAGAAGTCCATGAGAAATAGGAGGGGAAAACAGAAAATGGCTTGAAGATTGCATAAAGTTCCAAACAGTGTGTACAGCAGGAACTCCTTTCAACAGCAAAAAAGGAAACAAGCCAAAAACCCCTTACCTATCTGGGAGTGGTGGTGAAGGGCTGTGATCCCAGCACTCTGGGAAGTTGAGGCAGGAGGATCACAAGTGGGCAACTTGGTGACAGGAATGCCCAGTCTCACCAATAATAAATAAGAAATAAAAAACAGCCAGGGATGTAGTTCAGTGAGAAAGCACTGGGTTTATTCCCCAGTACCTCAACAAAAACAACAATGAAACAAACAAAAATTCTACCTATGAATTTATATGAAAAACAAAAATATAAACAAAACCTGGAAGGGGCTGGGGCTCCACGCCTGCCTTGCAAGCACAAGGTCCTGAGTTCTTTCCCAGGTACTAAAACAAAAACAAAAACAAAAAACCTGGAAGGAGCTGTAGCACTGTGTACGGTAGTGGGATTTTAAGTGCCTCTTCATCTTAGAGATTTCTGTGTTATATGTAGGGTGTGTGTTGCTTCTGTGATTAGAAATAATGAATCAGTGATTGCTGGGAATCGAAGTTTGTTATATACCCCCCTCGAACTCAAGACCTTGTGCTTGTGAGGTGGGCATGGCACCCCTGAGCTAAATCCCCGGCCCAATAATTCCTTTTTGTTTGCTTTTTTTTGTAAAATATCTGCTCAGACCCGCACAGTGTAGGGTTCGAAGCCGAGGAGAGCGGTGGAAGATGAAGAAAGTTGAAGAATAACAAGAAACAAAGATACATACCAAGATTAAGCTTTATAGCTGGGACCAGGTGGGACCATAGCCTGATGAGCTAATGGCCACCTAATGTCCAGTGAGCTCTTTATTTATAGTGTAAGAAGGCCGGGTAACTAGTGCCACGGGGTCCATGGGGTCTAGGCTGAACGTGATTGTCTCGTGATCGGCCATGCGCAGAAAAGGAACAAGGATCCATAATGTAACTGTCTCCTGAGGCTGTGCCATCCAGGATCTACAAACTATGGAGGAGAAAGGGAGTAGGGATTAGGTGAAGGACCATCTTCAGGCTTGGCCTATGGGAAATATCCATAAAATAGTTTGAAATAATTTTAGAAAATAAAAATTGCTTGAAACAAACTCTTTATGAATGGTTGGGCTTGTGGGGGATAAGTGTAGCCAGAGGAGCAGTCTGGATTATGCTTTTTAAAAAGATGCTCTTGTTTGGGAGGCTGAGGCAGGAGGATCACTGCAAGTTTGAGGTCAGCCTGGGCTACATAGCAAGACTCTCAAAAAAAAGATGCTTTCATTGAGCAAAGATTGTACCGACTCTTAGAAACAAAGTCATACATGGTAAGAGTCATTTTGGATAATTTTCTACTCAAACTAAGACCAAATATGGCACCTATTCCTTCCAAGTCCCTGGCATTCTGGCCCCTTGCCCATCTGTCTGCCCTTACCTCCTCTTGCTTGTCTTCACTTGTTAAGGATCTTTGCTTGTAACACTCACATATTCCCCTGCTATGGGATCTTTGTACCTGTGGTTCCCCCTCCTTGGAATTCTTTTCTTCAGATCTTCATGCGGATGGATTTTCTTTCCCCTCTTGGCCTCTGTCTTTGGTTATATTTCTCATATTGTTCTGTTTTCTTATCTTTGGAGCATTTAAAGTAATCTAAAATTCTTGGGCTGAGCTGGGTATGGCACATGCCAGAAATCACAACACTCGGGTGGCTGAGGCAGGAGAATCAGAGTTTGAGGCCAACCTGGATCAGACAGTGAGACTCTCTCTCTCAAAAAAAAGAATTCTTGGGCCGGGGATTTAGCTCAGTGGTGCCGCCATCTGTCCTGGAAGCACAAGGACCCGAGTTGGATCTCCAGTACCAAAAACAAAACAAAAAAAGAATTCTTGGGCTGGAGATGGAGCTCAGTGATAGAGTGCTTGCCTAGTGTAAGTGAGATCCTGCATTTGGTCCCCAGCACTGCAAGAAAAATAAATAAATACATAAATTCCTTTTATGTATTTGTTTAGTGTTCGTGGTCTTTTCCACACTAGACTAATAAACTATAAAAGTGAGGATGTTTCTCTTGTGGTCCTTTTTCTATCCAGACTCTGGAACAGTACCTGGTACATCATAGGCAGTTGAGAAACAGTTGATGGATCACTGAATGAATGTGAAAAAGTTTGCATGAGATCTGCCACCTGCTGTTCATCTTCACCTTACAATCAGACTTGAACTCTCCAGCCTCAACCTAAGAACTCCAGGCTGCATCTGAGCATGGATAACTGAGTTTTAAAGATTTTGCAGTCACTGCAGGAAACTCCTGTATTGCAGGATAATACTTTATACTCTGTGCTCATAAATGCTAACTTTTTAAGTCCAAAAACCTTAGCTACAAATACGAAATACATAGAAACTATATGTGCACAAGGGAACTGTTATGGCTTGTATATAGATGTCACCCCAAAGCCTCATGCTGTCATAAGTTGGGCTTTTTCTGAGGTGGCTGGATCTGGAGTGTGGTATAAGGGACAAAAAGAAGGTTGCTGCTTGTCACTTGGCTTGGTGCTTGCTGCCTTCTGCCTGCCATGAACTGTTTCTCCTCTCTGATGCCCCTCTGCAAAGCTGCTCTGCCTTGGAGGCAACCAGCTATGAATTGAAACTGCTACAAACTGTGAGCTATAAGAAACTTTTCCTCCTTTAATCTTGGGTGTCCAGTATTTTGTCTCAGCAATGAGAAAAATAACTAAGATAGGAGTATTTTATTTTTGGTAATCATAAGGCAAAGGGATACTGAAAGACAAAGTACAAACAATACAATTTAACATTTCTTCACTAAACAGCTGGGGGCCTTTACCAGACTGGAAAATGACATTTTCCAGAATAAATTCAGTCTTCTTTGTATATGCTTGTATATCTGACCACCCAGGCTACAAGCTATTTTATGGCTCAACTACTGTAAGTTCAGGGGAACATGTTTATATTGTAACATGATTGGGAAGTTATTTTTCTTACTTTGTGAAAGCATCTAATTTGCATGGCTCCAGACAAAGGTGAGGGTTAATTCCCACAGTAACCCTCTGTTACCATACGCACAGAGCAGACTCTAGGACCCCAGCTGAATCACTGTGAGTTGAAGAGCTTCCTGCCGGATCCCAACAGAAGGAGCTATTCAGATGCACTGCTTTCTTGTGTCAACTGCCAGGTGACAAAAATCACCTCTGGATTAATGGCCAGTAGATTTAGTTTATGCAAAGGTATCCTAAGGCTTCACTCTGTATCTTTACAAATTAGGTCCATAATGCACATTTTAGGGAATTTTTTTGTAAACCTTGAGAAACTTAAATACTTAAAGGAATTATTTTTTATTAATACATGTTTGCAGTACATAATGATTAGTTATTGTGGGGAGTTGGTACACATACATAATACATCTTAATTCTTTTCTTCTTTTTCATTTGCTGTCCTTCCCCTCCCTATTCTTTACAACTGTCGGTCCCCTTCCCATTTGCAAATGCTGTATTTTCATCATTATTTCCCATCCCCTTTCCCTCCCCTCTCTCTTCTTCCCTCCATCCTTTGTTCCCCATTGATTTGAACAAAATCTTCCTCCTTCCTTTCTATACTGCAAAGCTACTGTGATTACAACAGTGTGGTACTGGCACAAAAACAGGCATAGACCAATGGAACAGAACAGAAGAAGCAGAAACAACCCCGGGCACATTCATCTATTGGATCTTCAACAGAGGCCAAAAGCATGCGCTGGAGGAAAGATAGCCTCTTTAATAAATGGAGCTAGGAAAACTGGATTATCCACATGCAGAAGACTGAGTCTAGACCCATATGTCTCACCACACACTAAACCCAAACTAAAATGGCTCAGGGATCTAAATGTTAAAACAGAAACACTTAATCTCCTGAAATATAAAACTGGTAAAACTCTTGAAGACCTAGGCATAGGCAAGGACTTTCTAGTGCCCAAAGGCACTAGAAATAATATTGAGAAGAAATGGGATTATATCCAATTAAAAAACTCATATACAGCAGAAGAAACAACCAATAGAGTAAGACACAACCTACAGAATGGAAAAAAATTTTTTTTGCCAGCTCTTCCTTGGACAGAGGATGAACATCTAGCATATATAGAGAACTAAACAAGAAAGTGAGGGACTGAAATGAATAGACCTTTCAGAGGTACAAATAGCCAATAAATACTGTACATGAAAAATGTTCATCATCTCTGGCCATTACAGAAATGCAAATTAAAATGACACTGAGATTCCATCTTACTCCAGAAAGAATGGCTATCATCAAGAAATCAAATAACCAATGCTAACAGGATGTGGGGGATAAAGGAACCCTTGTATATTGTTGGTGGGAATGTAGACTAGTACAACCACTATGGAAATTAGTGGGGAAATTTCTCAAAGAATTAAAACTAGAAATTCCATTTGACCTGGCTATTCCCCTTTTAGATATCTTCCCAAAAGAGTTAAAGACACAGTATTACAGGGATACATGCATACCCATGTTTATAGCCATACAATTTGTAATAGCTACATTTTGGAAAGGGCCTATATGCTCATCAACAGATGAATAAAGAAAATGCAGTTTTTATACACAATGGAGTACTACTGAGCCATAAAGAAAAACAAAGCATTTGTAGGTAAATGGATGCACCTTGAGACTATAATGTTGAGTGAAATAAATCAGACACACAAACTGAAATATCACATGGTTTTTCTTAATATGAGAAATTCTCCCTCTCTATATAGTGTGTGTATATATATATATATATATATATATACTATATATTGTATATATATAATATATAGTATGTATATGTATTTTACTATATATATATATAGTAAAATAGAAGAAGGAATTAATTTTTTTATTTAAAAACTCCAGGTTTTCAAGAAAATAAACTCACACAAAGCATATTGAAAAGGTCAACTCTTTTATGTTAATTTTAATTTAGTCAAGTGACATTCATTTCTAGAGAGGGAAACAAAAACTTAGGAAAGGCAAAGAACAGTAACAACAAAGTGGGCGGGTGAGTGCGGGGCCCGGGGCGCTGGGGAGTGGCTGGGCTGGGGGCGGTATCGGGGTGGGCTCGGCGCGGGCCGCGGAGCCGGGGCGGCGGGGAGGGGCGAGCTCATGAGGCGGGATGGAGAGCTTCGCTCGCGCAGGAGTCGCGGGGCAGGCGGCGTGGTCCCGGGCCTCGGCGCGGAGCTGCAGCGCCCGCCGATGGCCTCGGAGAGGGCCACCCGCGCGCGCTCTGCGGGCCCGGGCTCGGCGGGAAGGTGTCACGGAGTGTGGGGCGCCCGCACGCGCTGAAGGCCGCTTGAGTCCCGGGCGCCGCGGACAGAGATCGGCTGGGTTAGCTGCTTGGCGGACCGGTCCCGGGGTGGGGTGTGGCCAGGGTCGGGGAAGGGGCCTTGGAGCCCCTGGGGGAGAGAGGCGGAGCTGTTGAGCTACGGCTGAAGAAGACGTGAGTGCGGAGGCTGAAAGTGCCCTTCAGGAAGACCTGGAGCCGCTGCTTGAAGGGAAAAGAGTGTCGGCAGCCTGAGAAGATTTTCTGTGTTGGAAGTACTCCTTTACCGGTGACGAACCTGCCATCAACCGCAAGGAGATTTAAGAAATTGTAGGACTACGCAAGCAGCCCTAAATTGCAGAGGACGAAGGAGTTGCCTGGCTCCTTTCCCTCTGCCTTTCTGCAGAGCTGGTCTAACGCGGATGTTCTTGAGGAGATCGCCCACCTGCCTGTCTTTCCCTGCTCACTGTACAAGCTGCCCTTTAGCCTAGGGTAGAGTCTGAGGTTTGCTTTTGCAACTAGGGGAGGAGGAGGATGGGGAAAGAGCATAGAGAACAGACGTGGTTTCGGGAACGCCACATTAAAATCTAGCTTCTCCCAGAGGTCCATATAAATAAGTCTTGGCTTATTCATAAAAAAAAAAAAGTAACAACAAAGTAGATGGACCATAAATACCTCATTCCCATAGTAGGACATGGTGGCGCACACCTGTAATCCCAGCACTTGGGAGGCTGAGGCAGGAGGATCACCATGAGTTTGAAGCCAGTCTGAACTGCATAGTGAGACCTTGTCTAAACAACAGCAAAAGCCAAACCTCTTTCTCCTGGTTAATAGAATTGCTTTGGGACAAATCTAGTTTTTGAGTATAACATACAGGAAAGGAATTAGGAAAGGACAGTTAATGTTTTCCATCTTTTTAAAGGTGGTATATACACTGGTTATACAGTCTTCAACTTATTGCTAGTTTTCACTTGTGTTTAGAAATAAAAGCTGCTAATTAAACTGCTGCTAATTAAACTATAAATTATGGAACAAGACACTATCAGACTTGTTTTATTTAGCTACATATGTATTCAATTGTAAAACTGTATCTAATTTTCTTTGTCAGTAGTCTAAGGTAAGGTACTTTCCTTTCAGTGTAATTGTTAGTTTTATCTCAAAAGAGAAACTTTTGGGCTGGGGATTTAGCTCAGTGGTTCCGGCGCTTGCCTCAAAAGCGCAAGGACCTGAGTTTGATCACTGGTACCAAAAAAAAAAAAAAAGAAAGAAAGAAAAACTTTTACCTGGATCTTATCAGAATATTTTGATTAGATAGTAAAGGTGTAAAGAGAGCTTATGCTGTGTGTGTGTGTGTGTGGGGGGAGTAAATGGGAATAGAAATGGCAAATTCAGACAACTGAATTTCATGTCTCTTTTGACCATTGCCCTTCCCAGGCATTTCCTTATATGGAATTCACCTATGAAATAGAGTTAATTTATGATTTAGAGAATTCTAAAGTTAAAAGGTAGTTGTCATTTTTTACACTAATACTGATATCTACAGATGTAAAAAGAAAAAGAGCCAATATCATTTCTGTTTTTAAGGGAAAATGAAATGAAATGGTTCTACCAACTTGCCTTGAATTGCTATGGCTTTGGGAGAGGAGACACGGTTACGAACCTTATGCAGAGAACTCTTTGTTTTTTTCCAACGGCGGTTTTGCTAAGTTGTTAAATTGCCTGCCCATGCACAGCTCAAAACTATGGTTCTCCCAGAGTGCTGGGATCATAGACATGTGCCACCAAGCCTGGCTTTCAGTGTTTATGATAAAAATATAGACCTGTAATTTCTCTTTTGAAAAGGATCTTCCATTAAGTGAAACTGAGTAAAGAATTTTGAAATATTCTTAGCTATTGTCACAGAGTAACCAATAAACTTTTTTTTTTATTAATGGTGTTGGGGATTGAGCCTAGGGACCCTCTACCACTGAGCTATTTCTTCACTTCTTTTTATTTTTTATTGAAACAGGATCTTGCTAAAGTGCCCAAACTTTGAATTTGTGATGCTTCTGAGTAGCTGGGATACTAGGCCTGTGCCACTGCGTCTGGCTGTCAACAAACACATTGACAACACAACACAAAAACTTTATATTTCTCTTTTCTACTAAAGTACTTATTTTTTTTTTTTTGGTACCAGGGATCAAACTCCGGACCTTGAGCTTGCAAGGCAGGCGCCAGAACCACTGAGCTAAATCCCCAGCCCTACTAAAGTACTTATTAAGTCTACCAGTACTATTTTGGCATCAGATACTTTCACAAAAGCTCAGCTCGTTTAAACCATTAGCATTTCATGGTTTAAAACAATCCATACCCACTTAGACATCCATTAGACATCCATCTATGTTTTATTTCCAAAATTTTCCCTTTGATCAAATAAGCCTTAATGACCTAGGTACTCCTAATAACCCAATGGAGGTGGGCCAACTAAAGAGTAGATTTGACATCTCTTTGCTTTAGAAAGCAACACCCCCCATCCCATCAAATCAAATCAAATTATTCAGACTTCTAAATATTCTTTTTTTTTTTGATACCAGGGATTGAATTTAGGACCTTGCACTTGCAAGGCAGCTGCGGTGCCACTGAGCTAAATCCCCGGCCCTAAATATTCTTTTTTTATTGTTGTTGGTACTGGGGATTGAAATTGGGACCTTGTGCTTTTGAGGCAGGCAGCGGAACCAATGGGCTAAATCCCTGGCCCCCTAAATATTCTTTTAAAAGCATCTCTTTTCAACTTTGGAATGTGCATAATAATATATATTAAGATTTTCCCCCCGAGACAGATGTCTGTATCTCTTTATTCCTTCTTTGTACATTACATATTTGACTCTTGCCCACTAAATCAAGAAGCATTAAAACATCACAATTTGCTGTGAGAAGGCAGATATTTATCTTCTGGTGGAAATCGGGGCAGGGACAAGCACTGAGAGTCTCCACCTCCTCCAGAGCATCTGTGGCAGCTGGTTCCAGGCAGACTCCACATTCATGCAAGTGCTGGTATATGCATGTGGTACAGAAAATGTTTTATCGCTATCGTTTTCAGTGACATTTTATGTATGTAGCAGGAAACATCATCTGCATATTTCACATGGGAATGGAATTTGCCTTTTTGAAAAGAATTTGGATAATATCTCCTCATGCATTTATTTGTCTGTTTCCCTCTCTTTTGTCTATTTTAATTTTAGATATCTCATTTTATTTAAATGATGTCAGAATAGCATAATAGTTATAAATCCTATAACTCCTGGGTGCAAATTTTGGCTCTACCATATTAACCATGGAGTTAAATGCTTGCTTTGTCAACGGTAGTTCTACTACACTTTAAATTACATTTAGTTTGAGACAACAGTGGCTGGTGGATGACATATGTAGTGAGTGTGATCTTGCAGCATAGACAGTTGCTCTAGTCTTTTTTTTGGGGGGGGTCCTGAAGAGTGAACCTGAAGAGTGAGCCTCATGCATGTTAGGCAAGCACTCTATCACTGGGCTATATCTCTAACTATTGCTTAAAATTTTATTTTGAGGCAGGGCCTTGCTAAATTGCCCAGGCTAGGGTACAGCGGCACCTGCCTGCAACCCCAGCACTGCAATCCCAGAGGCTGGGACAGGAGGATCATCTTGAACTGGAGGCCAGTTTGGGCTACATAGTAAGACCCTGTCTGAAAAAAAACAAGAAGAAGAAAAAAGAAAAATTGCTCAGGCTAGACTCAAATTTTTGACCTTTCTGTCTCAACCTTCTGAGTACCTGGGAATAAAGTTATGTGCTATCATATCTGGCCCCAGTTGCTTTATTCTTGATAATCCATTAATCTCATTTACTGATGCATGTGTCCTGGTATCATGGGTGGAGAGAACAGAAGGTTTTTGATAATAAGAGAAGGGAGCAAAACGGGAACTTTTATTTGCTGGCAGAAGCTAGGAAGACATGATATCTTACATTGAATTGGGTAACTTTAAGGCTTTCCAGATCCTGAAGTCTTTAATAGGCTTAATACTTTGATTGTAAGTATTGACTGATTATCTTCAAGCACTCTGACTTCAGTCCTTTACCAGAAATGCAGTGTGTCAGGGCTTGTTGATATCTCTGAAACTCAGCAGTGTGACTTCTGTCTCTTTAATCCCTTGCTTCCAGAAATGTCAGGGACTCTCTTTCTCCTAGTGATGGATGGTAGTGTCTGCCTTTTCCATTTATTGGGGATTTGGCTTAGAAGCAGCAACTAGGATTTCAATTCCTACCTTTCCTTCAGCCCCTCTGCTTCAACAGTCCTCCAGAATACAGTCACCCTGAGTCATGCTGCTTATAAAAAGTAAGAATTTGGGTGCTCATCCATCTAATGAGGCATAGGAGCAAAATCCACATCACCAGGCAGAAAATTCTAGAAATAGTCTACTTCTCTCACTTATTGAGACAGACCTCAAATTATTTTTCTATATGGTGCTCACTTCGGCAGCACATATACTAAAATTGGAATGATATTTTTCTATATAATTTTTCTATATAATCCTGAGATAGTAACAAAGTCTTTGTAGCCCCAATTTTCTTAGGTGTTAGATAGGTATAGTATTTATCCATACTCTCTTGAAAGATCATGTAGTAAAACTGAAAAAAATTGATTTAATAGACTTGTGTTGCACGTCTGTTACACATCACATATTAAGATGATCTACATGGTGATCTCAGAAACTGTAAATAGCCATAAACATTAGTACTTTATTAAACTTTCTGCTTTTTTGATGAATCAGTAGGATGTGGAGAAGTCACATCCGTATGTTGGTGTAGAATTTGAGTCTTAAATGCAAAGAGGAGTGTGGTTCAGTGTAAGAGAAAACGCACACCCACATCTGTTATGTTCTCCTGTGCCCTGCTGACTGGATTGTGCTCTTCCGAGTGTCCAGCTGGATGCAAGGCGGTTATGGACTCCTGTCTCTCTATCTCTACTGATACAGCCAAACATCCTGGTTCCAACAAGTTGCTGATGATATAAATTCCAGGGTGCAAAAACCCCACACTTTCCATTATATATTTCAGGCCCATTACTGGTAATAATTTAAAATTGTTTGAATTCATGGCTGTGGGTGGTGCTTCTGCTTTTCGTTAAATGTTACTGAACAGGTGCTGAGCTCCACAGAGTTTTTAATGTCTTCCAGTCTCTGCTAAGTCATACTGAAAAGTGAAATACTTGAGATTCTCTCAAATTTCAGTAGTCCCATTAGTGGGAGAGTTCAAATGAGTACACACTTTCAAACCTCTGTTTTGCATCATTTGATTTGAATCTGAAGGACAAAAGTCTCCTTTTTTGGTGGAATATTGAGTAGAGTAAATGATAGGAAAAAATTACAAATTTGCCTTTATTACTTGTGTGGTTGCATAAAGGTTCTGGAAACACCATATCTTCTTTTTTTAACCACACCAAGAGGACTGAAAGGAAGGTTGCCCTGTTGGGGAATGTTTGAAGTAGATAAATTTGTGCCTAGGAGATGGAGGTAATTACAAGACAAATGACTCACACATCCGGTAGATTCATGGAGAGTAAAACTAAATATTTCAAGCTGTTATTTGGTCTGTTTACTCATGTTTATATGAAGTTAACAACTTCCACAAGAGCCTTTCAGGCTGTTGTTCCCAGGTGTCTTCTATTTAACTGTTGGGCTCATTTGAATTACTTTATGAGGAATATTTAGAATGGAGAGAGACAGAGGATGACCAAGGATGAATACTTTGAGCTTCTCACAACCTAGGAAGAATTCCTGGTTCTCCTTTTCTTCACTACAGCTGTGGTGTAAAGTGGGGAAATCAGATTGCTGTGGGCAAAAGCAAAATGGTGTGTGTGTGTGTGTGTATGTGTGTGTGTGTTTGTGTGGTTTCTACAGATTCTTGCAGGCTGGCTAGAAAATTTATAGGAATGAAGAAGAGAGTCACTGAAGTATGTCTCTTTTGATTTTGAAGACATTTATTTATTTATTCTTGAAAGTGCTCTGGGGATTGAACCCAGGGTTCTCGCACTCTACCACTGAGTGAAAACTCCAGTCCCTATTTTAGAATTTTAATGAAATAAAATGTGTTCATACAGGGTATAGATGGTATCTGAGGTGATGATGATTTTGTGTATGTATATGAGAATGTCATTTCCTTGGAGATGCATGCTAGAGCATGTCTTCTGGAATGGCATGATTTCTGTGATATATTTGGAAATGTGTCTATGAAAACAATGTAGAAGAAGTAGATAAAGGAAATATGGCAAATTGTTAAAATGTTGTTGAATTTGGACTTGGTGTGATGGTACACACTTGTAATCACAGCACTGGTAAGACTGAGGCTGGAGGATTGCAAGTTTGACCCTAGCCTGGGTACCTTTATGCCTTAGTAAGACCCTGTCCCAAGAAAAATAAAATAAAATAAAAAATAAAAAGGGCTGGAGATTTAGCTCAGCGGTGCTGCTGCCTGCTTCTCAAGCGCAAGGTCCCGAGTTTGATCCCCGGTACCAAAAAAAAGAATAAAAAATTTAAAAAGACTGGAGGTGTAGCTCATAGGAAGGCCTTGGGTTTAATCCCATGATGAAAAAAAGTTGAAAAGAAAATGTATTTATCATAAATTGCTGAGACTCAACTGACAAACTTGGAAGATACTTGCTAAATATGTCATATATTGGATTAGTATTCCTATAAAATAAAGCAGTCTTATGATTCAGTGAGGAAAAAGATGAACATTTCAATAAAAAATAGGCAAAGGAAATTAACAGCCAACCCACAAAAGAAAAAAACAGAAATGAGCAATTATAAGAAAATCTGTTTTTACAAAATTGTTTATTGATTTTCCAATTTAATTTAAAATTAAAACAATACCTAAAATGTACTAATAAAATTAATAGTTTAGTCTAAAAAAATACAATTAAAACAATAATTATCAGGTGGTAATTCGTAGGCATTATTTGAGTATTTTTCCTTTCTTTAGATTTAATTCTGGCAGAAATCCGATGAGGGGAGCCTGTTATTATCTCCATTTTCCAGGAGAGGAAACTGAAACCACAGAGGTTAAACATCTTTCCAAGATTGCAGTGTGGAAACATTACTATTAGAGTTAGGATTTACACTAAGGCTATCTCTTGCTAACCTCTGACCTCTTCACAGTGTGCTGTATGATAACCTGTCTGGATCAGAATGAATGTCCATAGCTGATGTGTTAATAGAAAGCAGTTTGACTTCCTTTCTGGGGGACAGTTTGGCAATATGTATGGAGCAAATGCCTTAAAAATGTGTACAATTTGACCCGATACTTCTAATTCTAGTAATCCACCCCCCCCTTCCTCCTCTTCTTCTCTTTCTCCTTCTCTGTCTTCTTTTTTGGGAGGACAAGGTCTTGCTATATAGTTCAAGGGGACTGGCCTTGAACTCACTATATAGTCTAGGCTGGCCTCAAACTCAAGGCAATCACCTTGCCTCAGCCTCCCAAGTGCTGGGATTACAGATGTGTGCCACACACACCTGGCTTCAAATTATAGAAACTCTTCTAAGGAAATAAGACAAGAATACATAATGTTTGTGCAAAAAATGTCAATACAGCACTGATTATGTATTAACAAAACCAAAATTGGACTGATGTTGTAGCTCAGTGGTAGAGTGAGTGCCTAGCATGCGTCAGGACCTGGGTTTCATATCAACACCTTTCCCACCAAAAATGATGGCTTGGCCATATAGTGGTATGTCAGTCATCCATTAATAGATCTATATTTTAATGGAAAAATATTTACAAAGTATTACAAATGGGAATCCAAAATGTAGGTTTACGGACCCGGTATTTAGCTCAGTGGTCCTGCCACCTGTCTCGAAAGTGTAAGGACCAGAGTTTGATCCCCCCCCCAAAAAAAAATCATTCTACAAAATGTAGGTTTACAAAACATACTGTGGTGTATAAAATAATCTCACATGGTTGAAAAAAGAACTACATACAAAGTGTATAATATATATGCATATACTTTGAAAGTAGATACTGAAACTTTAGCAATACTTGATCTTTGGATGATAAAAGTGCAGTGTTTTTTCTTTTTTGGTACTGGAGATCGAACTCAGGACCTCAGTACCTTGCACTTGAGAAGCAGGTGTGGTACCACTGAGCTAAATCCGCAGCCCCAAAGTGCAAATTTTTAATATTTTATTCCTTTTTTATGTGTACTTTAAACTTTTTTCTCATAAACATATTTTAAGTTATATAATAAAAATAATTTTAATACAATATATGCAGTAAAACAAGGTGAATATTTGTCATGATGGCCTTTTTGGGAGGAGGCATCTAAAATGTGTGGTTGAGAAGCTATGACCACATGTGATGCTTGTGTCCTTTTCTCATCTTGATCATTCATAGTTTTGTTTTCCCACTCATACGGTAGAAGTAACTTAGAAGCTAATGAGAACAGCCTGATATGTTGTGGCTTACCCTCCATTAATTGCTCTGTGTCTGGTCTCCCTCCCTCTCTCTTTTCCATTTTTCTCCACGGACTTCTCTTTTAAGTCTATAAACATGTTCAAGTCCCTTAAGAAACCAAACCAGCTGCTAAAACAAACAAAAAAACAAACCCACAAGAGAAAACAAAACATAAAAAGCCCAAATAATAAGTTTGTGGTTGGGCTTGAACTTGCAATCCCTCTGCCTCAGCCTTCTGAGTAGCTGGGATTAACAGGAGTATGTCATCACACCTGGCTTATGTTGTATTTCTTAATAAAATGGCCATGGTCATAAATGCAGTAAGGTACATTCTACTCCAGGGAGTAATTGAGTGTTTGTGTATTCTAAACTTCACACAATAACCTAATATGTAGAAGGTGGTCAGTAAATCAAACTAATGTTATCCTCAGATGGTTTGTCTTGATTAGCAGCATCACAATCTTGCCTTTCAAAAGCTAGAGGCCTCAGAATTATCCTTGATACTCTCCACATCCTCTTCTCATGTCGAATTCTGGAATCCAGGCCAAAATATCCTATTGTCTTTGCCTTTTGCCAATTCCCATTGCCCTTCTTTAATTTTACTCTTGTGCGTATCTTGTCACCATACTCACTGACTATATTCAAGTCTTTACCATCTATTTCTTGGCTTATTAAAACAGATTCCTTATTTTTTTCTAAACTATCTCATTGAGTTCAATCACTTTGCTGCTCACAAACATGCCTATCTATCTATCTATCTACCTATCTTAGTTATCTGTTTATTTTAAGACAGGCTGACAGTATTTTACTTTAGGCTGGCCTTGAACTTACTACAGCCCAGGCTGGCCTCAAACTCATGGTAAATCTCATGTCTCAGTGTCCTGAGTGCTGGGATTATAGGCATGTGGCTACCATACGTGGCTTAAAAATATACCTGTTAAAGTCAAAATATATAACCAAAATAGAAGATTAGTGATCAACAGCAAAATGCAGCCTCTTTGAGACCCAGAATCCAAAAACCTGGAAAATAACAACTTGACAAACATGAAAAAAGAAGTGGATTTCCAGACATTGAGAGGGAACTGAGAGGAAAATTAGAAGCTATAGAGAAGTTGGAGATATGGAGGACAACACAGAGAAAAAAATGAAGCAGTCTGGAAGCTTACCCTGGCTTCCCTGAAGCCACAAAGTAAGCCCCTGGGGGCTCCAGGGAGAAACAATGGACTGGGCCAGCAGTGCCAGACTGCCCAAAGCCCATGGCTATTGTAAACTGTAAAAGCAGTGTGGGGTTACTTCAATATTGACTCCTTCTACACGACAGGCAACAGTTGGAGAAGGAATTCAATGCAGTGTCCTCTGAGTATTTAATGTATTTAATGCCAGAGAGTATTTAATCAGGTGCCATTTTGGGAAGGGGTTGATTATTTAAGGCTAAGCCTCAGTACAACTAAAATAATCTCACTTCAGGGTTCCCAGTGTTATCCTCCCACAGTGACTGTGTGAGAGACAGCCACAGGAGATAACCTTGGAGAGGTTGTGGGCTAGACACAGACCACCTGAGAAATTTGAGCTCAGGCCAGGAGCAACACAGACCCTGCCTTCCATGTTGAGAAACCAGGCCCAGCGAGTGGCTTTTAGAAGCAGCTGAGTGCTGGCATTAAGTACAGTGGTCTGCTTGTACCCCCACCCTGCTACCTACATCCAGCACAGATCAGAGGTCTGATTGTTTTCCCATCTACCAATGTGAGCAAGGACATGCCTTGGCTTGGATGTTTGCCACAGCCTGGGATGAATGGCCAGAAGGGGCTCTGGAGGTGGGGAGGCATAAAAACCCCACAGCCTATAAAGCTAGGTGGAGAAAACTATAACTTGCTGGATTCCAAAACTGCAGATCTTGGAAAGCAAGCACTCATTCAAAAACATAGTGAAAATTTTCTTTTTGCACTTATTATATTTCTTTTCTTTCTCTTTCTTCTTCCCTGGTTTTCTGGGCATTGAGCAATTATATTTCTGTCATTAATAATACTGTGGTCTTTTCAAGAGATGTGGGTGTTGGGCCAATTATAATGCATCCTCCTCTCCCAAATTAACAGAAGTGGTTGAATTTTGTGAACAGAGGCAATGACCTATAGAGTGCATCACTGAAAAGCAAACACCAACTAAAGAGATCTCCATAATAACAACAAAGTGTTTCCACTATAAGTGCTCCAAAATCTTAGCATGAAACAAAACACAATATACAATAGAAACATGAGAAGGCAAGGCAACAAAATGCCTCCAAAAACTCCTAATTCCCTCAAAGCTGATCTACAGGGCATAGATGAGGAGGAAATCAAATGCATTCAACCAAATTATTTGAAAGGATAATAGTTGAGATAAAACAAACATATCAGTAAGATGCTTGGCAAGTTCAAAGAAGATATAACTAAATGGATAACGGATCTAATAAAAAAATGAGCAAAGAATCTACAAGAGACTAATAAAAAGCTAGCTGAGCTAAACAAAATGATATAAAACATGAATGTCTGGGGCCGGGGATTTAGCTCAGTGGTTCTGCTGTCTGCCTCACAAGCTCAAGGACCTGGGTTTGATCCATTTCCACAAAAACCAAACCAAAACAAAAAAACCCCATGAATGTCCAGTATGTAAAAGAATTAGGGTTTATGAAATGGTACCAAACAGAACTTGAGATTAAAAATTCTGCTGAAAGCAAGGGCAGCAGAAGTGTCCAGTGTGAGGACAGAGTCTCAAAACTAGAAGACAGGACTACTTTTGGTGGCCAATTATTGAGAGCTACTCAAAAATAAACATGAAAAATAGATCCAACAGCTGCTAGCTGATGCAAAAAAGACTAATCTAAGTTTAATTGGAATTAGTGAAAAATCAGAAGACAGTACAAATGGCATAAAAAATCCACTTACAGAAACAACAGCAGAAAACTTTCCAAATATAGGGAAAGAATTAAACATACAGATAAGTGAGGCATATAGTACTCCAAATAGTCACGATCAAAAAATAACTTCTTCATGACAAATCATAATCAAAATGCCAGCAGTCCAACAGAGAAAGAATCTTAAAAGCTGTTAGAGAAGAGCAATGAATTCCTTATAAAAGTAAACCCATTAGAATTACAGCAGACTTCTTAACATAAACTTTAAAGACCAACAGAGCTTAAAGTGAAGGTTATAAACCCTGAAAGCAAACAACTTCCAACCCAGACTTATATATTCTGCAAAACTATCTTTCACATTTGAGGAAGAAATAAGGTATTTCCATGAACAAGAGCATGTTAAGAAATTCATGCTCACTAAACTAGCACTCCAAAACATTCTCAAGGGTATTTTAGAGACAATGAAGCCAATGATACCAAAAAATTTAATAGACTGATACCGCAGGCAGGGTGAGCAGTTAAGCTAGGGGTGGTGGTGGTGTCAGCAACAGAAAAATAATACAACAGGAATAAGTCAATACCTTTCAGTAATAATGCTCAATGTGAATGGTCTCAATTCCCAATCAAAAGACATAGATTGGCAGGATGGGTCAAGAAACAAAACCCAATGATATGCTTTATACAAGAAACATATTTAATCCAAAAAGTTCACAGATTAAAAAATCAAAGGGTGGGGCCGGGGATTTAGCTCAGTGGTTCTGCTGCCTGCCTCGAAAGCACAAGGTCCCGAATTTGATCTCCGGTACAAAAAAAAAAAAAAAAAAAAAATCAAAGGGTGGGGTGGTGGATTAAGGAATGGTCAATTTGGAACACCCAGCTGAACTGAATCAGCATGCTTTGGGCATGGAAGACCCACCTGAGGATTGTTGCCAAGGGCATAAAAAGAACTGGAGGGGAAGATCATTGGCTGATGATTTTCTTGGAGAAGCTTGCTGTGGGTGGTTTTCCTGATGTGAACTTGGCTGTTCTCTCATCACAGGAGGAGCTCAGAACCTCGCTGGAAATGGGTGCTATTCTTGTCAGGGGAGCTCTGATCTTTGACGTGAGAGTTACTTTCTGGCTCCAGAGTAGATCCCTCAGCCTGGTGGGACAAATCCTTTACCCTGCCTGTACAGGCTTTCTAGCTTCCACCACTAGAAAGACCCCCACTTGGGCCTTCCCGGTGAAGATCCTCGATAGGGACAAACATGAGATATTGCTGTGTGCTCTAGGCCACTGGCTGGACCCATGGAGGACTTTGCCTTGAACTCTAGGCCTTCAGCTGGACTTGTGTGGGACATTGCTGTGGGATCCATGCCCTTGGCTGGATTCTTTGGATTTCTACTGTGCAGCTAGGTCTCTTGGACTGCACTGCATTTGACTTTTTGGGTGACTATTATAAAATAATCCTATAAATTATGTGTCCTGGGGCCGGGGATTTAGCTCAGTGGTTTCGTCACCTGCTATGCAAGTGCAAGGACCCGAGTTCGATCCCTGGTACCAAAAAAAAAAAAAAAAAAAAGGGAAATTATGTGTCCCGTATTAAATCTATTTCCCTGGCAAAGCCTGACTACAACAGATGGAAAAAAATGTTCCATTCATTGGGAACCCCAAAACAAGGAGGAGCAGCTATCTGATTTTTCAGACAAACCTGACTTCAAGCCAAGACTGATAAGAAGAGGCAAAGAAGGTCATTACGTATTGATTAAGGAAATAATTGAACAGAAAGAGATAATAATTATTATCATATGCACTGAATACTGGTGTGTCTACCTTCACAAAACAAACACTACTGGACATAAAAGATGAGATAAATAATGACACAATTATAGTGAAGGACCTCAATACCCCCATTGTCACAAATAGATCTAGTAGACAAAATAATCAACAAAGAAATATCAGAGTTGGACCAAACCTTTGAACAAATGCACCTAATATCTACAGAGTGTTCCATCCAACAACAATGGAATACATATTCTTTTCAGGAGCACCTGGGGCTTCCTCCAACTCTCTCTGTGTAGCCCAGGCTGGTGTCGAACTCACAGCAATTCTCCTGCCTCAGCCTCCTGAGCACTGGGATTATAGGCATGTGCCACCACACCCAACAAGAGTGTTATTTAACCACTTACTAGTCCAATTATTTAAATACAGGATGAGCAAAAATTGCGTATTTTTTCATTAATTTTTATAACAGAAAGTATAAAAACAACAATTGTATCAAATTTGTTCAATACAAGAATCGACTGATTGAATGACACCTGCCCAAGCAATGCTCAGGCTACTTAGTATGTAAACAAACATGCTGCCTGAGTGATGCTTGGAGTAAATTGTTAAGTGGCTAATTTCCATAAGTTTGCATAATTTTTGTGGTTTCTTTCACTATTGATTTCTAGTTTCATTGCACTATTATCTGATAATATGAATGGAATAATTTAGTTTATTTTGCATTTACTTAAGCATGTTTTATGGGCTAGTATGTGGTCTGTTTTGGAGGAAGCTTTATCACAAATAGAAATAGTTCGAGGCCAGTGTGGGCTACATAGTGAATTCAAGTTTATCCTAAGCTACATAGTAGTGCATCCTTGTCTCAAAAAAAAGAAAGAAAGGAAGAAAGAAAGAAAGAAAGAAAGAAAGAATCACTTGAGACATTTTTTCTCTAATATCCTCTAAGATAATTTTTTAAAGCTAAACCCTACCAGATGTGGTGGCGCACACCTGTAACCCCAGTACTCAGAAGGCTGAGCCAGGAGGATTGAAAGATTCAAGAGAAGCCTGGACTACATAGTGATAGCCTGTTTTTTAAAAAAACAACAAAACCCCCCAGAAATTATCTATCCTTTTCTCTATAAATATATATATATTTTTTCTTTCATTCTTTTTTTTTAGACAAGGTCTCGCTATGCAGTTCAGGGTGGCCTTGAACTCACTATGTAGCCCAAGATGGCCTCAAAGGAGAAGATCACAAGTTTGAGCCCAGCCCAGGTGGCATATTGACTTAGCAAGACTCTGTCTCAGAATTTAAAAAAAAATTTTTTTTAATGATGTGAGGATGTACCTCAGTATAGAAACCCTGGGTTCAATCCCCACTACTAGGGTGGGAAAAGATTGTGCCAGGAATGAGTAAATGACAGAAAATAATATTTATTCATTTATAAAGTCTGGGATCAGAGACATAGAAAAATATCTTATTTTAGATTTCATTCTTTCTGCTACATATCCATATTAGAACTATAATGAGAAATTTAGAGGCAAGATTGGCACCAGTAAGTTTTATCACTGCCCTTTGTGCCCAACCCTGTCTGCCCTTAGGTCCACCAGACTGTGAAATTCCCTGACAGGTACGTTGTCTTACTACTCTTGGAATTTACCCAGTTTCAGTGCCAGGTGCATAGTTGTTGTTTAGAAAATATTTGCCAAATGAATATACTGACTTCACTCACTTTTTATACATTGGTTTATAAAGTAAGAGCATTTCTATTTTTAAATGTATTCAACACCTTTATTAAGTTCCTGCTATATTTTAGGAAATTGGGTAGTCTTGGGGTGAGAGTCAATGGAGAAGGATGAATGGTTGGATAATGATCTATATATTCAAGGCTCATAAATTCTCACGCAGGCCAGATGAATTATTTGATTTTCTAACTCAGTAGTTTCATGAAAACACAGCTTCCAGGAAATTCAGTACAGTCTAATCTAATCTAATCTAATGGGCTTATCTTGCAGACCAGGCAACTGAAGTCAAGAAAGTCTAAGTGCTTTGTCCTCATTAACTTATCACATTATTACAGCTCATATTACAGCTATGAACTCCCTCTGCAGGGCTTTATCCATCAACATTCATCTTGCTGCCAAGCATTTGAATAGGTACATAAGCTCTTTGTTTTTTAAATAAATGGATTCTTATGAGTTGTGAATTGTTCCCCTACCTGAATTTAATACTACTTTAACTTTCAGGCACACACAGTCACCTGCTTTTTGCAGTTAATCATTTATGTAGTATTTGTGACTGTATCTTCCTTTATGGAGTGAGATTGACTGTGTAGATTGGCCTTCAGAAGTACTGACTGATTTAAAAAGAAACACTCCATTAATCTATAAAGCAGCAGTGGGCAAACAGTGAGCACAGGCCAAACCTGGGTTGATGCCTATGTTTATGCAGTTCATCAACTTAGGGTTGTCTATTTTTTAAACAGTTAAAAAATTAGAAGAAAAATAGTATTTTGTAATGTGAAAATTATATGAAGTTCAAAAATTTTTTTTGTATTCTTGGGTACCAGTAATAGAACTCATGACCTTGTCCTTGCAAGGCAGGCACAGTGCCACTGAGCTAAATTCCTGGTCCTGAAGTTCAAATTTTAGTGTCCTTTAATGCAGTTTTGCCAGAACACAGCCATGCTCATTTGGTTAAATACTGTTTCTGTTTTCTCTGTACAACAGCACCATTGAACAGTTTCAACAAGCACAGAGCGTAAAATGTTTACTATCTGGCCCATTTCTTATTCCTGCATTACAGTAAAACAAAAACAAAAACAAAAAATACAAACAAACAAAAATCAGCTACTTTTTTTCTCACTCCCAATGCTTGTGAGTTTTTTTTTTTACTTTTATTTTTATTGTTCTATGTTTGCAGTACAAAATGATTACATTCCTTGTGGGGAGTTGGTACATGTACTATACATCACACATTTTAATTAGGCATTTCATAGGAAACAGTGATTTCAACATCTCTGAGGACTAAACCAAAGCTAAATTGCAAATAACTTAAAATTGGTCCAGATTTTTTTCTTGGTCTCTTTTCTCCCTCCATATTGCATTTAGGGCCAGGGATTTACCTCAGTGGTTCCGGTGCCTGCCTTGAAACCGCAAAGTCCCAAGTTCCATCCCCGGTACCAAAAAAAAAATTGCAATTAATGTCTGCATATTCCTTTCCTCAAAAAACTACAGCTTACAAACAATGTTTACATCTGGCAAACATACAAGCTTTCTCTAGCATACCAACCGAAGACAGGTACTAAAATAATTTGTTAATAAGAAAGCAAAAAACAGACTCCAGTGGGATGTAACTTCTTGTCTGCAGTAGGAGGGTTTTTGGGTGGTTAGAATACTTATACTCTATGTCTAGTTAGTGAAAGCTAAATATTTTACACAGATCTGAAAGCTTAGATTTCTTTGAGAAAGAAGTTCTGGGCTGATAATGGAAATAGTCAAGAAACAATGTCTTGTTTTATGAAGAAAACTTCTTTTTTTTAAATTTATATATTTATTGGTACATTTTAGGTATAAAATACATTTACATTTATCACTGGGTGTTTGTACCTGAACATGATGTATCTTAGTTCTTATTTTTTCTCTCATTACCTGTGCCCCCTTCACCCCCTCCACCCTTCCCTATTTACACAGACTTTGATTCCATTTTTTTCTTTCTCATAATTTTTCCTTTCCCTTCTTCCCTTTCCCCTTCCCCTCCCATCACCCCCAAACCCTTGGACCTTTTCCTATTTCAAATTATCAATTATTCATTTCAATCATTTTAATCCTTATTTACACTTTCAGTTTCTCACACTAGAGAAACTATTTGGTATTTACACATGTGTGTCCTATTTATTTCACTTAAGAGTATGGCCTCAATATGCATCCATTTAGCTATAAATGTCTCTAGTTTCTCATTCTTTATGGCTGAGTAGTACTCCATTTTATAAAAACTCCACATCTTCTTTATCCAGTTTCCAGTCGACGGGCACTTGGGCTGTTGCCAAGCTTGAGCTATTACAAACTGTGCTGCTATAAACATAGGTGCACATATATTGCTGTGGCATGATTCTTTTAATTCTTTGGGGAAGATTCCCAGTAGGGGAATAGCTGGGTCAAATGGGACCTGTAGTCCTAGTTCTTTGAGGTATCTCCATACTGATTTCCACAGTGGTTGCACCAGTCTACATTCCCACCAACAATGGAGAAGGGTTCCTTTCTCTCCACACCCCCGCCAGCATTTGTTATTGGTTGAGTTCTTGATAGCAGCCATTCTTTCTGGGGTGAGGTGGAATCTCAGTGTTGTTTTCATCTGCATCTCTTGAATGACCAGTGATGTTGAACATTTTTTCATATATTTATTTGCTGTTTTTACTTCTTTGTCTGAGAAATGTCTGTTCATTTCAGATGCCCATTTTTGAATTGGGTCTTTGAATTTAGGGGGGTCTGATTTTTTTTAGTTCTTTATATATTCTTGATAGTAGACCTTTGTCAGAGGTACGGCTGCTAAAAATTTCTTCCCACATTGTAGGTTGTCTCTTAGCTCTGTTGGTAGTTTCTCTTGCAGTGCAGAAGCTTTTTAATATGATGAGATCCCAGTTGTTGATTCTTTGTGTTAGCTCCTGTGCTACTGAAGATTTGTTCATAAAGTCTTTTCCTATGCCAATGTCATCAAGAGTTCTACCTAACTTATCTTCCAGCAAGTTTAGTGTTTCTGTCTTAATATTTAGATCTTTAATCCACTTCAATCTTAGTTTAGTGCGCGGTGATAGAGATGTGTCTAATTTTAATCTTTGGCAGGTTAAAATCCAGTTTTTCCAATGCCATTTATTAAATAGGCTATCTTTCCTCCAATGAGGGTGGTTGGCTCCTTTGTCAAAGATGAGGTTGGCTGAGTATGTCTGGAGTTGTTTCTGCATCTTCTAATCTATTCCACTGATTTTTGGGTCTGTTTCTTTGCCAGTACCATGCTGTTTTTATCACTGTAGCTTTGTAGTATAGTTTCAAGTTGGGGATTGTGATACCCCCAGCCATGTCTCTGTTGCCTAGAATTGCTTTTGCTATTCTAGGTTTTGAAGAAGACTTCTTAAGCTTTAAAAACACATGATAGGGCCAGGTGTGATGGCAGACCCCTGTAATCCCAGCACTCAGGAGGCAGAGGCAGGAGGATTGCTACAAGTTTGAGGCCAGCCCAGGCTACAAAGTGAGTTCAAGGTCAACCTGAACTACACACTTGATCTTAGCCAAAAGGCCAAGAAACAGTCAACCTGAACTACAGAGTGAGACCCTGTCCCAAAACAGCAACAACAACTACCACATCATAAAACTTTAACTTCAATTCCAATAACATTTACTAACAATGAAATGAGAAATATAAAAAAATGAATATATATGTTGTTATGGCTTGTGTTTAGATGTCTTCTCAAAGCCTCATGCAGTCATAGATGGGGCTGATCTTGAGTGTGTGGCACTGGAATTGATTCATGGTGCAATGCTAGGATCAAGGGCACTAGGATTAAAACCTGGATAAGGGGCAGCACCTCTGGCAGGGGTGGGGGTGGGGGCTCGAGCTGCCAGGTTTGCTTCCCGCCACAGCTCTGTGCCTTCTGTAGCCTCAGATGACCAAGATAAAAAGGTGGAGACTCTACTTGCACCACTGAAAAAGCAAGAAGTATTACCCTTCCACCAAGAGACTAAACATGAAAGTGGATCAGGAAAAAAGAAAGTTTCATCAAAGAAGCAGAAGACAGAAAATGTCTTGGTAGATGAACCCTTATTGGTGCAAGTACTTATATTCCTTTGATGGATAATGCTAACTCAAGTCTTGTGGTGGATAAGAGAGAAGGTATCGATCTCATTAAACCCGACCAAATAGAAGGGATCCAGAAATCTGGGTCTAAAAAACTGAAGATGGAAACTGACTAAGAAAATGCTGAAGTGAAATTTAAAGATTTTCTTCTGTCCTTGAACACCATGATGTTTTCTGAAGATGAGGCCCTTCATGTGGTAGACCTGCTGAAGGAAAAGTCTGGTGTGATACAAGAGGTTTTAAAGAAGTCAAATAAAGGAGAATTGACTGCACTTCTGCATCAGCTTCAGGAAAAGGATAAATTGCTTGCTGCCGTGAAGGAAAATGCTGCTGCTATGAAGGAGCGGTATAAGCAGTTAACCTAGGAAATGATGACAGAGAAAGAAAGAAGCAATGTAGTTATAGCAAGGATGAAAGATCGGATTGGAACATTAGAAAAGGAACATAATGTATTTCAAAACAAAATACATGCCAGTTATCAAGAGACTCAACAGATGCAGATGAAGTTTCAGCAAGTTTGTGAGCAGATGGAAGCAGAGATACCTCACTTGAAGCAGGAAAATGGCATACTGAGAGATGCTGTCAGCAATACTACAAATCAACTGGAAAGCAAGCAGTCTGCAGAACTAAATAAACTACACCAGGATTATGCTAGGTTGGTGAATGAGCTGACTGAAAAAAACAGGGAAGCTTCAACAGGAGAAAGTTCAAAGGAAGAATGTTGAGCAAGCAATTAGTCAGTTGAAGGTTCAACTCCAAGAAGCTGAGAGAAGGTGGGGAGAAATTCAAACCTACATCAGGAAAAGAACAGCAGAACATGAGGCAGCACAGCAAGATTTACAGAGTAAATTTGTGGCCAAAGAAAATGAAGTACATGGGCCCGGGATTTAGCTCAGTGGTTTCACCACCTGCTGCGCAAACACAAGGACCCAAGTTCAATCCCCGGTACCAAAAAAAAGAAAAAGAAAATGAAGTACAGAGCCTGCATAGTAAACGTACAGATACCTTGGTATCAAAACAACAGTTGGAGCAAAGATTAATGCAGTTAATGGAATCAGAGCAAAAAAAGGGTGAACAAAGAAGAGTCTACAAACACAAGTTCAGGATATTTTGGAGTAGAATGAGGCCTTGAAAGCACAAATTCAACAGTTTCATTCCCAGATAGCTGCCCAGACCTCCATTTCAGTTCTAGCAGAAGAATTACATAAAGTGATTGCAGAAAAGGATAAGCAGATAAAAAAAACTGAAGATTCCCTAGCAAGTGAACATGATCATTTAACTAGTAAAGAGGAGGAACTTAAGGATATACAGAATATGAATTTCTTATTAAAATCTGAAGTGCAAAAATTACTGGTGCTAGCAAATGAGAAGGCTGCTGCAGCACATGAATTGGAGAAGATACAAAAAAGTATTCATGTTAAGGATGATAAAATAAGATTGCTTGAAGATAAGTTACAATGTGAAATTTCAAACAAAATGGAGGAATTAAAGATTCTAAATGACCAAAACAAAGCATTAAAATTCAAAGTTTAAAGGCTGCAGACTCTTATGTCTGAACAGCCCAATAAAGATGTTGTGGAATAAATGGAAAAATGCATTCAAGAAAAAGATGAGAAGTTAAAGACTGTAGAAGAATTACTTGAAACTGGACTTATTCAGGTGGCCAACAAAGAGGAGGAACTGAATGCAATAAGAACAGAAAAGTCATCTCTGACAAAAGAAGTTCAAGACTTAAAGGCTAAGCAAAATGATCAGGTTTCTTTTGCTTCTCTAGTTGAAGTACTTAAGAAAGTGATCCATGAGAAAGATGGAAAGATCAAATCTATAGAAGAACTTTTGGAAGCTGAACTCCTCAAAGTTGCTAATTAGGAGAAAACTGTTCAGGATTTGAAACAGTAGCTCTAAAAGAAGAAATAGGAAATGACCTGCTTGAAAAGGCTCAACAGTTATCTGTCACTTCTCAAGTTCAGGAGCTTCAGAACTTAGTAAAAGGAAAGGAGAAACAGATGAATACCATGAGGGCTGTTTTAGAAGAGAAGAGGAAAGACCTAGCCAATAGAGGGAAATGGGTACAGGATCTCCAAGAAGAAAATGAATCTTTAAAGGCTCATGTTCAAGAAGCACGACGTGACTTGCAAGAGGCACATTCTGCATCACAATTTGAAGAACTTGAAGTTGTGTTGAAAGAAAAGGAAAATGATAAAGAATGAGAAACTAGAGACATTTATAGCTAAATGGATGAATATTGAGGTCATACTCTTAAGTGAAATAAATAGGACACACATGTGGTGTAAATACCGAATAGTTTCTCTAGTATGAGAAACTGAAAGTGTAAATAAGGATTAAAATGATTAAAATGAATAATTGATAATTTGAAAGAGGAAGAAAAGGTCCAAAAGGGTAGGGGAAGTGGGAGGGGAAGGGGGAAAGAAAGAAAGGAAAAATTATGAGAAAAGGAAAAAATGGAAATAAAGTCATTGTAAATAGGAAAGTGTGGAGGGGGTGAAGGGAGCACAGGGAATGGGGAGAAAATAAGAACAAAGACACATCATGTACAGGTACCAGCACCCAATGATAAATGTAAATGTATTGTATACCTAATATGTACCAATAAAAGAATTTAAGCAAAAAAAAAAAGGAAAATGAAATTAAAATAGTAGAAGCTATGGTAAAAGAGAGGAAGAGTGAGCTTTCTAGCAAAACAAAGCTGTTACAGGAGGTCCAAGGTGAAAACAAATTATTTAAATCCTAGATTGAGCAGTTTAAACAACAAAATTACCAACAGGCATCTTTTCCTTCTCAGGAAGAGTTATTAAAAGTAATTTCAGAAAGAGAGAAAGAAATAACTGTCTCCAGAATGAATTAGATTCTTTGAAGGATGCTGTTGAACATCAGAGGAAGAAAAACATTGAAAGACAATATGTGGAAGCTGTTGAGTTGGAGGCTAAAGTTCTTAAAAAATTATTTCCAAAGGTGTCCGTCCCTTCTAATTTGAGTTACAGTAAATGGTTGCATGGATTTGAAAAGAATGTATAGCTGGAACTTCAGGTTCAGAAGAAGTTAAGGTTTTAGAGTATAAGTTGAAAGAAGCTGATGAAGCACACACAGTATTACAGCTGGAGTGTGGTATGTATAAACCAGTCCTTGCAGAAACAGAAGGAATTTTACAGAAGCTACAGAAAAGTGTGGAGGAAGAGGAAAATAAATGAAAAGTTAAGGTCGATGAATTACAAAAGACAATCTGATGCTGTCATCAATTATGTCTTCAGAGCAAGAGTTAGAGCAATTAAGAAGAGAAAATAAAGATATTGAAAATCTGAGAAGAGGACAAGAGCATTTGGAAATGGAACTAGAGAAGGCAGAAATTGAATGATCTACTTATGTTACAGAATTGAGAGTTGAAGACACAGTTAAATGAAACACTCACAAAACTTAGAACTAAAAAAGTGAAAGACAGAATGTAGCTGGTGATTTGGATAAGGCGCAACAGTCAATGGATCTTATCCAGTCAAAAATAGTACAAGTTGCTGGAGATACTATTGTTATTGAGAATAGTGATGTTTCCCCAGAAATGGAGTCTTCTGAAAAGAAGATGATGTCTGTAAGTCTAAATCAGACTATAGCACAGTTACAGCAGTTGCTTCAGGTTGCAAACAAACAGCTCACAAAGGAGAAATAACACTACCAGGTTTGTAATGAAGTAATTGGGAAACTTCAGTTAAGGATAACAGAAGGCATTGCATTATATTTTGCCAAATTAAAGCCTTATTTATGTTTTTACTCTACTTTGTCAGAAACACTGAACAGAGTTTTGTCTTTCCTAATCCTTGTTAGACTACTGATTTACAGAGAAAAATTTAAAAAGAAGCCAACTCTGTAGACACCTTCAGAGTTTAGTTTTATAATAAAAACTGTTTGAATAATTAGACTTTTACATTCCTGAAGATAAACGTGTAATCTTTTACCTTATTTTGCTCAATTCAGTTGTTCAGAAGATCAAAGTGGTAAAGACAATGTAAAATTTTACATTTTAATGCTAATGTTGTACACTGTTTTACTTAACACTTTGGGGAGTAACTGCCTCTGACATCAATTGAAGACACTTTTGTTGCTAATGCAATCAGTTTTTGTAATGGCAGTCAGCAAATAAAGGGGTGCTTATTATTTGAAAAAAAAAAAACACCTGGATAAGATATAAGGGATATAAAGAGCTGTGGTTGTCCCTTGTTGCTTTACTGCTTTCTGCCCGCCGTGAACTGTTTCTCCTCTGTAGTGCCTGTCTGCCATGCCACCCTGCCTTGGAGCCAGCTGGTTATGGACTGAAACCTCTACACACTGTGAGCCAAATAAACCTTTCATTCCTTCAATTTGGGCGTCAGGTACTTTGTCTCAGCAAGGAGAAGAGTAAAAAAGAGATATGTGATAATGTTTACTCTTATTAAAAGTTAAATAAACTTAAAGCAAAGACCAAGGGTGTAGCTCAGTGGTACAGCACTTGCTTAGCATGTGAAAGATCCTGGATTTGATCCCAGCACTGCCACCTCCTCCTCTCAATATAGTACATAAATTTTTTCTTTGGGTGAGGCAAAGTCTTACTATGTAGTCCATACCGGCCTTGAACTCACCTTGTAGTTTAGGCTGGCCTCGAATTTGGAACAGTCCTCCTGTGTCAGTCTCTCAAGTGCTGGGATTACAGGTGTGCACTACCACACCCAGCTAGATTATCATTTTTCTTATATTTAAAGAATAAAAGAAGACATTTTCTAATGTTAGCCCTTGTATAGTGACATAATGAGTGTTGATATTTTTCTGAGATAATATTTGCCACAGAAAAGATTTCTCAAAAAGATGTAAAATGCCATTCAAAAGAATTGAACACTGCACTTTTTGTGCACTTCAGAAAATCCAGTACCACCCAAAACAAAACAAAACAAACTAAAAGGGCCAGGGATGTAGCTCAGTGGTTCCACTACCTGCCTTGCAAGTGCAAGGACCTGAGTTCGATCCCTGGTACCAAAACCCCCCCCAAAAACCAAAAAAAACCCCTAAAAAACCCCAAGCCCCTCCACCAAAAAATGAACAGTAGTGGGAGACTTACATTCTAAATTAATTTCCATCTTGGATATAATTTTTTTTTTTTTTTTTTTGTACCAGGGATTGAACTCCAGGCCTTGCGCTTGCGCAGCAGGCAGTGAAACCACTGAACTAAATGCCCGGCCCTTGGATATAATGTTGAGCTAAAGCACAAATCTGACAAGCCACTTTACAGTTTAAAATCCTTTGAAGTTTCCCAACAACCTGCTGGGTAAAATCCAGTCTCTCTGTAGAGGCATTTCAAGTCTCTGTCATATTGGCCAGGACCGTTTCTTCTTGTTTCCTGCCATTCTGTCTACACGATAAATCTTCTCCCCTTTTACCCTCCTGAACTCATCCCCTAGCAATCGTCCCCCACTCTCTCCCTTACATTTTTTCCCTTCTTTCCTTGATCATTTGTAAATGCTGTACTTTTTCTTATCTTAATTCCTCAAATCTCAGATACTCTCCAGCTACCATTCTACTCCCCCTTCTTTGTACAGGAGATCAAATCCAGGGCTTTGTGTGTGCTAGGCAAGTGCACCACTACTGAGCTACAGCTCCAGTCCCCCAGGTCTTTGCACTGAGCTATATCCCCAGCAGTTTTATTTTTTATTTTGCAACAAGATCTTGTTGAATGACTAAGTTGCCCAGGCTGGGCTTGAATTTGTGATCCTCCTGCCTCAGCCTCCCCATTCACTGGGATTATAAACATGTGCCACCATGCTTGGCTCAAGTCTTTCTCTTTTTTTTGGTACTGGGGATCGAACTCAGGACCTTGAGCTTGGAAGGCAGGTGTGGTGCCACTGAGTTAAATCCCTGGCCCCTTGACCCTTTCTTTAAATAAACTTTTTGAAAGTATGGCCTATATTCTTTTTTGGGGGGGGTGGGGGTACCGGGGATTGAACTTGGGACTTTGCGCATGCGAGGCAGGCGACGGAACCACTGAGCCAAATCCCTGGCCCTGGGAAAATTTAAACATAAAAATAAAGAAAATTGTAGGATGAACAGCCCTGAACCCATCATTCAGCTTTCACAGTTTGAAGGCAATGGTAGATGTGTGAACAAATGCTGAACACCTTTTCGGACTCATCATTCCACCAAACTGCTCTAGTCAGAGCTGGCAGTGACCTTCATGTCACTTATTTTTGGGAAGCAAATACACATATACAGTGATCCAGAAAATAGTAATTTTGATGGACAGATTATATGCACTTACGGAAACGGAAAAATGCAAATGTTCTATGAGTTAGAGGTAATCACTGTTAACATTTTAGTGACTCAGTGTAGTAAAGGCTGTGTGTGACAAATCTACAGCCAACAGCACTCTGGATGGGGGAAAATGGAAAGCATTTCCTTGGAGATCAGGAGCAAGGCCAGAAGGATCATCCTGATCAATCCTATGCAATATACACTTGAAATTCTAAGAGTAATTCTAGAGTAATTAGGCAAGAGAAAGAAGTAAAAGGGATACAAACAGGAGAGGTAGAATTCAAATTATCCTTACAGGCAATATGATCTTATATACGAAAGACCCTAAAGACCTCACCAGAAGACTTAGAGCTGATAAACAAATTCAGCAAAGTAGCAGGATACAAAATTAACATTAAAAATCAATTGCTTTTCGCTGGGGATTTAGCTAGGTGGTTTTGTCACCTGCTGTGCAGGCATGGGGACCCGAGTTCAATCCCTGGTACCAAAAAAAAAAAAATTAAATTGCTTTTCTTTACACTAATGATGAACTAAGAAAGAAACCAGGGAAACAGTTCCATTCACAATACCTTAAAAAAATAACCAAACAAACAAAAAACATGGACTTCAATGTAACAAATATTTGAAAAACCTCTGCAAGAAAAATTATAGTTCATTGAAAAAGGAATTTAATAGCTGGATGTGGTGGTGCATGCCTGTGATCCCAGCACTCAAGAGGCTGGAGCAAGAGAATTCCCTTTAGCTACCGACTGAGACCCTGTCTCAGAAAACAAACAAACAAAAAGCCCAAAGGACTTCAAAAAATACTCTTTGCAGTCTGCAGAAGGTAATCAGTTCCCTGCTTTATCATCTAAAAACTTTTATTTTCTCTGTTCTTTTTTAAGGAGGTCTTGCTATGTAGCACAGAGTGGCCTTGAATTCTTGATCCTCCTGCCTCAGCCTCTCAAATGCTGAGATTACAGGCATGCACCACTATGCCTGACTAAGTAACTTTGTTTGGGAAAGGGAAAGCTAATTTGACTCACACAGAGGAAGTTGGCTTTTAGTCTAAGGCTAGCCCTGTGGGGTGGTGCACACTTGCAGTCCCAAATACTCTACTGTGTTGGCTGAGGCAGGAGATCTGCAAGCTCAAGGGCAGGTGGGCAATTTGGAAAGACCCTGTCCCTAAACAAACAAACAAGTCAGGTGTGGTGGTGAATACCTGGGTGAGGTAGGAGGATTGCAAGTTTGAGCACAGCCTGAGTAATTTAGTGATTTAGTGAAATTTTATGTATCTCAAAATAAAAAATAAAATAAAGGGCTGGGGATGTAGCTTAGTGCGAAGGCCCTGTGTTCCCCAGCACCATAAGGGGATTAAAAAAAAAAAGAAATGAAAGAGGAGTGTTAAGGATGTAGATCAGTTGTAGAGTGCCCCCTGGCTTTATACCCTAAGAGTGGAGAGCAAGGAAGGGTGTGGTGGTACATACCTCTGATCCCAGCATTCTGGGAGGCTGAGGCAAGAGGACTGTAGATGCAAGTCCACCCTGGGCAATTTAGTGATTTAATAAGATCCTGCTAAAAATAAAAAAATAAAAAAGGGCTGGAGGTGTAGCTCACTGTACTCACCCTGGGTTCAATCCCCAGTACCACACAAAACACACACACACACACACACACACACACACCCAAGTTCAGTGTGTTATATGTGCAAAAAATACTACAAGAAAGACACGTTTATCTTTCTGACAAATAAGCAGTAATCATGGATCCTGTTCATTTCTTTGATTTGAATCCTCCAATGACCTTCACGTCTGACATTGTGAATGAGGACCTTAACATTGCCTGTAGCCATTTCCTATTCAATACAGTGATTTCAGAATACAGAGAGGAGCCCACTAACAGACATTTTTGTCAGGGGTTTACACAGTCAATTCCATCAGCTCTCAGGGAAAGCTTTTGAAATGCAGAACCCAACCTAGACCTTGAACTGATTTGCATAGTTTGAATGACAACAGAAACAACAACTACAAATCAGGCAACAGTAAATCTGACTTTCACTTCTATCACTGCACTTTCCTATGCCTGAGAAACATTTAAAAAATAGGTCAGTTTGTTTACCATTAAATTTTATCATCATGAAAGTAAAAAATTGGCCATGTTGATTTTATGCCTCTCCCTCAAATTGTTGTGATTCTGAATTCATCCGTTGCATTCAGAATAGAATGCAGATTTCAATTCCTTGGAATGAGTGGATTCTGTGTTCAGTTTGTGGTTTAGAGAAACTGCTCAGTGGAGCTGGAGTGTCCCGTTTAGTATGAGATGAGGAGTTGGTCTGATGTGCTTGAAAATGCTCTCGGGGGACAGTGGTGAGGTGTTTTCTCAGTTAGATATCAGGATCCAGTCAGTCTTTCCAGGCCCTATACAAACTTCATGGTTGGGCAGGCAGGTGAAAGGCTGTGGTGCTTGCTCACTGGAGGTCAAAGTTCATCTGCTATCTTCCTCTGCTGAAACTTCCGGCGAGTCTAAGGAGACCTGAACCATGACTCCTGATAGAATTAGGAGGCTAGAATGTTCTTTTAAGTTAGTGAGTGGTGTTCTCATCTAGTGGAAGAATTTCTTTCAAATATCTTAGAAATGTTCATCCTCAATTTTTCCAACAAGAAATTTATTTATGTACTTATTAATTTAATCATAGAAAAGGCCATTTAAGCAGACTTACCTTGAAGGTGTATTTTTAATTTTAAAAATTTAATGGGGGAGAGCTGCTGTATGTATTGAATCACCTGCCTTACACAAGGTAGGCAAGAGCTGTATCAGTGATCTATATATTCAGGCCTTAAAGTTTTTGATGAAGCTGGGTGGAAGTGGTGGTATATGCCTGTAATTTCAGTTGCCTGGGAGGGTGAGGTGGGAGGATCACAAGTTTGAGCCCAACCTGGACAATTTAGAGAAACTCTGCTCAAAACAAAAGAATAAAAAGGGGTGAGGATGTAGCCCATTGGTAGTGAGGCAGGAGATTAGGTCATGGCAATCCGGCTGAGCAAGTGGGTATGACCTGTCAATGACAGAGACCTAGGAAATGCACAGAGAAATAGTTCCCAAATCCCTGCACTTGGGACCAATCAGAGACTGCTCTCTCCAGTTTTTCTTGGGAGAACTCAAGCAGGGTTTTTTTTTTTTTGGACCAGGGATGGAACCAGGGACCTTGCACTTCCTCTTTTGAGGCAGGCAGTGGAACCACTGAGCTAAATCCCCAGCCCTCAAGCCGGTTTTTGATAAGATAGCCTAGACCTGATGTCAAACTGAGGAGTGGAGGATACAAAATTCTTTGTTCAGGAACGAGAGGACTCTAGTAGGAATCTATACAAAGATTCCCCAGTGCCCCAGAACCTGCTAATAGTAGAGTACCTCTGGATTCACTTCCCAGGAGCACACACACAGTTAATAAAATTATTTTCCAAGTTTATAAATGAATTGTCCCTTTCTGAAATATCTAGCCACTATTTCTAGTTCTGAACTTTGGGGCATTCCATAATAAATCTAGTTCATCTTTTAAAATAATGTTTAAAAGTAATTTTTCAATGCTTAGAGAAAAACTATGGCTCTTCCTAAACGTTCTGTTCTGCCATGTAGGCATGTCATTTCCTCAAGAAATCTTATATGGCAGAATCTGTATACTTTCTTTTTTGCCTTTTTAGGGGTTTTTGTTTATTCCTGTCCCCTTTCCGATGCAATGTCAAAATCAGAAAACAAGCTTATCCATTAGTGTGAACCATATGAACATGTGGTGCTGGAATATATGCAAGTTAGTATATGCTACAGATAGGTAGGAAAGAAAAGATAAGTTTCCTTCTCTGGAATCTTGCATCTCACACACCGTTTGTGAAAAATTACTCATGACACTCATTTAAGTCAGTAAGGATGACTTTATTGGGATTTCTGCTAGCATGATAGGCACAGGGACCACTGTAATGGGGCCTTGGGTGGGGGGAGTGGATATCAGCAGATGGAAAACTCAGAGGCAACACGGAGGGCACAGGGACATTCAGGCCCTGGTGATGAGGTCACCTGGCCGATGATGGAGCTGAGGAACCTGATGAAATTCTGAGGGTGATCAGACATTGAGGACAGTAGATCTAGTCAAACTGATTTAGTTATAATTGCACAGTGAAGGAGGAGGGGAGGGCATGGAAAAGGATTAAGCCTTGCTGTGCAATGCTCCAGCTCCAGAGGCCAAATGTAATCAGTGTGTACTGTGGACACTTGCTAAGAGAAAAAGACAAAAAACATCACGCAATGAGGTGATGGACACTGCAGCTCAGTTCTCTGGTGGCCTTCATCTGACCAGTTTCCCCCATTTCTTCCTTACATTTCTCAAGAACAACTGGAGATTGTGCTGGGATTGCAGCATGCAGAGATGAGGGGGAGCTGGCCAGAGCACCTTGGGCTGTGTTCCAGTCCCCCCTGGACTGGGCTCCCCTCTATGCTTTAGCTCAGTGTAGCCAGTGACCCAGGGCTATAAAACCCATGGCGGGCTGTGTTTCTGGCCCCCAGTGGTGCATGTACAGCCTGCATGTACAGCCCTCCCTCACCTGGGGCAGCTTTCCTGAGCCCTGGGAGCCTGGCTCTCAGAGAATCTGGCTCTCCGCTGTCCTTTGCCCCCCGTAAGTGGCATCCTCGCTTTATGTACCATGTCTGTGGGGTGCTCTTGTTCAGATCTGTGGGTGAGCAGCGTACAGGACTGCAGCTCACAAACACCGGTATCCAGATCAGGGCCTGGTTGAAAAATCGCCAGAGAGCTTGAGTGCACTTTCGTACAGGGGCGAATCCTTGTCAACCCTTCTGTGTAGTTGCCAATTTTTTAAAACAATTCACATTCTAGAGCACATGTGTTTGTACATTGGCAGGAGTATTTATAAAGGAGTATTTTTAATAAAACAAAATACCAAAACCTAAACATTAGCTCACATAGGCACATGCCAGCTACTTGGGAGGCTGAGGCAGGAGGATGGCATGTTTGAGGCCAGCGTCAGCACATTAATGAGACTCTGTTCCAGAATAAAAAATGTAGAGGGCTGGGAATGTAGTTCAGTGGTAGAGCACCCGTGGATTTGATCCCCAGTACCAACAAATAAATAAAACCAAAAAACCAAAATCCACAAAAGAACACAGTAAAAACTCCCATAAAACTTCTTGATTTGTTCCTGTCAGTAGTTATTTACTAACCAAGCAGTGAATCAAGTGATTCGATCTCTTTATAGAATACTTTTTTAAAAAAGACTTTTTGTATGGGGATTGAACTCAGAGCCCCACTGGGCTGAACACGTGCTCTACCACTGAGCTACACACCCTGCCCGGGTGTTCTTGTTCTCCCCTGCTGATCACACCAAGGCTGCTCTTTGTTTCAGCCATTAGCATTCACAGTGTCATCACTTTCAATGAATGTAGGGGCATTTGTCCACAGAAAGGCTTGATTGAAAATGTTTGGTTTAGGAGTAACTATTAAGTGCTCACTGGGGAAAAAGATGTTTCCCAGACTTAGCTCCTTTTCATTTTCTCCTTCTTGAGGTGGGCGGATCAGGGAGAAGGTGAAAAGAGATGTAAATTTGAACCCTAAGTAAATTCCATTCTCATTCTGGAATTCTACTGCTTGTCAGATCACAAAAACACACTTCTTTTTACTTATTCTCTGAACAAGAAATGGGCTTGTAAAACGCAGATTATTTCCCCAAGGTACATAGAGACATACAATAGAAAAGATCGAGCAAAGAAATGTGTGGAGGGCTAATAAAAGGTGAACATAGAAGAAAGTAAGTGAATCCCCTGCGCTCTGTGTGGGGACTTCCCCACCCTCACACCCCCATCAGGGAGGTATTGTAAAACAGCCTAGAGCAGAATGAGAAATACAGGGCTTGTTTGTGCTCAGAGGTTTTGTGCTATTCAAATGAGGCCTACTTATTTTGAAAAACTTATATAATTTATTTGACAGTTTTAGATAGGGCTGTCACTTAAGGAGTAAAAGGAGGAAGAAGAAAAGCCAGGCTAAATCTAAGCTCCGGAGTAAGCCTGCCTGAGAAGCCTGAAAGGGAAAGGGGCCAGGACGGAGCAGAATCCACAGATACCTTATGCACACACGACAGCTCGCAGTGCAGCTGAAGGTGTGGCAACCTAAAGCACAGGGCAATTTCAGGAAGAGTGTGCTTATACATTTAGTTTACAGAAAAATTATAACGTCTTAAATTTTAGACAACAAAATGTAGAAATGGCCATGTCTATACAACACGTTTTAAGAAAATATTAGAACAGCCAGAGGAAAAAAGAAAGAAAAAAGAGAAATTTTACTGGGTATTTCTCAACTCTATGGAATATTAAATATTTCTACATAGGTCCCAGATGTTTAAATAAAAGGTTAAGATCTGTTTATTTTCCTCTATTTTTATCCTGAAATTAATATGATCTTTTTTCTTTCCATGAAGTTCAACCTATAGACTTTGCTAAAAATTAATTGTTTCTGCTTCTAATTGTTTGGGAAGAAAAAGAAAACTAGTGTGTTTACTGTGGACGGAGGCAAATGTGGAAAAAAGAGAATTGTTAGAAGGTTAAAGAAACTGAAAAAATTGAAAGCATTAGGTTATTTACTAATAATGCTAATTAGAACTATACTGTATGTTGATTTGGCGGAAGATGGACCTAAAATGCTAGTTGCAAATGGTTTGAACAAAACTCAAATAGGACCAAAGCAGTTTTTGTTTGCACTTTCAACATTTTAGACTTTTTTTTTGGTTCCAGTTCATGGAGTCCCATCCCTGTTAGCAAGCTGAGTGCCCTCCAACAAAACTCAGTCATGGGTGACATTTAAGTAGGAGGGGACACACAAAGAGCATTTATAGGGCTCATGACTATCGTTTTTTAACTGAGATTATATTTTTATCACTGTCTGTTCTTGTGTAAATAGTGTGAAAGTCGCTTTGGTCCGTCAGCCCAACCATAGGCCATTGTTTGGTTGACTAAGGGTGTACTGATGTTGAGATATGGCAGGTGTTGAGATATGAGAGATTTCTACTAAATCACAACCTCCCTCCTTCTCACTTGTAAAAACTGTCATGCCAAAAATAATCATAGGGAACCAAGTGAAACCAGTTTGTGACCAATCAGTAATTCTAAATTTTCTATCGTCAGCTGGAGACAGTGACAACTCTTGAATGCTTCTCCACAGTCCTATAAGCATAGCATGTTTGCTGCATGTAATTAATACATCATCTTTCAAGTAGGAACTACATCTATTTTCCAGGAACTTTTATTTATTTATTTATTTATTTTCGGTACCAGGGATCAAACTTGGGACCTTGCGCTTTTGAGGCTGGCGGCAGAACCACTGAGCTAAATCCCCGGCCCTATTTTCCAGGTACTTTTTAAAAAAATTTTCTACTAAATCCCTTTAGGATAGCTTTCTTTGACTTTGAGGCATACTTATTTTTAATGTGAATAATAGTAAGGACACTGATGACAAAAATACTGCCGTGAAAGCAGGAAAACAACCAAAAGTAAATAGGACAGTGGGTGGCTCTTTGGAGTGAGCACAGCGTCAATAAAACCAAATTCCTCTTGTGGCTGAGAAGTTAGCAAAGGAGTTAACAAGGCACATGGCTCCCTTCTCTTCCTGCCGTGGAAGGGACAGTATCACTGTCCAGGAGGCACTGAGCATCTTAGCCCATTAAGCAATGCTCCCCTGCTTCAAATAAAGCACAGCTTCAACTCAACTCTTTGGCCTGGATTTCTCGCCAGTTAAACACATTAATGTGGTTGACATTAGTATTAGTGTTCAGAGTTGTGGCTGGCATGGTTGTCATATCACACGTGAAATGTTTGCCTCTCTTTCACTTTAAAAAAAATTTTTTTTGAGACAAGGTCTCACCGTGTAGCCCAGGCCCAGGATGGCTTTGAACTTGCAGCAATCTGCCTATCTCTGCCTCCTGAGTGCTGGATTTACAGGTGTGTGCCACCACACCTGTCATGCCTTCCCCTTTAGGGGTTTGCAAGATTAAATAGTAAATAGTAGCCAGAAATGGCAAGTAAAATTGTTAATCTTGGTTTTATTGGAAGTGGTTAATTTGTTGATATTAGAAAGCATTTGAACTGCTCTGTGTCTCAAAGTTATCACCAGAAATGTCTTTAGAATTACATGGTCTCTGCCATATATGATGTTAATATTTACATTTTAATAGATTTTCCCTTTATATTATAGAAAACTTATTTTCAGTTTCATGCTATTCTTGTGAATGATTTAAAAACTGACAGGTGCTGGGTGGAGTAGCGCATGTCTTTAATCCCAGCTGCTTGGGAGGCTGAGGCAGGAGGATCAGGAGTCTGAGCTCAGCATGTGCAATTTAGCTAGATCCTGTCTCAAAACAAAATAAAAGATGTGGGAGACATAGCTCAGCACTGCCTGGGTTCAATCTCCAGTAACACACACACACACACACACACACACACACACACACACAAAGACAAGAGAATACAAGCTGAGATAAGGCCAAAATACAGGTATAGATGTGTTTGTTGTAACTGAATGCTATTATTCTCATTAGCTATGTGATATTTTATTCTAGGAGTTGTTGATTTTAGTTATTAGAGTATCATTTATCAAGATTGACTTTGAAACTTCTTATTTTTATTTATGAGTCTACATAAATCTGTTTTACTTTTTATTTGTGCATGTTAGTAATGCAGAGCAGGAATGTTTGTGTTGGAACTGGTGCATGAGCACATGTATCTTTCCCTTTCCTCCACTCTCTCTGACCCTTGCCCCACCTCCAGGAGTCTGCCTTCCAGTTTCCTATCATCTCTCCTTTATTTTATTCATTTATTTATTTATATTTTAGGTTTTTCATAACAAATCTACTTTAAAATGAACACTTTCAAGATTAAAAAAGAACCCAGTGGTCTTTGCCATATAGGATAAATAGTACTTGGTAAATCATCAAATTCTAGACAATTAACAAGAAATGGTAGAAATTCAAATTAATACAAGCTTATTTTTTGGTAAACTTTGTGATGTTAGCATAACCTAGTAAGATTTGTCATGTATTTTCTGACCTTGACAGACATAAAGCCCTTCATTTTATGCTGAAGTTAAACAGAATGTGCTCTTGGTCCAGATAAACGCAGTTCCCAATGTTTGATGCTGACCATGCTTACCATTATGCTTTCAAGGAGGAAAAAAATCACCCATCACTCTTACCCTGTAGCAGTACTCAGAAGCACCAAGACAATTTGTCAGTTTACTTCTGGTCTCTAGGGACACTTTATAGAGTCTCCCTTAAATCAGGCAAAAGGTAGATTCTTCCGACCTACATTCCCAGACCCTTTGGCACTTATTCAGGAGACACTAAAACAATGACATGGGGTTTATCTAACTACTCTCCCTGCCAGCATCATTAACCAACAAAGAGAAGTAAACACTGATAAGACTTCAGAGGCCCTCTGGATGGCTCAGCTCCAGAGAAGCTGTGGACCCTCCTTCCAAAGATTCAAGAGAAGGAAAGAAACTGCTTCCTCGATCTGCCTTCCTGCCCATGAGCACACCTGACTTAAGGTTTGGGTTAATACTGGACTTGGCTGCTTCAGTCCTCCTTCCAGGTCAAGAGATGGAATCACGAGGTTCCCTTTCCTGATGGGGCCCATTTCGCTGTGGTCAGGATAATGAAAGACTGACTTGAAAGACTAGGCCCTGATAAGGCTTCATTCTAATGCACAAATGGGAGGTGATCCCTACCAGAGCTTCTCTGTGCCTTCATACTTATGCTTCTTTAGAGGATAAAGAGGTCCAGGAGTACTAAAAATTAAAACTATTGGGTGTGTTGGCACATACCTATAACCCTAGCACTCTGGGAGGCTGAGACCCGAGGGTCAAATTCAGGCCCAGCATGTGCAATTTAGGGAAACTATCTCAAAATAAAAAGGTAAACCTAGGAGTGGTGGTGATCACCTGGAATCCCTTGGGTGCTGAGGCAGAAGGATTGCTGAGAGTTCGAGCACAACCTGGGCTACATAGTGAGTTCAAGGCCAGCCTGAACTACATAGGGAGACCTTGTCTCAAAAACAACAACAACAAAAACCAAAACCAAACAAACAAAAGGGCTGGGGATGCAGCTCATTGTGAAAGTCCTGGATACAATCCCCAGTACTGAAAAATAAAAAGTAAAAGAGTTAAAAACATGCTGCATGCATTAGTTTTACTGTTATCCAAAGTGGCTCTCATTTCATGCCTTCAAAATGAGGACAAGAAAAGTATTTTGAATGCATTTGTGTTTCATGCCAATTTTGTAAAAAGCACTATTAGCTCGTGGGGCAGAAGTAAGGGGTTCATTAAGACAAACCTCCCAGCTGGAGATTCAATTAGAATCCACCAGGGATTTATGGAAAACACGGGGTATTGGGAGCTGTAGAAAATGGCCTCAAAACATACTTCAGCTGGACAGGTACAGAGGAGTGATCCAGGCACCAGAAGTGTAAGCTGAAAGCTGGCACAGCCAAAACAGTGCCAGGGACTTCAGGGTGCTCCCTGTGCTAGAGGCAGGGAGTGGAGGTGAATGCAGTCTGTGGGGACAGTGGGAACTCCAGATTTTGCCTAGTGGAGCTAAAAGGTTTTAACTTTATTGTCAATATAGTGGAAAGAATCAGAGGGTTTTAAGGTGTGCCAGTTGTGAGATGGGAATGAGAGGAGATAGTGAAATGATTGGGAGTTGGGTGAGTGTAGAGCAGATCTTTTGTTTTTTGTTTTTGGTACCGGGGATCGAACTCAGGACCTTGGGCTTGCGAGGCAGGCACTGGAACCACTGAGCTAAATCCCAGGCCCCTGCTTTTGTTTTTTTGTGACAGGATCTTGTGATATTTTCCAGGCTGGCCTTGTACTCACTATGTAGCACCGGCTAGCCTCAAACTCAGGATGATCCTCCTGCCTCAGCCTCCCAGAGTCCTAGGCCACTATGCCTGGCTCTGGGCAGAGTTTTGTTAAGATGTCTCTGGTTCCATGGTGGACCAAGTGGAAGAGAGTTGTGCCAGCTCCCTTGGTTGTCCTGATGAGAATGGCTGTCACTGGGACCTGAGTGGATGAGAGAGGGAGGAAAAGTAGATGGTTTAGGCCTCTAAGATTCTTTGTGTTTTCAAGCATATGTGAAAAGGCCAAGGAAAGTCATTTAATGAGTAATGGAGGAAATACTTGAGATAAAATGGGAATTACTATGATTTCTTTTGGTGTGTGAAATGAAGCCTGATTTTCAATATGATGTTTCTAATCTCTAGTGCTGAAGGGGCAAAATATTCATTTTAGGATCTGGAAAAAAGAAATATCAACTTAAACCACTTACACTCAACAAAATATGACTCGGAAATTAAGATGAATGCAGGCTTTCTTTTTAGACTCTTAATTTTAAATTCTGTATGTGATTAGGTCATAGAAGATATATTTTGGTACTTATAGCAATAGATTTAATTGGCTACTTAATCAAATTACAGATTTTTTCCCCTGAATTTCACAACGAAGTATGATGAAATTGGTGAAATTACTCCTATTTGACCTATGGCACACACGAACACTCAGCTTTAAAGTCTGTATAATGTGATCTATAGGACACGCCAATGTGTTCTCCATATGGTCAAAATTGTTTAGCCATGTTATTTCAGCCACAACAAGAACTGCAGCAATAACAATGTACTTGTGCTTTGTTTTTCCCTAAGAACAAAGGCACTTTTTTCTCAGTAAATAGGGTTTGTGTGGCTGGCAAATCCTAGCTGGTTCTCAGTTATCGTTCAGTGTAGATGCAGTCAGTGTCTCTAAGAAGAGCCTGGAGCTTCCTATATGGGTCTGATTCCAGGTTCAGACACAAGGAGACAAGGATTCTTTATTTCTTTCCAGAAAAATTTAAGATCATCTTATCTTTTCCAAACTTTCACTTAAGATATATCTGTTGAAAATAATCTTTTTCCAGTTTTTTAAAAATTATTTTGGCAATCACACAATTTCCTTGCCTCTTTCTCTTTTTTCATTGCAGGAAGTCACACTCATATGTCCCATCTGAACACCTGTAAGGCAAGTGACAGGGCCATGTTGAATCCTTTATTTAGAAGATATTGGCTGGTCCCCCACAGCTGCCGCCTCGAGGGCCTCTGTCTCCAGAGCTCCCAGCTTTGCTTGTGACCCCAGAGAGTGATCTGAGTTTCCGTGCCACCTTGGAAGAGTCACTAATTCTTCCACAGAGCCCAGATAGTACTCTGACATGTTCATCCAATTCTCCACCTCCTCTTGCCCAAACAAAACAAAACAAAGCAAAACAAACAATTTTTCTTTTTTATTGGTACCGGGGATTGGCAAAACAAAACTTTTAAACTGCATAAGATCCTAAAATTATTCATGGATCATTTTTAATGAACTGGCAAGGGGAGGCACAGAATTCCCGAGATTAAATCTCTGAGGTTAACATTTTTCATTACCTCCCTTGTAAATACAGCTTTGTGAGATATATGGACTTAAGTCCATATCTACAGATTTATCTTCTTTATGATTTTCTTGTTTCTACGTCTCCTTTGGAGAATGCCTTTCTCCTCACTGATAGGTAACTTAAAATCTTGAGGGTGGCGATGTAGCTTGGTGGTAGAGTGCTTGGTAGCATTCGAAAGCCTTGGGTATCTTAGATGAGAGTAGAAAGGGTCTTCTTATTTCAACATGGTTTGATATTTTAAAGAATACTTGATTTTTGAATTTAATTTTTAAAGTCTAATGTAATCTGAACCCTAATATGTTTCTGCCTTTTGAAGTCTTTTATAAGCGGGAATGTATTCCTATAAGTTTTTGTTTAAGGCAGGATCTTGCTATATAGTTCAGGCTGGCCTTGAACTCATAGCAATCCTCCTGCGTCAGCCTCCTGAGTTCTGGATTACAGATGTGTGCCACCAGGCCTGGCCTCCTCCTACAAGTATTTTCTTTCTCTCTCCCTCCTTCCCTCCCTCCCTCTCTCTCTCTCTCTCTCTGTCTCCTTTCTTTCTGGCACCGGGAACCAAACTTGGGACCTTGCGCTTGGGAGGCAGGCAGCTACAAGTATTTTCTTGCATTAATGTGTCAAGCCGGGAGAAACAATATAAGTAGGCTTCCTAATTGGGCAGCATGCAGTTTCTTGGAATTTTCAAAAATACAAATGCTAAGATTTGACTTTAGACCTTCTTATCAAAGTACTGGGCAATGAGGCTTTAGGATATTTTAAAAGACTTCCCAAGTGATTTTGATGTAACTATCCACTCATTTCCAGGTTGTCTAGGATTTCTAAGAATTTTCTTGGACAGAATACATTTTCTTATAAAACCTGTTTTGGGATCTGACACCATTTCAAGATGTCATTAGGAAGTGCTGTAAGAGAAGAAAAATCGTTTTTCATTTTGGTTGCTTCCACAGTGTTAATTTAAAAAGATAAAAAAAACCCACCTCCCCAAGCCTCTCAAAATACCAGGGATTGAACCCATTCCTGGCATTGAGTCCTCAGGTATTTTGTTACAACGTGATGGGATTAAACATTTCAAAAACAGGCATAAAAACCTGTCTATGGTGAGCTTTGACCTTAATATTTGTAAATCTGCTTTCAATGATTTACCATAGTAAGCTTAGCCAATTAACTGGGCTTTGCCTGGTTCAGATAGTCGCATATTGAAGGCATAACTATATAAGGTTTCTACTAACTAAGCTCATTGATTTTTTTATATTTGCAATATGTAGTGTGGCCTAATTCTTTTTTTCTTTTTTTGGGTGCTGGGGCCTGAACCCCCAGGACCTCTCACATGCTAAGCATGTGCTCTATCACTGAGCTGCATCCTTAGCCTGTTGTGGTCTAATTAGGTATGAGTGGTCTAATTGTGGTCTAATTAGGCTGAGTCACAAAAGCCGTATCTTGAACTACAAACAGATACAAATGTTGTTTGTCAGCAGAGTCTACAATCTCGCTAGAAGGTCAGAGAGCACCAAATGTGTTCCTCCCTCCCCCCCCCTCCCTCCCTCCCTTCCTTCTTTCTTTCTTTTGAGACAGGGTCTTGCTATGTAGTTCAGGCTGGCTTTGAACTCACTGTGTGGCCCAGGCTGACCTCAAACTTATGGTGATCCTCCCACCTCAGCCTCCCTAATGCTGGGATTACAGGTGTGCACTACCATGCTAGGCCTATTTTTAATTTTTGAGACAAGGTCTCTCTAATTTGCTAAGTTGCTCAGGCTGGGCTTAAATTTGTGATCCTCCCACTTCAGCCTTCCAGAGTGCTGGGGTTACAGGCAAGCGCCGCAAAGCCCAGCTAGGATTTCTGTTTATATCAGAAGGGTGCGAACTTAAAGGGAGAGCTACAAATAGGCAGTTTGGGGTTGAAGGAAACCTATTGTCTTTTTGTTGTTGCTGTTTTTAGTACCTGAGATCGAACTGGGACATTGTGAGGCTGAGGCAGGTGGCTGGTGGAGCCACTGAGCTAAATCCCCGGCCTTCCTATTGTCGTTTCTATTTTCCTTTGCTTCACTTGTTTTTACAATGGTGGTAAATGAGAGGCACATAAAATCAAAGAGCATATTTTCCTTTTTTAAATTAAAAAATTTAATTATCTGGATCATTTATACATCACATGGTTCAAAGTTCAGCAGATACAAAAAGCTGTGTATTGAAAAGTCTCCTTCCTGCACTTTTCCCCCAGACCCTTAGATCTCCCCCATTAGGAACCCAATTCCTTGCTTATTCTTCCAGAGGTTTGTAGGTTTAAAAGCAACGATAAAACAAAACAAAAAAAACCCCCCGATGCTTCTCATTGATGACAATGATGATCCTCTCAGCTCTGCCATTAATGGCTTGAAAGCAGCTGCAGTCAGTACCTCAACAAATGGGCATGGCCACGTGACAAAAAAACTAGAAGAGCAGGTGGGCAGCTGGATTTGGCCTGTGTGCCCATGGACTGTCAACACCTGTATACCTGTCCTAAAGCATTGAGTATTGTGTAGTTTATCTTTTATGAAATTAGAGTGGTATTGACTATAGCCTACCCCAAGAAAATAGAAAATAGATACTCAAATAATTTTCTGTATAGCCAGGGATTTAGCTCAGTGGTTCCGGCGCCTGCCTCGCAAGCACAAGGTCCCAAGTTTGATCCCCGGTACCAAAAAAAAAAAAAAAAAAAAAAAAATTTTCTGTGTAACTAATTCTCTTGCAAACCGTGGTTGAGAAAGTCTGTGGAATCTAGAACAGTGTCTTGTAATTGATGCAGTGGGTCCCTTTGGACACTGTGAGCTTTGTCTCTGGAAAAGGCAGGCAGTAGTGCAGCTCCTTCCTTCTCACTTGACACCCTTAGTCTGTGGGACCCTTACTCCCACCTTAGCCTGGCCCCTGAGGTCTGATGGGAAGTATCCACCATGGCCTCCTGTGTTTTCTAATTCCCTAGCACAACGTATGCGTGGATTCCCATGACTTAATGATGTCCATGGTATTATTTTTTTGTTTGTTTGCTTATTTTTTTGGTACTGGGATTGAACTCAGGACCTTGCGCTTTTGAGCCAGGCACCAGAACCACTGAGTTAAATCCCCCACCCAAAGAATGATATTTTACTTTTTTTTTTTGGTACTGGGGATCGAACTCAGGACCTTGTGCTTTCAAGGCAGGTGATGGAACAACTAAGCTAAATCCCCAGCCCTGTCAATGGTATTTTTGAAGCAAACCTTGCCTCATTATAAGCTCTTCCCAGTATGTGGGAACCTAATGGATCAAGTATTAAAAATATTTCTTATTTGGGCCGGGATTTAGCTCAATGGTTCTGCCACCTGCCTCACAAGCGCAAGGATCCGAGTTTGATCCCCAGTACCAAAAAAAAAAAATTTCTTATTTGGGTGAGGTGGGTGTATGTAATTTTGGGGGAAAAAATCAGGGGCCAGAAAAATTAATGACTCAGGTACAGTGGTATATCACCGGAGGCTGGGTCAAGGACCCAGGCTGGGTATGTAGTGTCGCTCCTGGATCACAGAGGACAGAATGTGTCCTTCTGAAAGTGGGAAAAATACGTCTTGCTTATCTTTACACATTTTTTCCCATGTTTTTATTTCCTACCAACCTTCTGGTCTTTTCCTTGTTCTTTTATATCTTTTTCTGGAGGGATTTAGGGCTGAAAGAAGAAAGAAGTTAAAACTTAGGCTAGTTGGTCTAGTTTCTGGTTAGCTCTTCAAATAGTAGTTTAAGCTCAAGAGAAGCTTAAACCACCAATTAAAGTCAGCTCCTCTTTCACTTGTGAATTTCAGATATTCTCTATTTTCAGGTAGCACAAATAAAGGATTGTTTTTCCCCTTAGAAAAATTGACTTCTGTTTTCAAGTCACTGCGCAATGACTGTCTTGTTTGGGCATTTTGCTCCCATCTGCGTATTTTATCAGTCATGAGTCCCTGGAATAAAAAGTTTTTTTAGGAAAAGAGTAACCCAAGTTCTTTCTGTGGCCTTTCTTCCCAAATCAGGCCAAAGAGGAATAAAGTACTTTAGCCTTTAATCAGTTAAAATATTGATAGTTGGGAAAATAACAAACAGTAGAGTGTTTTTCTGCCTATTGTAAAGCAAAATAAAATGTTTACTTATTGGGAACACTATACCTACTTCAAGAGTCTTCTCTCCTATCTTTTCTTCTTATTTTCTTTGATGCAATCTTTCTCTTATCTGAGTAAACATTTTTCATGGTTTGACTTATTCTTGGCACAGATGTGAGGGTGACCCTCTAATTCTAGCATAGGTGGAAGTTTGAAATGCAATTCTTTTTCTTTTTTGTTATTTGTTTTATTTATATTTATATTTATTTTATTTTTAGTACCAGGGATCAAATTCAGGACCTTGCGCTTGTGAGGCAGGTGTGGTGCCACTGAGCTGAATCCCTGGCCCTTGTTTTATTTTTTAAAATCCATCATATTTCTCCATTTACTAAATGTCCTTTACAGCTTTTTAAACACCTCACAATGTGGAAAACCCTTTTGGATACAGCTAATTCTTTGGTAGGTGTATAAAGAAAAGCTATTAATAGATGTAGGGTTTCATAGTCTAGTATTTGGCTTGTGAAAGTTGCTATTAAGTCAAGAGAACTTTTTGTTAAGTGAGATTAAAGTTAGAAAAGTATTTCTAGCATCCTCATAGAAGTAAAAACATAAGCTGTCTATGTCTATATGTTTGTAATAAAATTCAAAGGACAAGCATTATATATATATATATATATATATATATATATATATATATATATATTTTTTTTTTTTTTTGGTACTGGAGATTGAACTTGGGACCTTGTGCTTTCGAGGCAGGCAGCGGGATCACTGAGCTAAACCCCTGGCCCTGTCAAGTATATATTTAAAGTTATATATTAAAGCAGAAGGCATTTTGTGAGTTTGAAAAGGTCTGAGAATCACACAAATGCTCCAAACTTCAGTGTATATCTAAACATTTTCATCAAGAAACCAGTATGAAAAAAAAAAGAAACCAGTATGGAGCGCTGGGGATTTAGCTCAGTGGTTCTGCCGCCTGCTTCACAAGCATAAGGTCCTGAGTTCGATCCCCAGTACCAAAAAAAAGAAACAAGAAACCAGTATGGAAAGCTACAGGATTTCCTGAGAGAATTCCAGTACCTTCCATTGTCCAGGAAACTCAGAAGTTTCTCATTCAATTTACTGTTACCCTGGCTGTAAATCAGAAATGATAGAACACTTTAGATAAAGTAAAAGATGAGATGTTTGTTAAAATATTGGAAAGATAATTTTCTGTTTCATGAGGACAAAGTTGAAGAACACATTGTCTATCCAAGGTAGTTTGTCATTGCAAACATGAATACGCAGATGTGAATGGCTTAATTCTTATTTTCAGTATGACGGCCCTATAATGTAGTCATGAAGCGCACTGTTGCTTTTGAAGTACCTCAGGTTGATATGATAGATTGGTTGTGCTTTGAGTAACAAAATGATAGCCTGGCCTTTTACCAGTTGTTTCATGATTGTGTTGGAGAGATTTTCACATCTCCTCTTTACCATCTGTCCTGACAATATTCTTAATTGCAAAGGGCTTCTTTCTTCCAGCCAGTAGAGTATTAGGTAAGAGGGGCTAAAGGGAGTGAACTGGAATGCACCCACGTATTTTGAACCATGTTGTAGATGTTTCTGCTTTCCTGAAAAACTGTATCTAGTAAATTTAAAAGTCCAAGGAAATATAACTGTTTAAAAAAATAGCTAGCCTTGTTTTGCAACTACCTGAACTCTGAATTACATGTATTATGTACACTGTCTCTTATCCATTCATTAATCCAGCAAAGAAGGTCTTTTTTTTTTTTTTTAAGAAGGCCTTTTTTATCTTCATTATCTAAGGAGAACATCCAGGCTCAAATAAATTTTCTTTTTTTTTTTGGTACTGGGAACCGAACTTGGGACCTTGCTTGGGAGGCAGGTAGTGGAACAGGCTCAAGTAAATTTATTTTCCAAAGGTTAAATAATAAGGAAAGGTTGGAGCAGAGGTTCCAGTCTAGATCTGCTTATCTTTATTTATTATTATTATTATTATTATTTTGATCTGCTTGTCTTTAAAGCCCACACTCTGTTGTTCCTCATGCAGTGAGCTTGTTTAAATTTGTATGATTCTGACCTGGCCCACTACTTGGTTAACTCTGCTAAACAGTTGACAGTGGTATGCCTGTTTATGTATGGCAGGGAATCAGCTTTATTAAGTCTTGCTTGAGAGCAAAAAGTACAGATCAGGACAAAGTATAGGTGACTTGGGTCTCTCCCATTTCTGAATTCAGTAGCCAACAGCAATGGAGATTTATAGTTATGATTTCAACTATGTGCAGATTAGGTGTTTTTGGCAATCTCATGGATTTCTTCCTGTCGCTATAATTGCTGTCAGCACTGATTGTGATGGTTTAGTATCTATAAGATAAGAACAGAAAATTTCACTTTCAGGAAAATGATAGACACAGAATGACACTTTTTTCTAGATGTTTATACATTATGTTTGTTTGTTTGTTTTGGTACTGGGGATCGAACTTGGGACCTTGTGCTTGTGAGGCTGGCAGCAGAACCACTGAGCTAAATCCCCGGCTAGATGCTTATACATTATGGATTCACACATAACTAGAACCAAAGGTTTAGAAAAACTCATATGTTTGTAATCAATATTGCTTTAGGTTTTAAAACACACTGACATGGTAATATTTCCATTCATTTTTGTAAACTGTTCAGCTGCCTTTAGGCTAGGAAACTATAGTTTTTCTCTTTTGTGTTTATTTCAAGAACAGAAGCAATAATACAGTTAGTACAGCTAATTGTAGGTTTTTAAAAATCAGAGTTAAGGCTTATAAATTACCATGTGTATCTCAAGTTGGAAAAAAAGGTGATTAAAATCTATTCTCTCTCTGTACTGGGGATTAAACCCAGTATCTTTCACATGCTAGGCAATTGCTCTATATCTGAGGCCTTTTTTAGTTTTTATTTTGAGACAGAATCGCAAAGCCTGGGCTGGCTTCAAATGTGATTCTCTTGCCTCACCCTCCTGAGTAGTGTGAGCTACCATACTTGACTATTCTTTTCTCTAACCAAATTATAACATATAGTTTGAGCCCTTCTTGCTCTTTGTGCTGTCTTATTATCGGTACCACTTTGGCTGTATTCCTTTGTATAATCCGTCTCACCTAGCATGATGCAGTGCTCTTAACAGGTGGAGTATTTTTGAATAAGGCTGAATCACAAAACTGCTATGAACCCCTTTTTCTAGAGTTGCGTTAATTAGAGATGATTGTGGGCATGTGTGTTCAGTAAGTACGTCTTTAAACTTTCTTCATCTTTCTCTCCTGTTTCTTACTGTAGCTCCAGTAGTCACTTCCTCTGTTCCAGAGGTGAAAAATCTGTGGCTGCGAGTTCACGGAAGGCTGTCAGATCCTAGCTATATCATTTCAGCTTTATGCTCTTCCTCTGAACCATTTTTCTTCTTATTAAACTCTTTTCTTTTCTTTTTCTTTTCCTTTATTTGGTATTCTTCTTCTATAATAAAAAATAGAAAAAAGGAATTAACCATTTGGAAAAAGCATAAATTAATTTTGGTTATAGAAGAATTTGAGTACTCAATATTGTAGCTTTTCCTGTTGGCCAGGAATGAGATTACATGTAGGGAATGAGAAAAGAGCAAAGAGAGAAGAAACTGACCACTAGAAAAAGAAGGCTGAATATGCACTTCTTCCTAGATAGTGTTTTAGTGCAGTATCACAAAACTAAAGACCCACTTTGCAAGGTGTGACCTGTCTGAAATATTTGAGCATTTAGACTGGTGTTAAAATTAACTGTGTGCAAAAACATGCCATGTGTAAAGACAGAGGAGGCTGTAGGGGGCTGGGTGTGTGAGGCAGTTCTGGGAGCCACCATGCAAGGATTTGGGTCCATAAGCTGAGGTCTTTGACATTTGGTCTGGTGGCCAATCTCAGTCTGAGTCTGGTCTTCAAATGTACTATGTGAGCTACTAAGATAGGATCTATTTAGGCACTAGTTAGTATTTCTTCGGAGCACAAAGTTAAACATCATTTAGATACAATTAGGACTGTTCTCCAGGTTCTCAAGAAGATGAGGCTACCACATTCCGCAGGCAGGAGAACCAGTGAAGGATCTGGGGGGAAAGTAGCAACATAGAAGAAGCACTTTAGAGTCAGATTGTCTTTCCTCCTTGTCACCAGTGTCATCGCTCATAAGTCATTTTCTGAACTTTTAAAAGGGATTGTGTTGGATAAGTGGTGAAGTATCTTATGGCTTTGAAATTCTACTTCTTGTCATTTTTATTGCTCATACATACACTTACACTATTTAGTACTGATGTCATTTCCTTTTTGGTATTGGGAATTGAATCCAGGGTGGCTCTACTGCTACCAAGCTACGTCTCAAGCTGTTTTTATTTGTTATTTTGAGACAAGGTCTCTCTAAATTGCCTAGGCTGGCCTTGAACTTAGAATCCTCTTGCCCTAGCCTCTGAATTAGTTGAGGTTACAGATGTGAGCCACCAACTAACATCACCTTTTTTGTTTGTTTGTTTTTTGAGACAGAGTTTCCCTAAATAGTTCAGGCTGGTCTCGAATTCACTCTGTAGCCCGGGCTGGCCTTGAACTTGCAGCAGTCCTGCTTCAGCCTCCTGAGTGCTGAGATTCCAGGCATACACCACCACACCGGGGTCTAACATCATGTGTTTTTAAACCATTCATTCTTTTTCTTTTGGTACCGGGGATCAAACTCTGGACCTTGCGCTTTCGTGGCAGGCAGCAGAACCACTGAACTAAATCCCCGGCTAAACCATTCATTCTTCATTGAACAATTGTTACTGAGCCCTTACCACGGATAAGACTCTACTCTCAGTGCTTGAGGTATGACAGTGAATTTGCCTGAGGAACAGGCCTGTCTCTTGGTTGTGGTTAATTTTATGGGTCAATGAGAGTGGGCCGTGGAGCACCAGGTTAAACCTGTTCCTGGGTGGATCTGAAAATCTCTAGATGAGATTCTAGGGGTGTCTGGTGCTCTTGGCAGAGGAGATGGCTTTCCCAGTGTGGATGGCACCAACCAATCTGGTGGGGGCCTGAACAGAACAGCAGTTGGAGGAAGGAGGGGTCCTCCTTCGCCTGCCTCACTGCTGGCGCTGGGCACCTTTTGCCATCCACTCTCTTCCTTCCCATGGACATCGCCATCCTAGCTCTCCGGGTTTGCAGACCTCAGGAGCAAACTGAGTTAAACCATCAGTTTCCTGGGTTTCTGCCTAGTAGATGGTGGATCATGCTGGTGTCTCCCTGCACAACCTTGGCACCCAATTCCTCATAAAACTCCTTTTGCCTGGTGTGGTGGCGCATGTCTGGAATCCCAGCACTTGAGAGCTGAGGTAGGAGGAGTTCCACAAGTTCGAGGCCAGCCTGTACTACATAGCAAAATCCTGTCTCAAAAAATAAAACAAACAAAACAAAAAGACTAAACTTATCAAGATATATAACTTTGTGCTGGGGATGTAGCTCAGTGGTAGAATGCTTGCCTAGCACACGTGAGGCTTTGGGTCCATCTCCAGTACTGAAAAAAGAAGAGTTATTAACATTTACAACTTACTGATTACAATTTCATGTTTTCTTTGGTACAGGTTTTCAAACTCAAGACCTTGTGCTTGCAAGGCAGGCACGGTGCCGCTGAGCTAAATCCTTAGCCCATGTTTTCTTTTTATAATAGGAAAATACACTTTAACAGAAGTAAGTATATAGGTGAAATAGACATTTAGAGGTGAAAATAGAACAATAGAAAAAAGTATATTATTTTTAGTAGTATGTATTGTTTGACTGAAAAATATTAACTATTTTTTGTTTTTTTCAGACAGGATCTTGCTATGTAGCTCAGGCTGGCTTTAAACTCACAATCCTCATGCCTCAGCCTCAGCCTTCTGAGTGCTAGGACTACAAGAGTTCACTACCATGCCCTGCTCATATGATAAATATTTTAAAGGCTGAGTAAGAACTACTTTCATAGCATCTGTAAAGCAGAAATAGGAAAGATTATTTTTCATGTCAAAATTGATTTTAGTCACTTTAAAGTTTTCTTTGATTTTTCAGAAACCATGGTTATGGGGAAAATAAGAACTGAAACAGATGCTTATTTATTTTATTTGTAACCATAAGAAGTTTAAAGTATCATCTGAAGTTACTTAAAGTAAATTACTGATATGTTGAAATATTTTGGATTACTTTAATAGAGATTTTTTGTAACGTGTAAAATATACAAAAATTCAGTTTTCGGGGTTTGGTTTAATACTTGAATGCTAATTAATTTTAAAAGATATTTTAAATACAGTCTCATTAAGTGAATGTTACCAGTGGAAGTATTTGTTTAACTTTTTTTTTTTTCTCACTGGACTTAGTGCTTTCTTTTTTTTTCCCCCCACCCTTCCCTATTTGCAAAGACTTTGTTTCCATTTTTTTCCTTTTCTCATTTTTCTTTTCCCTTCTTTCCTTTCCCCTACCCCTCCCACTTCCCCTATCCCTTTAGACCTTTTCTCCCTATTACACAATATCAATTATACATTTTTAAAATTATGATATCAAGATCTAGGAGACATTACCACAGATTTTACAGAATTTAAAAGGATATAGAAAGCATATTTCAAAAATCTGTTTTGAAATAAATTTGACAACTTCTAAGAAGTACCTTGAAAGACAAATTAATGAAACTAACTCTGGAGGAAATATCAAATTTGAATAGCACCTATTAAAGAAAGTACATTCCTAGCTTGAAAAGCTACCTATATGACAACAACAGGCTTGTATACATTTTAACTGATAAATTATATCAAACTTTTTTTTTTTTTTTGGTACCAGAGATCGAACTCGGGTCCTTGCTCTTGCGCAGCAGGCGGTAAAACCACTGAGCTCAATCCCTGGCCACTATATCAAACATTTAATGCAGGAAAAAGAAGAAACACTTCTCCCCACATTTTAGGAAATCAACATTGTGCTAATACTAAAACTGGATAAAGATAATAAAAGAAAAAAGTATGAACATAGATAGAAATTTGTTTAACAAAATAAACTATTAGAAGTTAGATCTACCAATATGTAGAAAGTGGTTTTATTATAGGGATGGCAGTGTTGGTTCAGCATTGGAAGATCCACCCCCAGAAGTCATCATTTTAACAGAGGAAAGGAAAAAGCCATATGATCCTGTCACTAGTTGGCGAAAAAGTATTGGACTAAATTCTATAGCTGTTCATGGTAAAAGCTGTCAGGAGACTAGAAGTAGAACAGAACCTTCTCAACAGATCAAAGACATGTACTCCATACTTCCAGCAAAAAGGGCTTCTGTGAAAGGAGAAGATACAATGCTTCTTCCCTAGGTGGGAAACAGGGTAGATATGCCTACTCTTCATCTGTCCATTATACTTTGAAACATAGGCCCAAACCAAAATAGTCTGGCAATAAAATAACACAATTAGGTTACGACTGGATAGGTAGAAGTAAAATCTTTATATGTCGATGAAATGATCATCTACAGAGAAAATACTAAGAAATCTCTAGGAGCTCCTAGAACTTGTATTTGAATTTAGCAGGATTAGAAAACACAAGGTATATATAAAAAGTCAGGTCCATGTATACTTGCTATAAATGAAGAATTGGATATTGAAATTTAAAATTTATGTAGGGGTACAAAGGACCCAGAAAAGTAAAAAGCAAGAGAAAAAACAAAACAGTGTTGGAAGATGTTTAGTACCTAATTTTAAGACTTCCTCTAAAGCTACAGTAATCAAGGCAGTGTTGTTGTAAGGAAAGACATATAGATCATTGGAATAAAACATAGAATCTAGAAATAGAACCACACATATATGGTCCACTGAGTTTTGAAAGATTATTTACCATAGACTTATAGACTATAAACTCAATTCAAGAGCTGAGGAAAAGATAGTGTTTTCAGCGAATGGCAATAGAACACCTGGTATCCGCATGTAAAAAATTAACCTCAACCCTATATTTCCATACATAAAAATAACTTGAAAGTATCTATGAACCTAAATATGAAAGCCTAAAACTATAAAACTTTAAGAAGAAATTATAAGGGAAAATGTTTATGAATTTAGGGTAGGCAAGAACTTCCTAGGATACAAAAAACCTGATGTATAAAAGAAAAAAATTGATGACATTCCATCAAAATTTAGAACTTTAAATGACATCTTTAAAATGAAAAGTAGTCTTTAAACAGACTATATTTACAATGCATATAACCTATGACCAGAATATATAAAGAACTCTTACAGCTCATTAATAGACAACCTAATTAAAAAGAAGACACAAGAAGATGATAAATAGCCAGTACAGCACAAGGAAAGGTGTGCAACTCTAGAATCAGAAAAATACTAATCAGTACAATAACAAGATTGAATTATACACTCATTAGGGAGATGAAGTTAAAAGTTTTAAAAGCCTTGTCATGACTTTTTCTTTTTGTTAGATTCTCCCCATTTGCATTTAATTTGTCACGCCCAACAGATTCATTCTGCTGGCCTTTCTGGGGTTGTGATCCTCATTGTCTTTTCCTAGGATATTGTCTAAAATTTTTTGGAGTGTTGGTTTGGTATTCATGAAGTTTCTAAGGTTCTCTTTATCATGAAAGGATCTTATTTCTCCATCAATTTTTTTTTTTTTGGTACTGGGGATTAAACTCAGGACCTTGCGCTTGTGAGGCAGGCGGCGGAACCATTGAGCTAAATCCCCAGCCCTCTCCATCAGTTTTGAAAGATAGTTTTGTAGGGTACATCAATCTGGGTTGGAGGCTGTTTTCCTTTAGGGCTTGAAATACATCACTCCAAGCTCTTCTTGCCTTGAGGGTTTGCATTGAGAAGTCTGCTGTGATTCTGATGGGCTTTCCTTTGTATGTGATTTGTTTCTTTTCTCTCACTGCTTGTAGAATTTTGTTCTTCTGTTGGCTTTCTGGAGTCCTAACTATTATATGCCTATGTTTAGTTATTTTTGATCAAGGCTATTTGGAGTCCTATATGCCTCACTTATCTGTATGTCAAGTTCTTTTCCCCTGCTTGGGAAGTTTTCTGCCATCATTTCTGTGAACAGGTTTTTTTATGTCATCTGCACTCTCTCCTCTTTCTTCATTGACTCCAATCAGTCTTATGTTATTCTTCTTTGCATCGTCTAGCAGCTGCTGGATTGATTTCTCATAGTCGCTTACAATTTTAAAGCAATTTTTCTTTTCCTGGTCACTAATTGCTGTCTTGTCTTCTATATCTGAAATTCTGTCCTCACACTGGTTCATTCTGCTGTGTAGACTTTCAATGGAGTTTTTAATCTCCTGGAAATCTGTTTGTACCTGTTTTATGCATTCCATTTGTTTCCTATGTTGGGATTCCATCATGTTCCTCAGCTCCTCTATTTTTTTATCTGTGTCTTCTCTAGATTTATTAATCATGTCTTACACTATGGTCACAATCTTTGCTGTTATCTGAGAAATTATTTCTGATTTCATTTTTTCCAGATCCTCTTTTGTTGCCAGTTCAGGGAGTCCAGGTGGTTGAGTATCAGAGTGTTCCATCTTGTTTCCCTTTGGGGTTGGTGTAGCTGATCTGGAAGTCTGTTTTTGAGGCTTGTTTACATGTCTTCTTATTTCCATGGTGGGGGGTGGTGGTGATGGTGCTGCTGGTGCCCTTGGCCTGGGAGAGGTGGAATGGTGGCCAGGGAGCCTCCTCCTGGGCACTGTGATTGGCTCACCTTCTCTGCCCTGGGAGTGGTGGTGTTTAACTTATAAAATTTTCAAGTTTCCTACTTAGGTTTTAGTCATGACAGCAGTTAGAGGAGTGCTCTATCACTGAGCTATATCCCTGGCCCTACTCATCATAGCATTTAATTAATTAATTAGAGACAGGATCTTGCTTGTTGTAGAAATCTCAGAAAGAAATACACGGAGACACAGAATTCAGATAAAATAATAAAATTTCTTCTCATGAGTGGGTGGGAACACCAGAAACCGTTCTGGTCAGTATCCATGTCCCCTTTGCTCAGCATTTACCCATTTATATACTTTTTAGCCATTATCTCATCCCTAGTGGTCTTTGATGTGTAAATACAATTCCAGTTCCTGTTTACAAGTCTCAGACACAAGATAGGCATGTATACGTTGTAAATTCACCCTGGCATGGTAACTTTGTTAGGTTAATGAAGTTACCAGTTAGAGTCAGATAATCGTCACCTTAAACAAGGAGTTATGGGAAAGGCAAATCTTAAAAGAACACATTACTTATTTTGTTTCTACAAATACCTTAATATTCGATCTATTAAGTTATCTAAAACTCTTCCGTATCAGCTAAGTAGTTCAGACTGGCAGAGATCCTCCTGCCTCAGCCTCCTGAGTGCCTGCTTTACAGGCATGTGCCACCACAGCTGGCCAATTTTGGATTTAAAAAAAATTTCATGGGAATAACTAAGATGTCTCAGAACAGGAAATCATAGAGGGAAGCATTAATTTTTGTCAGAGAAAGATAAAAGATGCAAAAGAATTAATTCTCAAGAATGAGTGCCATCTTCTGACATTGCTTTTTACTTAGTTGTAGAAAACCTTAGTGGTGATACAGACATATCTATGAAGAAGCCTCAGATTAATAAGGTTTTGTTAGATGCTTTCATCTCTGATAATGACTACAGGATAAAATTGCTTTACATTTCACTCTTTCCTAGTTACAAATCTTATATATAGGTTGGAGCAAGATTCCAAAGGCTAAATTACCAACATTTTTACAGAGAGAATATTGTGCTTCTATCCAGTGAAGTATTTTATAGTTGACAAATATTTTGATAGGCCTGAAAGTGCAATTATTTATAATGTCAAAATGATATTTATTTATTTTATTTATTTTTAAGACAAGGCCTTGCTATGCATTCCAGACTGGCTTCAAACTCACTATGTAACCCAGGGTGGCCTAGAATTTAGGGCGATCTTACTGCCTCAGCCTCCCCAGGGCTGGGATAACAGATATGCCCTACCATGCCCCGCCAACAGGATGACTCTTTTTTTTTTTTTTTTTTGGTACCAGGTATTGAACTCAGGTCCTTCCGCTTGTGAGGCAGGCAGTGGAACTACTGAGCTAAATTCCCAGCCCCATGGGATAACTTTTATGTGTGTCAAACTCTTAAATTTCCTTAATCTAATTTGTATAGATTTTGGACCACATTTTTTTGGCTGTCACTATGGAATGTCATTTTGGATAAGGGAGAGGAGTCCAGATCTTTGCCTGAGTTGATTCATTTGTACCTCTGCTGCTTGTGATTCTTCCATGATACCTTTCATACCAGTGCTGGGGCCAGACCTACTACGCACTCCAGACATCAGCTGATCATCTGCAGACCTGTGGGATCTGCAAAGATTCAGAAATTCAAATATTTTTCTACCAGTACTACCTTGTATTAATTAATTAATTAATTAATTTTTTACCAGTACTACTTTTGAGGGATTAATTTCTGTAACTGTGTCCTTTTATAAATAGAAATTCTAATATTTTCTATGTTTAATATATAGAAAGGTAATGCACATATAAAATATTTGGGGGAAAGATACTATTCACATTTGTAAATATGGCTATGAGCTCCAGGGAGCAAAAATAGCAATTATATTCAACTAATGATTTATTTTCTGAAACACATATTCTATGGTATTGAAAATATTCTTTCAGCTGGGCTTGGTGGTGTATGCCTGTAATCCTAGCACTCAGGAGGCCGAGGTAGGAGGATCCATCTCCATGAATTAGAGGCCAGCCTGGGCTCCATAGTGTGTTCAAGACCAGCCTGGACTACACAGAAAGACCCTGTCTCAGACAAACAAACAAAAATTTTTTCAAATTCGAAGAGTTCAATGATCTGGTGACATTTGTATTATTCCCAGTAAAAGACAGACATTGAAAAGTCTTCTGAAAAACATTTCTGTAGTCCCAGGTCTTCTTAAAAATACAAGACTGAGGATGGTGTGGGGAGTTTTTGAAAAGACTGAATTCAAGGGGTGAGTGTAAGATCTAGACTGAAAATAGCATTATAGTTGTGAAAAATTGACCATAACACATGCCCCAAGACAGTGCATGTGTAATAAGTGCTTTGCCAAATATATTTTACAAAATATGTTTACATCCAAAAACGGGGCTATGTTGAAAGATGTTCCATAAAAAATTCACTTCTTTAAGCACTAAGGAGATTAGAACAGAACAGGATGAAAAACAGACCTGTTTCCTTGGGCAGATGAGAATGCACATGTTTATATAAAACATTTTCTAACAAGATAGGGACTTGGAGGTCAAGGTTAAGAGATCTAGAATTTCCATTATTGGGAAGAAGTGCATTCTAGTTCACAACATTTGAGATTCAGCTGTCAAGTAGGAAAGAGCTCAGGGAATCCTGGGCCTGCCCTGGTTTTATCCATCAGCTTTAGCTTTCCAAAGTCAGCCCAAGTACATAGCTTTAACTTGGAACAAAAAGAAATAAGGAAGGAAAACACGAGAAGAAGGAAGACAAATGAAGAAAGGTGAAAGGAAGAATGAAAGAAAGGAGGGAGGGAAGAAGAAAAACAAATAAATAAAAAATAAGAGAAATGACATGTTTGTCCTCTGGAAATGTGCATTTCCTTCTCTGAACACCCAGTAGTTACAAAAGTCATGGCATAGCATTTGGAATCTCCCTGAGTGTTGTGTGGAGGATGGTAACATAAATTCTAATTTTATACAAATACCAATACCTTTTTTTTTTTGTACCAGAGATTGAACTCAGGACCTTGTGCTTGCAAGGCAGGCATGGTGCCACTGAGCTAAATCCCCGGGCCCCAACATCTTATTTTTTAAAAAAATGTCTTTTAGAATTATTTAGTAAAAACTGAGATACAGCTGAAAGGAACTGAAAGTTATTAAGTGGAGTCACATAGCATAGGACTTAGTGTTACTTCTTTTCTCCAAACTGCTGTCCTCAGCAATTTCTGGGGATGTCCTTGAGTTCGTTCAGACTTACTGGTGGCACCTGCAGCCTCACGGCCCCACTAGAGGCATTTTTGTGTTCTGTAACATCCACTTGCATTCTGAGAGGCACATTTGGGTGACACAGACTCCAAGCCTCTGGTCCCAATGTGAAAAGCAGTGACAAAATCCTTTGAGACAGGGCAGATTCAGCTTAGCTTACTGGTTTGGGTTCTCTACTGGGAATCTAAATGCTTGCCACTAGCAGTTAGGTGCAAAAGAAGTGGAACTAAAGTAGTTGAAGTATGAATAAATTTTCTGGGTAACTGGTCTTTAACTGAAGAATGCTGGAAGAAAGCAATATGATTCTAGCAAGAAGTACACATTTTTAGGGGCCAGGGATTTAGCTCAGTGGTTCTGCCACCTACCTTGCAAGTGCAAGGTCCTGAGTTCGATCCCCAGTATCAAAAATAAAAACCAAAACCAAAAAAAAAAAAAAAAAAAGAAGTACACATTTAAAAAAACCCCATTTATTTTGCTAATTTCTATTTAGTGGCTGTTTATTTAATCTTACCCCCCCCCTCCTTTTTCCAGTACTGGGAATTGAACTCAGAGCCTTGAGCTTGCCAGGCAGGTGTGGCACTGCTGAGCTACATCCCCAGCCCTAGAAGCACACAGTTAAGCTAAAATATATCTTCAAAAATGAATATATATTAAGGTCTGTTTTCTCTTTGTTTGTATCCCCAAGTCATAGATTTCCTGGCTATAATTTAGACCTTTTTTTTTTGTATTTTGAAACAGGGTCTTGCTATGAGGTTCAGGCTGGCCTTGAACTCATTATGTAGCCTAGGTTGGCCTTCAGTCCTCCTGCCTCAGTCTCTGCAGTGCTGGGATTATAGGCATATGCCACCACGCCCAGGTCTAATTCAGACAATTGATGGCAGAATTTTAACTACCCATGAGGAGCTGTAGTTGTCTACATTTAGAGGAAGATGTCTTTGAGATATTCTTTCACCTGTAACCTGAGGTAAGGCCCAGAAGTGCTTGCAGGAAGCTGTTTGATGGCATTTTCATTATCTACTAGGAGTTTAAACATCACCCATTACATAAAACCGGAGCTGCTGGCAGGTGGGGTTGGTTTACTGAGCAAATAGTCTAGCAAACATCTTTCAACTAGGATTAAGTTTCTGGGAAATAGTGTTGTAAAAATAAACTTGATTACTTTCCTGAAATCTGTAAAGTTGATTTTTTCCTTAAGGTTATAATTTTTAGATGCAAATTTGATATTGGTTTATCATATATACTTTTATAAAAGTGCTTGAGCTTGACCATCTCAGATGGGAAACCATTGTTTATGTGGTCTTTAGGGACAACCACTATTCCTCATAATCCATAATTTTTACTATCCATAAATTGAGATTTGGAATGGGATTTAGGAGCTCAGAGGATCTGTGGTGTCTCAAGCTGTGATATTTAGTAATTTACTCTAAATGATATTCTGCTTCTACCTTTATAAGACAGTGTCTTATTCTTATAATTCTCAAATCATGTTTCCTTTTGTTCAAGAGACACATATGGCAAGATTAAAGATTATCTAAATACCTGCACTGCACAACTCAATGTTAGAGCTGTATCTCAAGACTATCTCTATAACAGAAACATATTCAGTGACTATATAAATAATTCCTTGAATATAATTAGTATTTCACAGTTCCCAAGGTTCACTTGAATGCACTGTCTTATTTGATCGTCACCCTGGGCAGGATGAGGGGTGTTATCTCCATTTTATGGAGCAGGAGATACAGGGTTCCAGGTCTTTGACTGTGGACCTCAAAATTCAGAGTTAATGAAGTTTTAAAAAATGACATATAAACCAATACAAACGGCTAAAGATACCACTTGTGAATAGTGCTTTTTTCAAGTGATTTTTAACTGCTTCTGTCCTGGAGAAATTTTCCTTCTTTTACTAAATATTACAAGACTATTTGGTACTGCATAAATGCTGACATATAGATCAACAGCCTAGAGAACTCAGAAATCGATCCTCATGCTTAAAGCCAACTGTTTTTTGACGAGGATGCCAAGAACATACAACAGAGAAAGTCTCTTCTATAAATGGCTCTGGGAAAACTGAATATACATAGGCAGAAGAATGAAACTAGATCCTACCTCTCATTGCAAAAGACAGCTCAAAATGGACCAAAGATCTAAACGTAAGATGTTAAGCTATGAAGTTACTAGGAGAAAACACAAAGGAAACCTTTCAAGACATTGAAATAGGCAAAGATTTTTTTGGATAAGACCTCTAAAGTATATCCAACAAAGGTAAAAATAGACAAAGGGATTACACCAAACTGAGTAATTGTGCACTGCGAAGGAAACAATTTACACAGGGAAGAATGTGAGAAAATATTTGCTATTTCCATCAAACAAGAGATTAATACATGCCTAGAATATATAAGGCACTCAACTCAATAGGAAAAAACAAAATAATCTAGTTAAAAAGGGAAAATAACTTAAATAGAAAACTCTCAAAAGAAAATATACAAATAGCCAAGAAATACATGAGAAAATCTTCAAAATGATTAATCACTGGGAAAATGCGAGTCAAAACCCAATGAGATATCATTTTACTCCAGTTAGAAGTTATAAAAAAGAGAAAAAAATGGTAACAAATTCTGGAGATGTGAAGATGGGGAGTAAGCAGAACTCTTGCACACTACTGGTGGGAATGTTAATCAGGGACATTACTGGGCTGGCCATGTAGCGCAGTGGTACAGTGCTTGCCTAGCATGCATGAGGCTCTGGGTTCAGTCCCCAGTGCTGCAAACACAACACAACACAACACAGTGCAACACAGCTTCATACAGCCATTGCAGAAAACAGTTTGGAGGTACCTTAAAAAACTAAAAACAGAACTAACATATGATCCATTAGTGGATATTTATCCAAAGGAAAAAAATGCTATAGCAAAGAGATACCTGTTTATTGTAGTGTGATAACTAAGATATGGAATCAACCAATATCTTTCAACAGATGAAGGTATTAAAAATGTGATGTATACACAATGGACTATTATTCAGCCATAAAAGAATAAAATCTTGTCATTTGCTTTAAAGTGGACATAATTATATAAACCAAAATAAGCCAGGCACAGAAAGATGAATACTGAATGTTCTCATTCATTTGTGGAAACTAAAAACTTGATCTAGTAGAAGAAAATGAAATAGTGCTCACTAGAGACTGAAAAAGGATGAGAGAAAAGAGGCAGAAAGAAGTTAGATAAGGGATACCGAAATACAGCTGGATAGGATGAATTATTTCTGGTGTTCTAGCAACTAATAGGATAACAATAGTATATAACAATATATGATATATTTCAGAATAACTAAAAAAGATTCTTAAACTTCCCAACACATGGAAATGATAAATGTTTGAGATGAAAAGTCTCATTATCTTGATTTGATCACACTGTATACATGTATTAAATTCTCACTCTGTACTCCATAAATATGTATGATTATTATGTGTCAACTACAAAAAGCACATTTGTATTACTGAGGGAATCCAAACCAAACCGAACCAAACCAAAAAAACCCAAAAACCAAAAACCCAACAAACTAAACTTTAAGGAGCAGCCGATGACAGCACAGATTATTTTCTTTTGTGTATAACTACTAATCTCTGCTTGTCCAAACACAAGGGTCCCCAGAGGACTTTATTTCTCTGTCACTTCAGCGAGCCCACCCATCTGGCGCATCCCCATGAGATGTCCCATATTGATTTTGTTCTAATTCCCAGGTACATACTAGAATGCAGAATTTCCAAGGTGAGCTTTTCTTATTTGCATCTCAACCCTCAAGGGAGTAAACTGTTTGTGTACCTTACTTCTCCCAGCATCTTTTGTCTTCTTTTCAGCTGAGGTCAACAAGCCATGTTCTTCAACTTATTGCTGGATTCCTATTCATATGAAATTTATTATGGTGTTATGGAATTCCACCTGTTCATGGTTGTCTTGTTTTATTTTAAAAATTTTCTTATGGTTATCAAATGGCTTTTTCTCCACTAAAAAGACTTTATCTAGATTTGTGGCAAATTCTTATATCAAGAACTAATGGCAGCTACAATCTCAATCACAATTTAAACTGCTGTTAGCTTAGGAGTTTGGGCAGAGAGTGAGACCTGGTCCCTGGTCTGTGACTGAAGGGTGGGTGGTCTTGGGAGTCAGGCTTGGAATGTCTTTTGTCCTCTGGCCATATATTTACCTCTCCCCAGGGAGTGGTGAGAAAGTCTCCATGTTGTTACAACTTCTACACTATTAGTCTCATTTCCCAGCTGGGCTCCCATCACCAACTTGCTTCATAGCTCTACTTTAATTTTGACTTTTTAGGGCCACCATTCTTACTTTGTTTTTCAGCAAAGGGAGGGTGAGGCAGGGGATTTATTGTGCCCTGGTGAGGGAGAATAATGCCTGGAATCCTTGTCATTTCCAAGTTACTGAAGCTGTTCTTTTGGAGTTAATTTTAAAATTTTTATGTTAGAAAAACGACATCTGTCTTTTTCATTTTCTGAGGCTTTTCTGTATAAGTAGCCATAGGGAAGTTCATGGAAATGGCGTGAAATGTATAGGTAAAAAATTATGCTATTTTAGCAAGATGCATCTTTTTCTCTATAAAATATGAAGAACATATTGTTTTCTATATTGGTAGAAGGTTTTATCTTAAAAAAATAAGATATTAAATTCATTTAATTGAAATGATTATAAGAAATCTATTATAATGTCTTTAAAAATTATCTTGTATTTACAGATATCCATACTTAATCATAGATAAAGGATTTGTTAAACTTTGTGGTACTTTTTATAGATTTTATTGTCATTTCTGTGTCAGTTTCTTTAAAACTTCCATGAGAATTCAGAACTTTATCATCAGGTGCTGAATTAGATAGTATTCTTTTTAAGTTTACATATCTCAACTATAATATTTATTTTATATTGCTTTGGAGATAAAGTAGTGTTTTTAACCCTACAAAAAATTGGAATAGATGGTCTCTACTCAATCTGATAAAAGCCATCTGTGAAAAACCAACAGCCAATATCATCCTAAATGGTCAAAACCTGAAATTCTTCACACTAAAATCAGGAACAAGACAAGGATGTCCACTATCACCACTCTTCTTCAATATAGTTTTGAAAACATTAGCCACGGTAATTAGACAAGAGAAAGAAATAAAAGGAATAAAGATAGGAAATGAAGAAGTCAAACTGTCATTATTTGCACATGACATGATACTCTATATAGAAGACGCCAAGAACTCCACCAGAAGTCTTCTAGACTTAATAACCAAATTCAGTCAAGTAGCTGGATACAAGGTCAACACACAAAAATCAATAGGTTTCCTCTACATGAACAACAAACTCACTGAGAGAGAAATAGGGGAAATAATTCCTTTCACAATAGCATCCAAAAGAGTGAAATACCTAGGAATCAACCTAACAAAAGAAATCAAAGACCTCTTTTCTGAAAACTAAGCACTCTGAAAAGAGAGATTGAAGGTGATATCAGAAAATGGAAAGAACACTCCCTGTTCCTGGGTAGGAAGGATCAATATAGTGAAAATAGCCATACTTCCAAAACTGCTATATAGAGTCAATGCAATCCCAATTGAAATCCCAGCAGCATACTTCACAAACCTTGAGAAAACAATCCAAAAATTCATTTGGAACAAGAAGAGACCCAGAATAGCAAAAGCAATTCTAGGTAACAGAGACATGGCAGGGAGTATCACAATCCCCTACCTGAAACTATACTACAAGGCTACTGTGATGAAAACAGCATGGTAGTGGCAAAGAAACAGACCTGAGGACCACTGGGACAGATTAGAAGATGCAGAAACAACGCCAGACACACTCAGCCAACTCATCTTCTATAAAGGAGCCAAACACCCTCACTGGAGGAAAGATAACCTCTTTAATAAATGGTGCTGGAAAAATTGGGCTTCAGCTTGCCAAAGATTAAAACTAGACCTATATCTCTCACCATGCACTAAACTAAAATCAAAATGGATTAAAGATCTAAATATTAAAATAGAAACGCAGAACTGGCTGGAACAGAGGTTAGGTAGAACTCTTGAAGACATCGGTGTAGGAAAAGATTTTATGAACAAAACCTCAGTTGCCCATGAACTAGCACAAACAATCAACAAGTGGGATCTCTTCTTATTAAAAGGCTTCTGCACAGCAAGAGAAACCACCAGCAGTGTGAAGAGACAATCTACAATGTGGGAAAAAATCTTCACCTGCTCTTCCTCAGACAAAGGTCTACTAGCTCGAATCTATAAAGAACTTAAAAAGATCAGACCTCCCAAATTTAAAGACCCAATGTGAAAATGGGCATCTGAAATGAACAGACATTTCTCAGACAAAGAAGTAGAAATAGCAAATAAATACATGAAAAAATGTTCAACATCACTGGTCATTCGAGAGATGCAAATGAAAATGCTGAGATTCCACTTCACTCCAGAAAGAATGGCTGCTATCATGAAATCAACCAATAACAAATGCTGGCAGGGCTGTGGGGAAAGAGGAACCCTGCTCCACTGCTGGTGGGAATGTAGACTGGTGCAAGCACTGTGGAAATCAGTATGGAGATACCTCAAAGAACTAGGACTGGAAGTCCCATTTGACCCTGCTGTTCCACTGCTGGGTATCTTCCCCAAAGAATTAAAAAAATCATACCACAGTGATATATGTGCACCCATGTTCATAGCACACAATTTGTGATAGCTCAAACTTGGATGCAGCTCAATTGCCCATCAACTGGAGACTGGATAAAGAAAATGTGTGTTTTTTTAAAAAAAAAATAAAATGGAGTACTACTCAGCCATAAAAAATGAGAAACTAGAGTCATTTATAGCTAAATGTATGGACATTGAGGCAACAGTCTTAAGTGAAATAAATAGGACACACGTGTAAATACTGAATAGTTTAGTGGGAGAAACTGAAAATGTAAATAAGGACTAAAAGGTATAATAGACAATGTGAAATAGGAAGAAAAGGGGCAAAGGGGAAGGGGAAGTGTGAGGGGTAGGGGAAAGGAAAGAAGGGAATAGAGTTAATATGAGAAAATGGAAAAATGGAAACAGAGTCTTTGTAAATAGGGAGGGGTAGAGGGGTTGAAGGGAGGGCAGGGGAAGGGGGAAAAATAAGAACCAAGATGGATTATGTAAAGGTGCAAATTTCCAATGATGAATGTCATCATATTGTATACCTAAAATGTACCAATGATTAAAATGAATAATCGATAATGTGAAATAGGAAGAAAAGGTCCAAAGGGGTAGGGGAAGTGGGAGGGGCAGAGGAAAGGAAAGAAGGGAAAGGAAAAATGATGAGACATGGAAAAAATGGAAACAAAGTCTTTGTAAATAGGGAAGGGTGGAGGGATGAAGGGAGTTCAGGGAATGGGGAAAAAATAAGAACCAAGATACATCATATAAAGGTACAAATTCCCAATGAGAAATGTAAATGTATTATATACCTAAAATGTACCAGTAAAAGAATTTTTTAAAAAGTAGTGTTTTAAAAATTTGCATAGAGTAAAATGGACTTTTTAGGTGGTTAGGTCCATGACTTTTTTTTGTACTAAGGCTTAAACCCAGGGCCTTGGGTTTATGAGGCAAGCAGCTCTTCAGTGGAGCTATAGCCCCAACTTTTTAAATTTACTTTGAGACGAGGTCTTGCTGTGTTGTCCAGGATGGACTCTAACTTGCTATCCTCCTGGCCCAGCCTCCAGAGTAGCAGGACTACTGGTGTGCACTGCCATGCCTGGCTAGGTCCATGACTTCTGACAAATGTATAGACAGCTGCCATCATCAGCTCCAAGACAGAGTCGACCTCCATCCAAAAGTTCTCTTGTGCTGTTTTGTACTTGAGCCTTCTTCCTAAACTTTTTGCTTGTCAAGGACTGTTCTGTTCCAGACTGTCATGCAAATGGAATCATCCAGATTGTAATCTTTTGTCTTCTGGTGTCTTTCATTTAGCATGGTGGTCCTTAAGTGGCAAAAACTCCACACTGGCATCTGGCAGCATCTGGAATAGCTGGGGAGAGCTGCATGCATCTAGGGAGAGACAGCCTAAAGCTCAGAAGACAGCTGCACACTGAGAAGGGTTTTCTGAGAGTCGCTCATACTGTTGTATGCATCCATCATTTGTTCCTTTTTTGTTGCTTATTAGTATTCCATTGCATGAATGTACCTTACACTGATCATCTATTTATCTGCTACGAGGTATTTAGGTGGTTTGCAGTCTTTGGTCATTATGAATAATGGTATAAACAGTTGTGTACAAGTTTTGTGTGAATATTAATACTGAGATTGCTTGATCATATGGTATGATCATATGATCATACATTTTACTTTTGTAATGAATTCCAAGCTACTTTTCAGAGCAACTGTACCATTCCCACTCACCCCTCCATATGAAAGTTTCAGCTGCTCTGCCTCTTCAGCAGCACTTGGTATTGTGTTAAATTTAGTATATGATATGTGTGTGTGTTATGTATGTATGTAGATTTATATGTATGTATTTTTTTTGTATTAAATTCTTTTATTGGTACATTGTAGGTAAACAACACAATTACATTTCTCATTGGGAATTGTACCTTTATATAATGCATCTTGGTTCTTATTTTTTCCCCATTCCTAGCCCTCCCTTCATGCCCTCCACCCTTCCCTATTTACAAAGACTTTATTTCCATTTTTTCCATTTCTCATCATTTTTTCCTTTCCCTTCTTTCCTTTCCCCTGTGCCTCCCACTACCCCTACCCCTTTGGACCTTTTCTTCCTATTTTACGTTATCAATTATTCATTCTAATCATTGGTACATTTTAGGTATACAATATAATGACATTCATCATTGGAAATTTGCACCTTTACATAGTCTCTCTTGGTTCTTGTTTTTCACCCTTGCCCAGCCCTCCCTTCAACCCCTCCAGCCCATATATATGTATTTTTGGTACTGAGGATCAAACCCAGGGCCTTTGCACTGAACTACCTCCCTGCCTTCTTTTTACTTTTTATTTTGAGATAGGGTCTCACCAAGTCACTAAGGCAGTTCTCCTGCCTCAGCCTCTCAGAGGACTGGGATTACAGGTATGCACCACCAAGTCCAGCTAGTGCATATGTATTTAATTTTCATTATTTTAATAGGTGTGTAGTGGTATCTCATTGTAGTTTTAGGTTGGTTTTGGTTTTTAGAATTTTAGCATTTAGCACACATTTTCTGAGATTTCAAAGATAGTATTATATAAGTGAAACGTATAACAAGTTGTCTGCAGTAAGTGATGCCTTTGTAGCTTTTCATTCTGCTCTTCCTCACTATAGAGCTACTGATCCTTTCAGAGTTTCTCTGTTCTGAGATTTGAGCTTCCTGGTGTTAGATTCATTGTTCTACCTGGTCCTCCAGAACACACCTGGCCCAGGTCCCCGCCTCATCTCCAGAGTTTGAGAAAAGAAGGTAGAGAAGCGATCCACATTTGAAATATAATTAAAGGATTAGTGGTAGACCTGCTTGCATTTCTCACAGTTCATTGGGAAAAGGGACAAAGCTCTGGTGTCCCCAGGGTGCAGCACGGTGCCTGGTGGGAAATTAGTTCCACAGAGGTCGCACCTGGGAGCAACAGGGAAAAATTGTTTTTCTTGGATCACTGGCTGGATGTTGCAGTTACTTCCTAGAAAGCATATGGAGAAATTAATCTATTACCAGCTTTCAAAATTTTCTGTATCCTTACCTTTAGCAACCTGTTATTAAGTGGGTTATAATCCTTTTAAAGTATAACTTTATTAATTCCCTTGTCTCTCTAAACAGGTGTGTTAGGAGTCTTGATACAGAGAGGCTGTTTTGATTTCATGTAAAACAAATTTGAAACTTGTCTATAGAAATAACCAGCTGTAGCCCTGTCTCATTCCAGTTAAGTTCTGGGCTTTCATTCAGGCCAGTGAACAAGATGAGATGATCTTAGTCACACTTATGGCCATGACTTACTTTACTTTGGACAGTTTCGTTCATAAGACAAAAGGCTCATCATGTCCAATGAAAACTGAAAGAATTGCAGAAACTCATCTTAAAAATAGGCATATTAGTAGAGAATCTGCTAATTGGCCATCAATTGCAATGTAGTCTTTTGGTAACAGGAATTTTCCTCTCTTCCATGAAGTGAATGCAGAGGCTTCCAGTTTGGGATCCAGGCATCTTGGCATGTTGCTCCCAACAATTTAACTGGAGCCCTTAGTGCCTGTGGGCTTAGCACCCACAGGACTATGCGGTACACTGTTAGCTCCATGTGACCAGCAGTTCACCCATGAAGGACAGAAATAGCCTGGACCGACCAAAACGTGACCCTGCTTCTAATTACTACAGAATTGGAAACGAACGCAGTCTTCATATACATTCTCTCAGATGGCACTGCTTTAGTTACACTTATCCTAGCGCTAAATTTCTCTGGTGCCAAAAGACATTTATGTTCCATCAAACAGAATTACAAATACAGTTTTAAGGTAGAGAAGCTCTCAGTTGAAAATAATGTAATTGAGGGGATTTAACTCAGTGGTTCCGCTGCCTGCCTCGCAAGCACAAGGTCCTAAGTTCGATCCCCGGTACCGAAAAGAAAAGAAAAGAAAATAATGTAATTGATGTTTGGATTTTGTTTTTATTCCATTTTTTGAAGCACAACTTTTATTGTTTGGATTTTCTTTGTACCGTTCATTCTCCATATTATTTTACATTTTCTCTGGGGTGGAAAGTCACTTCTTACTCACAAAAAGTATCTTGCGATAGTAAACAATGGTGGATTGTCAGCCTGTGTGTATCATCTTTTTTTTTTTTTTTTTTGGTACTGGGGATCAAACTCAGGACCTTGCACTTGTGAGGCAGGTGTGGTACCACTGAGCTAAGTCCCTGGCCCTTGTGTCTGTCTTTATTCAATGATACCTGAGTGTATGTATAAAATCACATCTCTCCCCTGCTTAAATCATTAACTATTGTCCCATTGCTCATGGGATAAAATCAGAAGTCCTGATATAACCGCTGGCCTTCTGCCTTCTCGTCTCCCAGTCACTTGGCCTGAACTTCTATAACAGAACTGTGTTTGTCAGTCTTTTGACTGCTCATGCCCCTTGCATGGATTGTCCTTGTCATCTGTTCAGCTCACCCCCTTGCCTTACCCTATGCATCACCATGCTGGACTCATCATTTCCTGTTTTCACAGTCTCCACCTATTTCTCCTGCCATGGGGCAGAAGCCTGGTGCATACTAATTAGTGGTGGAACTAAAGCTGATTTTATAATATTGCTTCTATAATACAGCAGTATCAGAACTATCTCTAGTAGAGCCTCCCTGCTCTGGCAGAGTTGGTCTGTTCACTGCATGTGACTTTCTGTATTTTGCCTTTATCATTTAAACTGTCTGCTTATGCTCCTAACTCTATGAATGTCCATTCTCCTTCAAAACACAGTTAAAGATCTATTTCTTTCCAGAAGTATGCGTAGGCTCAGTTCAATTTTTGATACCACCAATTTTCTTGATTTTTTTTAAAAACAAGTATTAATTGACTCATTATAGTGACTATCTCACTGAACAGAAATAATTGTGGATATAAACACTTCTTTAACCATGCCTTGCTTAGAAGCAAAGTTTGAATTAATAGTGGATGGCAGGTGTGCTTAAGTGCATCCTTCAGAGCTCTTCTGCTAGAGTCTGATCAGTGTATAAAAATGTATGTTTTCCACAGCTCAGTGCTCATCACAGTTCATGACTCTGTTAAATGGGGAGGGTAATGTGGTATGGCGCAAGTGTAGTAAAATGTGTCCTCATAAGAGGTTAGCGGGGCTCCTTACCATCAGGTCAGAACTGAAAGGTTACGTGTTCATTGGAATGTGCAGGGCTTTTGCCTCATGAATATTTAAAAGGCTGTGATCAGGGCAGTGAAGCCATCAGTCAACAGCGACTTGCTTGGTGACCAGAGGTGTAGTGAGTCACTGTAGGGAATTTGTCAGTCCTGCAAGGATGGCCAGGCAGAGTTGTGACTGTGCTGTAACACTGCTCTTTGTTCAGTGTTGTTTCATCTTGTCACTGTTGTTTTAAAGATACAACCACCCATGTTCTGGAATTTATGAGTATGCCTGGAACAAAAGCCAAATTATTATTTTTTGCTACTTAGCAAATCTTTGCAAAACAAGGGGTGTCTTTTCTTCTTTTGAACTGCTGTGATGTCCACTACAGTTGGGTGGTAGGTACTCAATAAATACTATTTACTCTGAAGTGACATTTGGTGTCTCACATACCAATCTAAACAAGAATGCAAAAAAATAAAAACAAAAACCATCTCTCCCAACAAAACAACAAAACAAAAACCAAAAATAGTTTATAAAGGACCATAGAAATGAGATTTATTTCAATAAACTCTAAACAAGTTGAATAAGTGTGTGTAGGACAAATGCCAAAATAATATTTGGTTGACAACAGCAAACAGCTGAATCCGGGGTGGCAGACACCGCAACTGCATCAGGCTGTTAGAGAGACAGAGTCATAGACAACCACAGCCTGTGAATGACACATTACAGCATAAACCAAACCATCCAAACAAGAAGAACAAAATAACAATAAAGAAATGTTTATAATAAGTGGGGATGTTTCGTTTTGTTTGTGACAGGGTCTCACTGTGTAGCCCAGGCTGACCTCATGGCAATCCTCCTGTTTCAGCCTCCTGAGTGCTGAGATCACAGGTATGCAGCACCACACCCAGCTATACTGGTAGTTTTGTGTTTTAAATAATATTATCCCACTTTAATTTTATCCTCACTTAGTTCTGTGCAAGTAATGTATTATCTTTACTAATTTATAAATGAATATAATTTACTTAAGGGAATAAATAGCACGGATGGGATTCTGAGCCTTTCCTCTCTCCTCTCACACATATATTCTAAGTATTATTTTCCACTGACTCTTCCACCTGGTCTCTTCAGGTAGAAAACATTTTAGGGCTATTTGGTCACATCGACACTGTTGGACAAAAGCAGCTGAGACATCTAAGTGAATTCTTAACAAGCATAAAGTTCTGAAGTCTAAAGAATTCCAGGGTGACTTAGAACATGTCCTACTCTGTGTTGGACGCAGCCTGGGGCTTCAGTTCTCCCCTAAGCTCTGTGCATTGTTGCTGCTGTTTCCATGGTGCTCACCGGGCAGCTCACATGGGTCCTGGAAGGGGGCGTCTGGCATGGGGGTGTGGACAGCTACTGTTTGTCCGGAGGCTGCACACACTTTTGATGAAGGATCATTACCTACCCAGTGGATCCTTGTAATTCCCGGATGATCACTTCCATTTATCACTTCCTGTGAGTCATTAGAGCAGACAACTTTCAAAGAAGGACCCAGTGTGCAGGTGGACAACAAGATAATTCAGGCAGGAAATAGCTGCTTCCACTGCACCATGTGCGCTGTTCTCTGAAGATACAAGCAGACTCTCACATTAATCTCTTCTAGATTGAGAGTGTAGCTACACAGTGCTACATTTAGAAACTCAAGAATGATGAAATGGACAGAAATGATTTTTTATAACTCAAAGAAATGGATTCAGTAAATGTATTGTGGGTAGAAGAGAGGGGATCTGGAACTGGGCTTTAATCAAAAAAGTTCCAAAGTCACTGAGTTATAGTCCCTGATGAGATTCTTATAGCACTTGAGTGTTTTCTTCCATGACAAAAATAGTTGTAATCCCACTGGGCAACTATATATTATCTTTTATTGTATCCATTTGAGATTATCATATACACAGACTGGACTTTTTTTTTATAGAATTATTTTTATTTTTAACATCCAGAGTTTGTAATGTAAGGGCCAGAGCTTTCTCCAAAACTCAGTTTTATAAACTCTCAATTGGCTGAAGGATACTTCTTCTTGTCTAATTTGGTTTCTGGGAAGACTTCATTCAAGTCCTCGATGGTCATCTGCTCAAATGGAATCATGTTCTTTATTTTCTCTAGCTGCTTCTTATATTCCACAATCCGGTACTTTGGGAGAGACACAAACTCAGCACAACATTTCACCTTCTTTTCAAAGTCATCCACGAAGCCTACCTTGGCCACGATGGCCTTGTAGAAAGCCCAATCGATCGCTGGTGGTTTCTCAGACGGAGCAGCCAACCTGGAGCTGAGGGTCTCATTCCATGACTTCAGAGAGTTAGCAACAGCCCTTTGGTTTTGGGGTATGGTCTTCCCAAAAGCTACCCAGTCAATGGCTTTTAGAGCAAGTTTGCTTCCAGCTATCTTGGGATCCTTCACCAACCCCGGTGAAGCTCAATCCCCAGCGGCAAGGACTATGTTTTGTCAGAGGAGGTGCGGGGAGGAGAAAGAATGAAAGACAAAGAAAGAAATGAACAAACAAGGAAATCAAATTTATTTTTGGCTATTACCATAAGGACAGCACCTTAAATCCTTGGCAGGGTAGTTTATTTTAGAATCTTACAGGAAGGAGTAGAAAAGCTATAGGTAAGTGATTTACACTTGAGATTGCTTTGCAATCAGGACAAGTATCATTCAGGTAGCTGTACAGGAAATGTTTATCTCAGTGTCCAGCTAGTTTCTGGGGGACAAACAGTTCTAATCTCAGCTAAATCATCTATCTATAATACAAAGAGTGGAAGGTCTTTATCTGTCTATGTCCGCAGCTTCAGGTAAAAAGGGGAAAGCTCGGTGTCTCTGTCTCAGGTAAATAAGACAATTCTTGTGGGTCTTAGGGAGGTCATAAGGCAGGTGTACAGTGAGTCTTACCTATGTGACATGGGGAAACATGGTCTTTGGGTAAAGCCATTTCCTGGAACACGAGAGTGGAGGAATTTGGGAAGATGAAGGGTCAAGGGGCCATATGTCTTAATCATAGCTATGTTTCAGAAGCTCAGAGCTCAGATAATGTTCAATCTTGCTAGTTTTTGTCTCTGGCTTGGGTTTAAAGAAGGCAGAGAACCAAATTTCTGGCCCACTTCTTGCAAAGGAATAGATTTACAAGCATGCCTTGTAAGTTTTTGGATGTTAACTGATGGCTGTGCATATAATTCTGCAAAAAGAATCTTGTTTTTGATCTGAAAATAAAGGTTACTGGGAAAGATCATTTAAAGTGAATTTACTTCATTAGGGTAAAATTTAGTAGAATACAGCAAAAAAAAAGTTTAAATGAAATCTTATCTTGAAATTTGAAACCAGGTGATAAAATTAAATTATTACTTTTTCATTAAATACCATTTGTAATATCGAGGATAAGCTAATTTTATTCTACTTTTCAGTTTTTTCCAGGATGGAACTTACCTTCTAGGCAAGTAAGTGCTCTACCACTGAGCTATAGTTCTAACACCCCTATAAGCTAATTTTAAAAGGTGAAAGATTTATATGATCTGAAGAGAAACCAGACTATTATAAGCTAATTTTAGAACAAAGAATGAATGAAATATTGATTGGGTTGGGTTAAGGGGGATTACTTTTTGGACATATTTGTATCACGGCTTAATTCAATGCTCTTATTATTTGTGATTTTCATTGAACAATTTTATAGAGGCTATAGTTTGCAAAAAATATTTAAGCCTTCCTCAGTATTATGAGATGTCTTGCAGTCCTTCAATATTCATTTCATTCCTCTTTGAAGTCTGTGTATCTTTCTTCTTTATCTAATGGGTATCTAATTATATGAGGTGCTTACTTTCAGTAAGTTTGCCAGAGGGATTCATGCTGCCCTAACCATTCTCTTAAGTCTTTTATAAGGTATGTGATGTCATCTTGCAGTTGATTTATACTGAATTTATCATATTGCTGGATTTTTAAAATAAAGACATTGACCCATTTGTGGTCGAGTACAAATTGGTCTATAGTAAATACTTTCCTTACTTTATTATCCCTGTTGCCCTGTCCTAATCCTGAAGAATTCAAAGAAGATAATTATAATAACAGTACCCTCTGCATTTTTATATATGTTATTTAGTTTAATTCTTACTTCAACTCTCTGAGATAGATACTATTATTATTCCTAATATGCAATGAGAGAATAAAGGCTTTGAGAATTTGTGTGGTTTGCACTAAATCACAGTTACCAAATGACAGAGCTAGGCCTGAACCCAGGAATGTCTAATAACAAATTTTGTACTCTCCTTTTTAACAAAAGAAGTTAGGATAACTATCAACATTTCAGAGCCAATAAAACATTTTCTTAAATCTGAACCCACTTAGCTATGGGACCTGAGTCAAGGAGAGCACCATGAGAATCTCTGACCTCCTTCTCTTCTGCCCTTGTAGAAGATTTTGCCTACATAAGATCTTGCTTTTGGGTATGTGGACACCAGCCACATAGCCATGCTTACTCTTCATCTTCTGCATACAGATGACCACCCAAAGGCCTTGGGGTGTGTCTGCCAGTGGTTTGACTCATCTTGGGGAGCATTGTTGTTACTTGGGAGTTAGTTATAAATGAAGGTTCTTAGGCCTCAGCAAAATCCACTGAACCATAACCTACTTTTCCATAAGATTGTTATGTGACTTGTGTGCACACTAGAGTTTGAAAACTCTTGTTCCAAACTGGGAAGCTGAAGACCAAAACCTCAATCTCTGAGATCTAAGGGTGATATCATTAAAATGCTCCTCTTTTTAACACTGAAAGGATTAAAAATATCTAGCTAATGATTAGTTTTTCCCAATTCTTGTTGGACTTATGTGCATTTCAAATTAGGCTCATTTCCTATGTTGAATGAAGAAGTTTTAATTTGAAGACTTAATTTTCTAATTTGGTTGTTTTCCTTAAGATGTTTTCCTGGGATGTACCCCACTCCACCCACACTGCACCCTATTCTGTCAACATTCAATTGCGCCTGTTTTCAGCTGGACTGTGAAGCCTCTCTCAGTGTCCCCCGAGACCTATCTCTCCAATTCTGATGCCGACACCCTTAATAAGAACCACTGGTGGGGCTGGGGATTTAGCTCAGTGGTTCCGCTGCCTGCCTTGCAAGCACAAGGACCCGAGTTCGATCCCCAGTACCAAAAAAAAAAAAAAAAAGAACCACTGGTGTTCCATTGACTACATCCTGCTCTGGCCACACAACGGAATCTTCCACTTGACTGTCAGCTTGCTGCGGGTAGGAACTGAGACCTACCCACCCACGGAGCCTCTATTATTTATAGTATAGCCCATTAGATTGTCAGTAAATGTGTCTTGAGTTAAATCTGGATCTTCTCAGTTCATTTTTAATGGCATCTGCAGCTCTCTATTGGTGCTGAGAAAGAAAATTAAAATAGTCCTGCTATTTTAACAAAGATAGATTTCACTCAGATTTTTATCATAGTTCGGGAAGCGCATGCCTTTTTGTACTCTCATGTGAAGTTGTGCTATGTCTGCGCTGGTGGTTATGATAAGAAAATGCAAGGCTAAAGGTGTTTTTTTGATGAGAATCCTGTACCAGGCAGTTCTGCTTTTATCTGTGATCTACTCTGCTGCTTGTAATAGTGTTCAAATAATGAAGGGGCTCCGCCTGAGAAATGAATATCTGATATAGGAAGAATAGAGTTGGAGAGAAAGAAAAATATGAAAAAAATGTGGTATGAAAGTATAAAGGAAAGTTACATTTGTATGACTGGTCTAATCCTTTTACTCATGCTCACAGATTATAATGAGAGAGCTAAGTTGGTGGAGAAGATGGGGCAGGAAACCTCGAGTTGGGAGACTTTGTTCTCATCTCAGATCTTCCATCAATTAACAGAATGCTGGAGAGACCCATGGAACCTTTTGGATGTGCTTTATTAGGACTGAAATATGAGTAGTCGGCCAGAGCTTCTTTACCACGGGAAGTTAGATCATGGGGAACTTGTTTAAAGACACACAGTGAGGGGAGCACTTGTGAGGGGAGAAATGCATATTCACTATGGCTGTGCTGAGTCCAAGCATGTGGCCCCTTTCCGAAGTTCGTCTCTGCTTAAGAATCAGTAGATCAGGTGCTCTTTTAACAACCCTAGCTCAAGTAATCCCTGATTTGGTTAGGGGTCTTTATGTCCAGCAGGCTTTCTTCCTTTAGTCACATAGACTGAACATTTTAGCCAGGCTCATGACCTTCAGTAATAAAAATTACACCTTCGGGTCTCCATTTAGCTGTGTACTAAACTCCGACAAAAGGAAATGGTCTGTGTGCATCTAGAAGTGCCCTGAAAGAAAAGAGACTGTGCTACCCTTCCTTTTGCCTTCTCTCTGCTAACTGGCATGCACAGATGATTCCAAGAGCCCACTGTTTACATCGGCCAGTTACATGAACTGTAGGTTAAAGATGGCAAGGAGCCAAGGTGGAAGTCACCTGGGGCCAGGCCACTGTGGACTGCCCTGTCAGCCCTGAGCTCAACTACCATGTGAGAAAACACAGTAGAATCCAGATAAAAAAGCTGCGATTTTGGTTTTGGTCTTTTTTCAGCCCAAACCATTTTAAACCAATGTAAGGTAAACAATTTGGGAAACAGGAAGACTTCATGGACTCTAGTTATGTTTCCCAATCTGTGCATCAGCATGAATTAGAATGTCTATTTGCTGGGGCTTTTGTTTCCAGTTATGTAAGTGGTGGATGTCTATGTTAGAGAGAAAGTAATGTTTCTTTCACAGCCAAGAATTGAAGGCGGTGGTTTGGATAGGAAGTGCAAATACAATTTGTTTTTTATGACTTTATCTTATTCTCTATAAAAATGTGTAATTTCCTTGGTATATATTTATATACTCACATACAAATATATAATTTTTTTGGTCTCAAAAATGTAATGCTCCCTCAGTTATTGTCAATTTTGTATAAAATTTAACTACTGAATTGCTGAATTGCCAAGCACAACATGTAAATTATATGCTTCCGTTGTTAAAAATTGCTATTATTGACAACTAGCAAAACATGTGGTATTGGGTTTTTAAATACTGGTACATATTTTCCAAATGTTTTGGGCTTTGACAAGAACTTGTTTTTTAAAAAAATTGTTAATCTTTTCCTTTCCATGTAGAGTTGAATGAAAACACACACACACACACACATACACACATACACACACCCTATAAAACAAAGCAAATTTTTACATACAGAACAGAAAACAAACCAAATTGAACCACATGGAAATACAGTGATAAAGGCAAAGGAGACAGAGTGACCGTGAAGAGCTCTCTCTTTACCTTCATTCCTCTCCTCTGGTCTAGTGTAGATGGAAGCCAGGGAAAATAAGGAGAAGATAACAAAAGCCAGTAGGATGAATGCCATTTCCAGGTTGGTGAATGGGAGCTCCATGAACTACCAAAAACTCCTTCACCTAAACAGAAAATAAACAGTGGCTGAATGCACTATAATCCAGGGAGCTTGCTCAACAATAATTTATTTTAGAATCAAAACACGAGATTTGATAAAACTTATTAAAATACCTGTGTGCCAGGAATGATGTATTTGGCATTAACAAAGATGGAATAGTCTCTCTTCCTCTCTCCCTCCTGCTTTATAATTAGGCACAAATGAACTTACAGCTTCACAATATAGCACTATATAGATTGAAAGAGAACATGGGAGTCTGAAAAGCAGGGTCCATTTATGTTTCTGCACTGCTTTGAAAGTTTTTCCCCCCCTGATATTGGAGACTGAAGCCAGTGCCATTATAATGAGCTATACCCTCAGTCCTTTTTATTTTTTTATTTTGTGACAAGGTCCTGCTAAGTCACTAAATTGCCCAGGCTGGACTCAAACTTGTGATGCTCCTGCCTCAGCCTCCCAGAGTGCTGGGATTATAGGTGTGCCACCATGCCCAGCTGCATTATGACTTTTTAAAACAACTCTGAGAGCAGAGGTATATTTCATTTCCTGAAGGAAGAAGTAGTAATGTTGATATCTATCTGGCTATGACTATTAATAGGCTCAGGTTAAAATCTCTTTGGTTTATGGTCTGAAATTACATAGCATATACAGATGTAGAATTGGAATAATTTTGTGGTTAAGACAGGGTCTTTCTGTGTTATTTAGGCTGGCTTTGAACTCACTATGTAGCATAGGCTGGCCTTGAACTCTTGGTGATTCTCCTGCCTCAGCCTCCCCAGTGCTGGGATCATAGGCATGCACCACCACACCTGCTTTAATTGGAGTAATTTTTAATGTAAAAACATAACCTTGGATCTTATATATTTTAGCAATCCTCATTGACTTCAACCACAAATCTAAGCCAAATAAAGGTAATGTGTTAACAATTCAATCATTAAAATTAGAGAATTTCAGACCCCCAAAAGTAGAGCTTATGTATTTAGAAAGGAAACAGTAGCTCCACGGGAAAAGTACAGCATTATCCAGTTGGGAGTAATCTCTCATTCCGTCTTTCATTGAGTACTAGACAAATGTCACATATTTGAAGCATTGCTGCTATAGGACAGACTGTTAGAATTCTGAAGACGCCTAGGGAATATAGTTTCACATCTTTCTACCATAACATGTCTCAAGGGTAATTTATCAGAGTCTTTCTCATAAGGTTTCACATTTCTTTGACTGTGTTTTTAAAATGACTTTATCACATTCTCTAGATGAGATACCAGACTTGAGGTGAAAGCTAGGTTTTCTTTCTTTCTTAACTGCAATCCTCCCATGTCCCCACAGCAGAGCAGAGGCCTGTGAGGGAATAATGAGTTCTAAAAATGTGGTGGTTGTTTACAAATTTCTGAGAGTTTTATTTGGAGCTTTAAATTTTTTTTTGTTACATTTTTTTATTTGTTACATTTGATGGTAGTTTTGGAGATATCACTCAGACAGGCTGCAGCTCTTTGTGTTTCCATAGAACCGAGTCTTGGCCATGGAGTTTACATGTAACAAGAATCCTATATTAAAGCATGAATGTGGAAGATACCATCAAGGGTTCAGATGTGTTTCAGGGGTTTCCTATGTTGATGCATCTTGGTCTAGCTCATTCTGGTTAATGGCAACCTACTGTTCAAAGGTGTGACTCTACCATTATTCATTAGTAACCTTGAATTCACACACATTTGGATTCTTTCTTATTTTTCATCATCACCAATGATGCTGCAGAAAAGATTTTATAAATTTAACATTGCACGCACTATAGTATTTCTCTAGGAAAGATTTCTGAAAGTAGAATTGTTGGATCTCCAAGAGTTTAAAATGTTATTCTTCCAAACATTTCTCTGGGCTTTCCATGTACACAATAGTATAGAAATAGCAAGTTCCTCAGGGCCAGGGGTTTAACTCAGTGGTAGAGCATTTGGCTAGCATGTGTAAGGCTCTGGGTTGAATCCCCACCAACCCTCCACAAAACAACAACCAAAGACACTCATTTTCTCAATTTTTCCTCGACACCTCTTCTTCAATTTCTCCCAATTTGAAGTTAAAAATATGATCTTGTTTAAATTGGATTTTTCCCGCATTCTAGTGAGATTGAACATTTTTTTTCATGTGTTGATTAGTTTGCTCTGTGAATTATTTGTTCAATTTTTTGTTTTTGAGACAGGATCTCACTCAGTTGCCCAGGCCAGCCTCAAACTTACAATCCTCCTGCCTCAGCCATCTGAGTAGCTGGATCTGCAGGCTTGTTCAACCTTGTTGGGCTGTTCTTATCAATATCTTTTGTCTAGTTTTTATCTGAGCATTTGTAATTTTCTCACCTACTTGCAAATACTCATATATATGGGGATATCCAAAATATATATAATAAGTGTCTGCAAATATAGATCACCATATCCAAAATGTTAACCACACCAGAAATAAGGAAAAACACAAGATATATTCTGTTTTCTTCAGTCTGTGTCTTATTTTTAATTTTGCTTTGATTTCCTTTGTTGCTCAAATTTTTAAAAAGTTGTTTTATGTTGTTCAATCTATCCATCTTTTTAATTTATTGGTCCCAAATTTTGTCTTGCTCAGAAAGGTATTCTTGATCCAACCCTAAAAAACACATTTTTTTCTATAGTTTTGTCTAAGTTTTTCTTCTTTTGGTTATTTATATTCATGATTATGTATTTTAATAGAAAAATAGCATCCTTTCATTTTATGTTATCTGTTATGTATATCATTTATACATATACACCTCAGTTATATATATATTCCAGTTATATATATCTCAGATATATATATACATATAATATATAATATATATTATATCTGACATTATTCACCTAATTAAACTGATCCTCCAGGGTAGTGATAATGAAAATATCAGTTATTTCTTGAGTAGTCTGGCCTATTGCTTATTTTGAGATCAATTCAAAGCTCCAAGTAAAAGTTTAAACACGGAGTCATGAGTCTTCTATGTACTAGTTTTCGTTTTAATAGTAAAGCAATTGTTAGCCTTCAGCTAAAGGAGGCAAATTTTACTTCCTGTTTGTTCAGTACATAGTTATTGAATAAGTGATTAAATGGATGAATTAGACATATGCCTTGGTTAGCATGTACTATGTTCTAAAGAGAATGAGGCCAAGGGGAACACGAGCTGCAGTCCTTGTAAATTGTAATAGGTGTCTACCCTTGAACCGTGGGTTGAAAAGGACAAAAATGAACTGCGTGCACCACATTAAACATCATACACAACCCCTCAGCACCACAGACACATCTCAAGTGACTCTACTTCTTTTCTTCTCTGGATTTTATTTGTCACACTGGAACTTAACAATTAACACAGAGGTAACACATTTGCTTCTTTTCCATGTTGGCTGAGAGGCAGTTACCCAACTCTGGTTGTCTTCTGAGCTTGCACTGAGGTCTTGGCATTTCTGGGGTGGGGCTTTGAGGTTAGTTTATTACTTATAACAGTCATTGTATTGTTAAAGAGTTGGTGACACGACCCTTGCTCTCTGTCATCCCCACTTACCAGCTGAGATGGCAGAGGAAGGAGCTATCCAACATAGTATTGGGAAGTGGAAATGGCTGTTTTAGATGATGTGGGCAAAGTAGAATGTAGGAAAAAGTGAATATGGTATTCTGTGATGTATCAGCATCTATCACAGGGAGCAGATTCTGTTTATTTCACCAAGACTGCATTGTTTTTTCACCAGTATTGTGCTTTTAAAACCCAAAGGATATGTCCCTGAGTGGAGACAGAATTTGCTGAATCATGTTGACATTAATAGCCTGGACAGTCATATAAAACTGGCTGATATTAAATCACCTTGGTGAAAATTTAATAATTTATTCAAATTCATGATTTTTTTCCAACAAAACAGACTACAATAAAAATGAACATCTATTTCTGTGGTTTTTGTTGCAAGTAACATTGGTTGCCTCCAAAATCCTTTGTAAATGTGTATGTGTTTGTGTGTGGATATCTTCTCTTTACACACACACACACACACATATATATATTTGTGGTTTTTTTGGTACTGGAGATTGCAGGCAACGGAACCACTGAGCTAAATCCCTGGCCCCATAAATACATTTTTAAAAAGAATCAATTTTTTAGTAGTTTCATATTTACATAAATATTGAGTAGATAATTCAGAGAATTAAATATACCATTCCTTTCATCATTTCTCCTATTGACATCTTTCATTACTGTTGCATTAGTTGCATTTGTTATACTTAATGAACCAACATTGCTACATTATTATTAACTAAATCCATAGTTTACATTAAGGTTCACTCTTTGTTTTGTGTAGTTCTATGAATTTTGACAAATGTGTGTCAACGACTATTATAGTGTCATGGGGAATAATTAAACCACCTCTAAATCCTCTGTGCTCTACTTTTCACCTCTCTTTTTTCCCTCTGCTTATACCCTGGCAGCCATGAATGTCTTCACTGTTCCTGTAGTTTTGCCTTTTCCAGTTGTGATACAGCTGGAATCGTGAAGCACGTAACCTTCTCAGTCTGGCTTTTTTTCACTTTGTAATACACATTTAAGGTACTCCTTTTTTTGTGGCTTGGTAGTCCATTTCTCATGGTGTGCCACCATGCCCAGCCAAATTTTTTTAAAATTTTAGACAACCTAGTAGTTGTTCTAATTTTCTATTCCTTAATGCATAGGATATTGAACATCTTGCAGTGATTTGTCAACAGTCTATCTTCTTTGTTCAGAGCTTTTGCCCATTTTTAGTTGGGTTTTAGGTTTTGTTATTGTTGATTCTTAAGGCTTCTCTAAGCTGGACTTTTTGCTTTTGTTATCTTCTAGTTTTGGATTTTACATTGAGGTCTGAAATGAATTTTGAGTTCTTATGAAAGATATGAAGTCCATGGCTAGGTTCTTTTTTTAATGATATTTTAGAGAGATTAAAAATGGCAGAGGAAAGAGAGGCAACAAAAAACAGCCTTTCCAGGACCTGGAACGGAGGTACCTGAAAGGGTGACCCTAGCTCCTGCGGAGGGGGCCCGTGTCCACTAACACAGGGGAACCTGGAGAGGGTCGCAGCTCCAGGGAGAAACGACAGACTGGGCTGGCAGTGCTAGTCTTAAGAAAAGCCCATGGTTATCGTGAATCGCAAAAACACCATGGAGCTTTACTCCTAAAATGACTTCTGCGTGGCCGCTAGAATTGGAGAAGAAATCCAGTGCATTCCCACCATAATTGAGAGGGGTTAACTTAGAAGCCACTTTGGGAAGGGGTTAATTGTTTAAGACAGCTACAGAACAATTTTACTTCAGGGTTTCTGGGGTCACCAATGTGCTTAGGACCTGACTCAACTTGGATGGTTGCCATAACCTGGGGTGTACAGACAGGCTCCTCTGCAGTAGGGGCACCTCACAAACTCACAGACCATAAAAGTAGGCAGAGAAAGCTGTGACTTGGGGCATGCAGAGGGACATGGAAACTGGGACTGGCCAGAGTGAATACAGGCCTAGGGCGGACCCCATTGACTGACCATGCCCAGTAGAAAAGGTAGGGCAAGGGCAGGATTCAGTATTCATACACAAAAACACAAATGTGGAAATAAAATAGGTCTTAGCAGTGACTATCTCTCTCCCATATCAGGTGGATTCCAATACTGCAGACTCTGGAAAGAAATCTCTTATTCAATAACATGGAGGATTTTTTTAAAAAACTCATTTCTCTTTTTCTTTAGTATTTTCCTTTCCTTTCCTTTCCTTTCCTTTCCTTTCCTTTCCTTTCCTTTCCTTTCCTTTCCTTCCTTTCCTTTCCTTTCCTTTCCTTTCCTTTCCTTTCCTTTTCTTTCTTTTTTTCTTTCTTTCTTTTTTTTGAGACAGGGTCTCATTATGTAGTTCAGGCTGGCCTTGAATTCACTGTGTACCCATGCTGGCCTCAAACTCAAGGCAATCCTCCTGCCTCTGCCTCCTGAGTGCTGGGATTACAGTGGGATTTTCCTTTTCTTCTTTCTTTCTTCCTTGCTTTTCTTCTTTTGGTTTATTTTTTTTCTCTGGTTTTTCTTTTCTCTTGCTTGGTCTTTTTCTGTTATTTTTATCTAGTTCTATTATTTTTCTTTTACTTTTTAATAGGATTCATTATATCACTTCTCTCTCCTTCTCATCTTCCTTTTCTTTGTTTTTCTTACTTCATTTTCCTCTTCCCCACCTTTCCATCTGTACTAAAATTACTATAAAGTGTTATTAACTTTTAGATATTTAGTTGACTCTTCTGTTATTGTTGAATTCTTTTCTATTGTTAATAGTGGTGGAGGGCAGGGGATTTAGCTCAGTAGTTTCACCGCCTACTGCGCAAGTGCAAGGACTTGAATTTGATCCCCCGTACCAAAAAAAAAAAAATAGTGGTGTAGTTGGTTCATTTATTAAATATTTACTGTAGGTCAGTATTTGTTTTGTCTTTCTGTCTGTCTTATAATTACAGATGCCTTTTTACTGTTAAGGATGATACAGGGGTAGCTTTCATTGGCTCTTAGGGTATGTCAGTATCTACTTTGACTCTATTATTGTTACTGATTTTGTTGCTATTGCTAGGGTGGCATAGTTGCTGCTTTTAATTGGTTTCTATTATATGTCAATATCTTCTTTGTTGGGCTGGGGATTTGGCTCAGTGGTTTCACCGCCTGCTGTGCAAGCGCCAAGACCCGAGTTTGATCCCCAGTACCAAAAATATATATATATATCTTCTTTGTCTTTGTGTCATCAACAAATATGTTTTATTTCTGGAGAACTGGTTACTGGACCAGTGACTCCTCTCCAAATAAATAGGAAGTGGTCAGATCTTAAACAGAAAGAAAAGTTTATAGTTAGCCACACCCAGAGCAGACACTAAGTAAAGAAATCTCCATACTAGTAAAAAAGCCTTTCCACTATAATCAACCTGTTACCATCAGTGCAAAAAAATTTTAAAAAATTTAAAAATCACAATAGAAGCACAAGAAAACAGGTCAACAAAATGCCTTCCCAAACTGCCAACTCCCCCAGAGCTGACCCATGGGGCATCAATGGGGAGGAAGTCAAAGCCAAATAGCTGAATTATACAAAATGATAAAGGGGTAGACAAGAAAACAAATCAATGAGGTGCCTGGTGAGATGAAAGATGATATAACTAAACAGATAATGATAAAATAATAAAATGATTAGTAAGCTTGTAGAAGATGCTAAAAAAAAGCTAGCTGAACTAAAATTATACAAAATATGAATAACCAGTTTAGCGAATTAGAGTCTACAAAAGGGAAGCAAATAGAAATACAGGAAATAAAAAATTTTACTGAAAGTGTGGGCAGCAGAAGTGACTAATGTGAGAACAGTTCAGAACTAGAAGATAGGGCTGATGCAGGGACCACAGACTTAGATTCCTTAAAAACAAAGGACCATGGAAAATGCATCCAGTAGCTGCTAGATCATGCAAAGAAGACTAATTTAAAATTAATTGCAATTAGTGAAAATCAGAAGACAGCACGAATGGGATACAACGCTGAGATTTCACTTCACTCCAGAAAGAATGGCTGCTGTCATGAAATCAACCAATAACAAATGCTGGAGGGGCTGTGGGGAAAGAGGAACCCTGCTCCACTGCTGGTGGGAGTGTAGACTGGTGCAAGCACTGTGGAAATCAGTATGGAGATACCTCAAAGAACTAGGACTGGAAGTCCCATTTGACCTTGCTATTACACTGCTGGGCATCTTCCCCAAAGAATTAGAAGAATCATACCACAGTGATATCTGTGCGCCCATGTTCATAGCAGCACAGTTTGTGATAGCTAAAACTTGGAAACAGCCCAAATGCCCATCAACTGGAGACTGGATAAAGAAAATGTGGTTTTTCAATAAAATGGAGTACTACTCAGCCATAAAAAACGAGAAATTAGAGACATTTATAGCTAAGTGGGTGCACATTGAGGTGATACTCATAAGTGAAATAAATAGGACACACATGTATAAATACCGAATAGTTTCTCTGGTGTGAGAAACTGAAAGTGTAAATAAGGACTAAATGTATAATAGGTAATGTGAAATAGGAGGAAAAGGGGCAAAGGGGAAAGAAGTGGGAGGGCTAGGGGAAAGGATAGAAGGGAATGGGATTAATATGAGAAAATGGAAAACTAGGAACAAAATCTTTGTAAATAGGGAGGAATGGAGGGGTTGAAGGGAGGGCTGGGCAAGGGTCAAAAATAAGAACCAAGAGAGACTATATAAAGATGCAAATTTCCAGTGATGAATGTCATTATATTGTTTACCTAAAAGGTACCAATGATTAGAATGAATAATCGATAATGTAAAATAGGAAGAAAAGGTCCAAAGGGGTAGGGGTAGTGGGAGGGCCAGGGGAAAGGGAAGAAGGGAAAGGAAAAACGATGAGAAATGTAAAAAATGGAAATAAAGTCTTTGTAAATAGGGAAAGGTGGAGGGCATGAAGGGAGGGCTAGGAATGGGGAAAAAATAAGAAACAAGATGCATTATATAAAGGTACAATTCCCAATGAGCAATGTAATTGTGTTGTATACCTACAATGTAGCAATAAAAGAATAAAAAAAAAAAAAAAAGTAATAGCAGACAAGCCGGGCATGGTGGTGCATGTCTATAATCCTAGCACTTGGGAGACTGAGGCAGGATTGCCTTGAGTTTGAGGCTAACCTGGATTACACAGTGAGTTCAAGGCCAGCCTGAACTACAGGGCAGGACTCTCAAAAACAAAACAAAACAAAACAAAACAAAAGTAGAGAACTTTCCAAGTATGGGGAAAGAAATTAACATACAGATAAATTAGGCATATAGAACCCAAAATACTCATATCAGAAGATGATCTTTCCACTGCATATCATAGTCAAAATTCTAGAAGTCTAACAAAAGGACAGAATCTTAAAAGCTGTTAGAGAAAATCAACAGATAACTTACAAAAGTAAACCCATTAGAATTACAGCAGACTTCTCTACACAAACTCGAAAAGCCAGGAGTGCAGTATTTTAAGCTCTGATAAAAACAAAACCTTATAACCCATATTGATATATCCTGCAAAATTATCTTTCAAAATTGGTGGAGAAATAAGGCATTTCCATGACAAAGAGTACTTAAAGAAATTCATGATTACCATCAATGGAAAAGAATAGAGGACACAGAAACAACCCCCAGCCACATTCCACCATCTGAACCTTGAAGCAGGAGCCAAAAACATTTGTGGGAGGGCCAGGGATTTAGCTCAGTGGGGCTGCCCACCTGCCTCTCTAGCACAAGGTCTTGAGTTCAATCCCCCCCCCCCCAACAAAACAAAAAAAACATATGCTGGAGGAAAGACAGCCCTTTTAGCAAATGGTGCTGGGAACACTGGCTTTCCACATGCAGGCGATTGAATCTAGACCCATATAGCTCATCATGTACTAAAATAAAACCGAAATGGATCAAAAATCTAAATATTTAACCAGGAACACTTAACCTGATGGAAGGTAAAGTAGGTAAAACTCTTGAAGACATAGACATAAGCAAGGACCTTCTGACCAGAACTCCAGTTGCACAAGAAATAACATCAAGAGGATGTGAGGGTGATCTGGCTGAGACATCTGCCACCCTGTTGATCGCCAGGGTTGATTCAGCTGATCTGGCTGGCTAGGCGGGTGTCCACTTCCTCCCTCACCACTCCATGTGCGTCTTTCCCAAAGCTGCATGCTGGGTCGAAGAGGATGACCACCCCTGATAGAGGAGGACCATTTCCTTGGTCAAGGGTACACAAGTAGCTGTGTTCCCTTGCTAGAATTTCCAACCAAGCTTTCAAGAAATAACATCAAGAATCAAAAAATGGGACTATATCATATTAAAAAGCTTCTGTACAGAAAAAGAAACAACCAACAGAGTGAAGTGACAAACTAGAAAATGGGAAAATTTTTTTGCCAGCTATGCCTTGGACAGAGAACTAATACCTAGAATACATAAAGAACTCAAAAAAATTAGACACTTCAAGCTAAAAGACTTAATCAAAAAATGGACCACTGAATAGACACTTCTCAGAAGAAACATGAATGGCCAATAAATACATGAAAAAATGTTCAACATCTCTGGGCATTTGAGAAATGCAAATTAAAACAACACTGAGATTCCATCTTACTCCAGAAAGAATGAGTATTATCAAGAATTCAAATAATACCAGATGCTGGTGAGGCTGTGGGGAAAAAGAACTCTTCTGCATTGTTGGTGAGAAAGTAAACTAGTCCAATCACTATGGAAATCAGTTTGGAGATTCCTCAAAAACTAAAAATAGAAATTCCATTTGACTCAGCTATCCCCATTTGAGGTGTCTTCCCAAAAGAATTCAGGACATCATATTACAAGGATACATCATGCTCATGTTTACAGCAGCACAAATTATAATAGCTAAATCTTGGAGGTGGCCTACATGCCTATTAAGAGATGAATGGATAAAGAAAATCTGGTATTTATACAAGATAGAGTACTGCTCTGCCATAAAGAAGGATAAATTTGAGTGATTTGAGGGAAAATGGATGCATCTTGAGACTATAATGTTAAGTGAAATAAATCAGATGCACAAACTTAAACATCACATGGTTTTTCTTATGTGAGAAACCCAAAGTATAAACAAATTAAAGAGCAAAATAAAAAATAGATAATAGGAAACAGGGAAAGAGATCTTTTGCAAATGGGAAGGAGTCCAAGAGATGGAAGGAGGGAGGAGGGAGGAGAAAGGGGAAGTAAAAAAGAATTAAGCTGTGCTATGTAAGTGTGCCAACTTCTCACGATGAAATTAATCATTGTATACTGCAAGTGTGTATTAATAAAAATAAAAGTTTAAAAGTGATATTGTAGGCATGGTCTCTAGTGTTTTCAAAGCCACATGAAGGCATGGGGTGAGATATCTCAGCAGATGTAGGCCAGACCCTAATGTTGCACTGTCAGGTCCCAACCTGGAGAGTCTGGTCAGACTTCTGTGGTGATGCGTAAAAGCAGACCCCAAAGTTAATATTGAGACAGACTTGCTTTTGGTTAAAAGAAAAGTCAGATGGAAAAACAAAATTTAGGCAAGAGGCATGAAAGTAATTGATTTTTGTAACCCCTTAAAGTGAGCCTTTGCATCTTTTCAGAGCAGGACAAACTTATCCAAATCCTATTTGTCCTATTCTTCCCAGCTGGAGCCTCACCTCATACGCCAAGTGATTTCTAGACTCTGGTCCCAAGAGTTCTCATTCTCCAATGGATTTTCTCAGCACTTGATATCTATTTTCTATTTTTCCTTTCATAGTGAGTATAATATAGATTGGTAAATATAGTTGTCCTTCAGTATCCACAAGGGATTGATTGCAGGACTTTTTGCAGACCGCCAAATTTGCAGACTCTCAAATTCCTTATATAAAATATGCAGTATTTGTGTAAACCACATACATCCTTCTTACACTAAATCTTTTCTAGATTTTTTTTCTAATAGCTAATACAATGTTAATGTGATATAAATAGTTATTATACTGTGTGAGTAGGGAATAATGACAAGAAAAATATGTGAAATGTCCCATACATTTTTTTTTTTTACTTTTTTTTTTTTGGTACCAGGGATTGAACTCGGGCCCTTGCACTTGCGCAGCAGGCGGTGAAATCACCGAGCTAAATCCCTGGCCCCTGTTTCATACATTTTATTGACAGTCTAACCAACCAATCAAACAAATCACAATCCATGCTAAAAGAATCATGGTTTTTTTTGCTTAAATAGTTTTTTTTTTTTGGTACCGTGGATCGAACATGGGCCCTTGTGCTTGCGCAGCAGGCAGTGAAACCACTGAGCTAAATCCCCAGCCCTGCTTAAATTATTTTATTGGTACATTTTAGGTATACAGTATGTTTACATTTATTATTGGGTGCTTGTACCTGTACATGATGTATCTTGGTTCTTATTTTTTCCCCATTACCTGTGCGCCCTTCACCCCCTCCACCCTTCCCTATTTATAGAGATTTTGTTTCCATTTTTTTCTCATAATTTTTCCTTTCTCCTTCCCCTCAAGAGAATCATGTTTTGCAAAGGATACTGTGGGTTGATTGGAAAGGGATTTTTAATTAGATTGCAGTAGAAGATAAAGTTGGTTAGGCAAAGGATAACTGAAATATAATGGCACAGTGAGAGTTTAGCTTCCATCCAAATGATACTACAAGGTGAATACAAGGTCTTCAGTCATACAATGACAGGAGGAAGCAGTGTTTTGAGAATATCAATCACATTTTCATGTTCAGGATAGAATGAAAAATATGATAGTTGGAAAAGATCACAGAGTGAGAATTATAGCTCTGTAAGTCTTAGGATTTTAGCAATAGGGATAGCTAGGAAGAGCTGAAGTTAAGAGCTATTTGAAGGACATATAAGAAAATCTTGGAAACTTGTTTATTTGGGTTGTGGAGAGTAACTCAAAATTAATGAAAATGAAGTACAAGGAGGCAGAGAGCAGATTAGTTTCACTACGAAGAAAAAAGAGCCACATAGTCCTGTGTGAATGAAATATAGAGCACATTAATCACCTTAAACTTCCTCGTGAAATTCTACAATTCATCAGTATTTTGAAGTTAGATTGATCATGCTTATGCTACCCCAGAGAGTATGAAGACTATTAATTATGTTAAGACAATACAGAGAGCAGAAATTATTTCCATTGTCAATATTCTGCATGAAAGATTTCAAGGGGAAAAATACAATAAATCAAAATAAGAAAGGTAAAAACAGAAAAAAGTCATGGTGCCATCTAGTGGTGTCTAAGTGCTGTAGGTTGGAGTTAGGAGGAATTACCCAAGCTCTAATGATACTTCATTGTTCATATGTGGTACCGCATACTCATGGAAAAATGGTTTTACATATTCTCCGATTTCCTCCCAATGTCTAGAATATATACTGATTTTAATGCAGCTTTCTAAAAGTAGATATTAATGTTTTCTGCACTCACAGATCATATGAGCTATTTCTTGTTCACTGTCCACCATGCTGTCATTGTAGGCATCATAATAAACACAAACCACAGGATTTTCAGTAGAAGTTGAGAGCTGAGTGAAAAGAGATGGTGGATGATACATACTGTCAGACATCCATGACTATCAAATGTGGAATCGAATTTCCTCCTTGTGAAGCACTCAGGGCAAAGTGCCTTGAGCAGGAGTTCTCCACCACATGGACCTGTCTGCAGTCCTGCATTTGCTGAGCTCATTTCCAACCAAACACTTGCACAACTCTTTTTTTGTGTGTGTGTGGTACCAGGGATCAAACTCAGGACCTTGTGCTTGGGGGGCAAGCATGAGGGGCTGCTAAATCCCCAGCCCCCCTGCACAAATCTTCTTCTTGCTTGGGAATCTCCTCTGCACCACCAGTGACTAGTTTCTGGGCATCCTTCCCTCTGCAGTTCAGATACCAACATCCCAAAGAGGCCTTCTTGACCTTCAACCTAAACCATATCGATGCATTTATTTTAATCACAATTACTTCTATTCCTTGTATTTTTGTTGTTGTTTGTCTATATGTCCCCATAAAATAAAGCTCCATGAAAGGATGTCCTTCTGTTGTTTACCTCTGTGTCTGTAGGGCTTAGAAAAATGATGAGTCCATAATAAAATTTTCTATAAACACTCACTGAATGGACATAAACGAATACACTAGTGGATGAAAGCAGCGCATACATAAACAAGTTGATGCAAGAATCTGGATTTCATAGCTACAGATAGAAGATCTGAGTTTAAGGTATATTCAGAATTCTCAGTGGGATCAAGTACTCTATCACTTTCGAAAATCCCACTCAGAGGACAATAGGTATACTTTGAAAATGGCTCAAAGGTTTCAGTAAAATAGGCAGTGTGGTTGGGATTGTGGTTTTTCTTACCATTGTTATTGCCTCCCCTAGGGGAGGAACATTTCTTTTCCTTTGTTGCTTCCTTCTGCTCTCTTGGGGCTGCCTGTTTTGCTGGCTGCTCTTTTGGAGCCCCACATATTCATTGTGCTGATTGCTCGGGAACTGTGGAACTTGCCCTTCTTGCCAAATCTCCTTCCTAATGTAAATGCTGTGTATGCCCTGAGGGCTGGAGGGACTAAGTAAAATGATTGCCTTAATCCAAAGAAAAAACCTGTCAGAGTTGAAAGAAAGGGCTCATTGACAGTAAGAAAATAAATTTCTAGCCACCAAGGAATGGTTTAGTATTTGGAATGCTTATAGCTGGCTACATCAGACAATGATAGGAAAAAATTCTATGCAGTATCAAAGGCTCCTGTCTCCTCCTTGTTTTCAAAGGCCTTGAGAAAAGGTCTAAAAGCAGTGCCATTCACAGGTATCTTCATAGTTTCATACTAAAGCACAAACTGTGGCCAATAACCCAACATACATGCCATTTCCTTTGCCTGCTGGATTTATCTGCCCTCTTTCTGAGACAAAAATACCTCATTCATCTTAAAAATGCTGAAGAATGGGCTGGGGATTTAGCTCAGTGGTTCCACCGCCTGCCTTGCAAGCACAAGGTCCTGAGTTCAATCCCTGGTACCAAAAAAAAAAAAAAAAGCTGAAGAAGACACGTGCTGTGTGGATGCTGCATCATCTGCAAGGTCTGAAGCCAGTGTCGTGTCTTTCTTTTGTGTCTGTAGAGTTAGATGCATGAGATGTTAGCCATGTTTCTGTCATGGTATGAACATCATCAAGGCCTTGAACCATAATCTTTCCTGTTGCTGAAACAACACTGATTTGTCTCTGTACATGTGTTTTTGAATTATCAATTGCCCTTAGAAGCTCATCTAGGCTGGAAGCTGCGCAAACTGTACTTGCTGAATGAAAAATGATGTGTCCTCATGTCCTGCCATGTTGTGTCTACTTCACTATTTGACCGGCTGTGTGTCTTCTTGATTGATTTTCTCTGTCTTCCTTTTGAAACCCTATCGTGTCACATTCTTCTATTTCTTGGACAACTCAGTATTTCAAACCTTCTTTCCCCACCCGCCCTTGAGACAGGCTCATGCCATGTAGTTCACGCTGGCCTTGCACTCACTATGTAGCCCAGGCTGGCCTCAGACTCATGGTGTTTTTCCTGCTTCAGCTCCCAAGTGCTAGGATTACAGGCATGGGCCACCAGATTCAGTTTCCAAGCCTTCTTCTCTTCAGACTGACTCAAATGCCATCTTTTCCTCGAGAACTTTTCTCTCAATTTTAGGTTTGGAAAGAAAATCAAATCACCTTGACCAAACATTATGGAATTTTTAAAAACTTTTGGCCAATTAGGTGCCAGCCTACACTTAAATTCCTCTAGTGACCAGGGACTCAGTACCACCTGAGCCCATTGAGTAGCTCTGCTCTGCCCCTCAGATGAGCTGAAATCCCACTTCTTGTTCCTGAGTATAAAACTAGCAAGTTCCTTTTTCATGAAGATGATGTCACCTGAAATTCCTTTCCTTTGTCTAAACATACCTACATATTACACAGTTCTGTGTTCCTTATCCTGTGTATTCTTTCTCCTTTGTTCCCAGTTTTTCAAAAGTGAAGTAACTAATTAAAAACTATGAAGATGGGCTGGGGATTTAGCTCAGTGGTGCTGCAGCTGCCTGGCAAGTGCAAGGTCCTGAGTTTGATCCTCGGTACCAGAAAACAAAAAAACAAAAAAACAAAAAAACTATGAAGGTAATGTTTCAGATTAGCTTTACTAGATTCCACCTGGGCAGCATAGGCATCTATTGTATTTTAGCTGTTCTGTTACCGCGACTGGTGTGGCTGTCAGTAAAGCCTCATTATTTATTTATTTATTTAATTCTTTTTTTTTTTTTTTTTTTTTTTTTTTGGGTACCAGGGATCGAACTTGGGTCCTTGCATTTGTGAGGCAGGAGGTGGAACCACTGAGCTAAATCCCTGGCCCAATGTATTTATTTTAATACTGTACCTACTGTCAGAATAAATACACTATATCTTTTTTTAAAAACCAGCATTATTGCCAAAATGCCAAGCTGTAGTTCTTGTATTTCACATTGTTATGGTTGGTTGCTTCGTCCTTAACAAGTATATCCACTTAATTTTATATTGTTAGATTTAGTCCATCTGTCTTGGCCCTCTAAGATCTAGTTGAATCCTTCTCTTATCATCCCATGTATTTGAAAATTCTTTCAGCTTTATGTCACCCACAAATTTTTTCTTAGCTTTACTGAGTTATAATTGGCATATAAAATTAGAAATACTTAAGGTGTACAACCTAATGTTTTCTTATACATTTACACCTCTAAGCTTAATGAATAGGTGTTCTGTGCCTTTATGTAAATCTTTGATGAAAACATTCTTAGAAACAAGATCATCTATTCTATAAGAATAAGCCTAATATATAGTGATTATTGGAGTTGTTTACTCTAGGAGTTTAGGAAAACACTTTTAGAGTTTTATGGAGAATCATACGAAATTAAGAACTTTTAACTGTGCCTGACATTTGGTGGGTGCTCAATAAATATAGTCAATAAGATTCACTCTTCCTCTATGTGCCAGGAATTACTATGTTTAAGACCTTTGAAGATTTGTTCTTTTAAGAAAATTCCATTATTTTTGGTCTGAATCTGTTTGGTCCATCTTTTAAAATTTTTCAGATTTAGCTTCATGATTATTGTAAGAGACTATTCTCATTCTTCCCAATGTATTTAGTAGTTTTCAATTTATTTCATATCACTTCCTGTGTCTCTAAAGGATGATTTAAAACTAACATTCAAAGTTTTTTTTTTGTTTTTAAGAGATAAAGTATTTGTTGGAGAATTTCAAAAAATAAACAGGAAAAAGTGAAAATCATAAAACAGTTTTATTTTCATTTTGATATTCCTATTCAGTTGTTTAAGCAACAGGCATTTGTACTGCTGAAAGCAACATTACCAAATTTGCAATTCTCTAAGGTGTGGATTTCCTGAAGTTTTTTTTTTCTCCCCTAAGAATATATACACTGTGTTTAACTCAAGTTCATGCTATGAATATTTTCATTTTTTTCTTTACTCTTTTTGTCTCTAGCTAGATATTCATCCCTGGAGCAAAACAGTCAAAATCCTTTTATGATTGAAAAATAATAGCTCTCTAAGCTCCTTTAAGGTTGGAGTCACTTGAGCTCTATTTGCCCAAGGAGAGCATGAGTGAGGTGCCTTTAGATTTTCACTTTTGCATTTTTTTTCAAAATGTTTCATTTTTCTAGGCAGGGCAGAATCGCAAAAATCTACTTACAACTGAGTAGCTCCTATGCTCTTCAACCTGATAGGATGTAGACAAATCGTATGCTAGGTATAAGTACATTTTTTTTTTTTTAAGGTTGCTGGGGTAGAACCAGGGGCTTGAGCATGCTAGGCAAGCATTCTACCACTGAGCCACACCCCAGCCTGATATATCTTGTTTCATGGCAGTATTGTGGGCTCTGGTTCAGTGTTGTTAGATATTTTCAGTCATTTTGATTGACTGAGGCATTTATTCAATCACCTTCTTTGAATTAGATATTTGTTAAAACAGAAAGAGCTTTTATTTAGGGCATTATACCTGTATTTCCACTGAGCTACATTTTTCAACCATTTTTATTATTTTTAAAATTTGTTTTTATTTTTTATTTTATTTTATTTTTTAAAATTTATTTATTTATTTATTTTTTGCAACTTTACATAGTCTCTCTTGGTTCTTATTTTTCACCCTTGCCCAGCCCTCCCTTCAACCCCTCCATTCTTCCCTATTTACAAAGATTTTGTTCCTAGTTTTCCATTTTCTCATATTAATCCCATTCCCTTCTATCCTTTCCCCTAGCCCTCCCACTTCTTTCCCCTTTGCCCCTTTTCTTCCTATTTCACATTACCTATTATACATTTAGTCCTTATTTACACTTTCAGTTTCTCACAGCAGAGAAACTATTTGGTATTTATACACGTGTGTCCTATTTATTTCACTTAAGAGTATCGCCTCAATGTGCATCCACTTAGCTATAAATGTCTCTAATTTCTCATTTTTTATGGCTGAGTAGTACTCCATTTTATTAAAAAACCACATTTTCTTTATCCAGTCTCCAGTTGATGGGCATTTGGGCTGTTTCCAAGTTTTAGCTATCACAAACTGTGCTGCTATGAACATGGGACCACATATATCACTGTGGTATGGTTCTTTTAATTCTTTGGGGAAGATCCCCAGCAGTGGAATAGTGGGGTCAAATGGCACTTCCAGTCCTAGTTCTTTGAGGTATCTCCATACTGATTTCCACAGTGCTTGCACCAGTCTACACTCCCACCAGCAGTGGAGCAGGGTTCCTCTTTCCCCACAGCCCTGCCAGCATTTGTTATTGGTTGATTTCACGACAGCAGCCATTCTTTCTGGAGTGAAGTGGAATCTCAGCGTTGTTTTCATTTGCATCTCTAGAATGACCAGTGATGTTGAACATTTTTTCATGTATTTATTTGCTATTTCTACTTCTTTGAGAAATGTCTGTTCATTTCAGATGCCCATTTTCAGATTGGGTCTTTAAATTTGAGGAGGTCTGATCTTTTTAAGTTCTTTATAGATTCTAGATAGTAGACCTTTGTCTGAGGAAGAGCAGGTGAAGATTTTTTCCCACATTGTGGGTTGTCTCTTCACACTGCTGGTGGTTTCTCTTGCTGTGCAGAAGCCTAAAATTTGTTTTTATTTATTTTTGAGAGAGAGTCTCATTAAGTCCTAATTTGCCCAGGTTGGACTTGAACTTGTGATCTTCCTGCTGTTTCAGCCTCCTAGAGTGTTGGTATTTCCTATGTCTCAACCTCCAGCTTGATATATCTCCAGTTTGGTATATCTCTTATTGCATTTCCTAAAACTTTGCAAGGAGTGTACTCTTTTTGCCCATACCTATTAGTTATTTTAAAGTAGTCATAGTTAGAGTCACCTTTCAGCTGTAACCATTTTCCATTACAAGATTTCCACTTAGAGTTGCAGACAGTTTCTCATGTCGGGACTACTAGGCCCTGTAGAGTGTGCTGTGTGCTAGGTTGGTGCTGATGGAGGGTGGGGAGTTGCGGCTCTCTGGTGTGTTTTTTTCCCTGCTGTAGACACTGACTGAAGTGGCCAGAGTCCTGGTTATGGGAGCCAACCCAAAGCACTAGGCACCTTCTTAAATTGAGTCTTGTGTCTAGGGTGGAGGCAAGTTGCAACATGTCAGGCAAACCTGTGGTGGTGGCCACTGAGCTGCTGGACAGTAGCATCTTACTGACCCAACTGTAACTGCAGACTACACAGGCCAGAAGAAGAGGCAAGAGGAACTGACTATGGCTTTTCTGTTGTGTCAGCCAGCGTTTGATTGCCAGATGGCTAGTTCCAAAGGGCAGTACCTTTGTAATTAGCTTTGTAAAATTGTGAGCCTTCCTAAGTCTCCAGCTCTTAGTTCTACCCTTGAGACAGCATTTTAAACGTGCGAAGTATACTGTGACACGTACCTTCTCAAAACCCTGCATGCTCCCATGTTTCTATGAGCCAGTATCTATGACTATGAGCCAGTGTCCTTGTAGTATCCCCTTCTACTACCTTTTGTTATTTAGTCTCATTTGGTTTCAGAGTTTCTCTCCTACTTCTCTCTGCTTCATTTGCTCCATCCTAGGTACACTGGCCCCTGGCTTTTGCTTCTTCACTCCTAGCAAACTTCCATCTACATCTTTTGAATCAGCTGTTCTCTTTGCCAAGGATGATCTTCCTCTGAAGGGATGAATTGGTGTCTCCCTTACCTTCAAGTATTTTCTTTGTTTTGGTACCAAGGATCGAACTCAGGTCCTTGTGCTTGCGAGGCAGGCGCCAGAACCACTGAGCTAAATCCCTGGCCCACCTTCAAGTTTTTTCTCAGGTGTGTTACCCTCTCAGTGTGGTCTATTCTTATCATCTTATTTAAAACAGATTCCCCCATTTCTTTAACCTGCTTTGTTGTATTTTTTGAAGCATTTACCACCTAATCACTTACTTATATTTATTGTCTAGAGTAATAGTTTTTAAGCTTCACAAAGGCAAGTTTTTCTGGTGTTTTTGTTTGCTAAGCCTAGAACAGTGCCCAACATAGTACCTGGCCCTCAACTTGTGCTCAATTAATATTTATCAATGTTGGGGCAACCCATTTTCCAGACCCCCTTCTGTCTCTCTTAGGCAGAAGCTTTCTTTCTCCCAATACATTTTTGCTACTCTTAACCTCCCTTGTTCCTAGAATTCACTCTTTGATTTTTAGAGAACACAAACTCGTGTTTTGGATATCTAGTAGGTTTGAGAGTTACATCTCTTTCTCCTATATCATTTTGGAGGTCTTCCACCAAGATTACTGGTCAGAGGTGTTCAACAACTAAAGTTTGGAGACCAAAGCTAGAAAGGTAACTGGGCTAAGAGGATAGCCAATATTTTGGCCCTGGCCCCTCAAGGTCAACAAAGATCCAGAACACAAAGGAACCTTTCCTACAGGATCCTACATCTTTGGTAAATCACTCAACCTCTTGAGTAGGGAGATTGCTGGGCACCAGAGGACAAATGCACCGTGTACCAAAGGAGGGCCACCAAGAGGGAGAAATCTCCCACGCTTTCACTGAAAGCAACATGGTCAAGCAAGGCCGTGACCAATCCTGACGGCTGACACTAGCAGAGGAGCTGAGAGGCTCCATGCATGGTTCCAAAGTAATGCCTGAGGAGATTTAACTGACCTTGATAGATAGCAAGAGGTTCATACTGATTCACAGGTCTCACTTTAACTTGGTCTTAACACCCAGCAGGAAAGAATAACCAAAAGAGGTATAAAATAATGCCATAGTAATAAAGCTAGATGTAAAAAGCAGCTCCAGTCACTGACCCCTTCTGGCAGTTTCCAGCTCTACCAGTAGCTGACCATGATTATGGATCATTAGCAAAAAAACTATGGTAAAATCTAAAAGAGCTCAGCTAGAGTTTTATATTTCTTAGCAAAATTTGTTCATCAAATTGTCTCCTATCTTCTTACAGCTGAAACTAGAGAGATTTATGACAAAGTATCAGACTTATAGATAACCTCTTATCAATAAAAGAATCTAAGAGTCAGCAGGTTACAATCATTATTTCAATTTCTAAGTGTGACTTTCTCCTTTCTCCCCAACCTGCCCTTTCATTCTAGTGTGCTCATGCTTAAATTTTCATGCTCTAATTTCTTAAAAGTTTTGTTTATTCTTGCCTAGAGGCTGCCAAACTCCAAGCAGTCATACAAATGGAACCAATGACAAATGTTCTATACTTCTTTTACTGGGATCCACCAGATCGACCTTGTAAAATGGCCATAACTACTAAACTATGCAATATGACTTCTATGTTGGATTCTGAAGTCCCCTGGACCTTTTTTTCTTTTCTTTTTTTGGTACTGGGGATCGAACTCAGGATCTTGCGCTTGTGAGGCAGGTGCCAGAACCACTGAGCTAAATCCCTGGCTTTCCTCTAGATCTTCTTATCTTCTTTGTGGGAGGCTATTACTACTTCCTCCCAATGGAAACACTTGTTGGCTATATTCATAGCAGTCCTGCTAACCTTATAATTTGGTTCATGTATTAACTGTTTCTTTGGCTTTATCTCCTCCAGACTCAAAGCTATATGGCTACCAAGATGACAAAGCCTGGCACCTATCCAGGGCCTTTAGATAGACTCTGTAGAGCAACTCTAACTGCTGATCATAGCTATGACCCTCTTCAGCTGGAAGTAGCCAGAACGGTCTTTGCCCTTTGCCACCTCACAGCAGTTAGGGGCACTTCTTCAGAGGGGGAATATTCCAGATAGGTAAGTTAATTAGATATCTTGTGTGCAGTTAGACAAGACCAGCCTTCCAGGAGCCAACACAGCAAGGAACCAACATGGAGAACAATTGAGGCACATTCACTGGTTAGCATTATAAAAAGAAGAGGCAGGGCCGGGGATTTAGCTCAGTGGTTTCGCCGCCTGCTGTGCAAGCCAAGGACCTGAGTTCAATCCCCCATACCTAAAAAAAAAAGAAGAGGCACTACTTCCCCTAGAGATAGAGAGCAATGATTGATATTCTAAATGGGAAATTCCTTGTATGTGACTTGTTTTCCCATTTGATCCCCATTTAATCAATATTACCTGGGTGACTGTACTTGTAATCTTATTGGTTGGTCATGGTTTTGTCCCACCTTATGCCCACCTTATAAATTTCCACTGGGTCTTTTAGGTTTGTCCCACTTTGTACCCACCTCAACACATGGCTTTGCAGTATAAAACATCTTTGAAAAGTGGGGTAAGTGGGCAACCCACTTTCCAGACCCCCTTCTGTCTCTCTTAGGCAGAAGCTTTCTTTCTCCCAATAAATTTTTCCTACTCTTAAAAAAAAAAAATCATTATTATCAGCTGGCCATGGTGACACATGTCTGTAATCTTAGCACTGAGGGAAGCTGACATAAGAGGATCACAAGTTTGAGTTTTGCTTGGGAAAATTAGTGAGACCCTGTCTCAAAATCAAAAATAAGAAAGAGCTGGGGATGTAGCTCAGTGTGATGGCCCTGGATTCAATCCCCAGTATATAAAAAAAATCAATGTTATGAAATGAATGAAGTAAGGAAACCTAATGAATTGGATATAGATTTGGCAGCTGGAATGATTCTCCATTAGTGGGTTTATCTTTGATTAAATGACTATAAAAATAAATTTTATAGATTTTATTTGAATGGAAAGATCTTACTTAGAATTAAAACTGACTTAGGCCAGGCCACTAACTGATATAGTCTCCCCCTTCTCCCCCCAGAATTATTTGACTATTTAATGAGCTAATACATATAATATACCTATTATAGCAACTGACATATTGGAAGGCTTCATGGTAACTATTATGATGACCAATCTCCTGTTCCATGAGAAGAGTATGATGGTTCTTACAAGATGAGTGCATTTTATAAAACATTTAAGGAAAAAAGTAATATCAGTGTGTAAAATCTTTCAGGAAATAGAAGCAGAGGAAATAATTCTGAATCATTATCTGAAGCTTGCATTAATTCTGTTACCCAAACTTGATAGTAACAAAACAGCAAGAGAAAATTAGAGTAATAGTCCTAGTGAGTATAATCACAAAAATCTTAAGAAAGTAATAGCAAATAAAACCCAGTGACATATATCAAAGAATGACAAGATGAGTAAGTCGGGTCTATCTTAGATTTTATCAAGGGTGTTTAAACTTTGGTATTCAGTCAGGTAATTTCCTATATTAATAGAACAAAGGAAAAAAGAATAAAGGAAAAAAAATCACATGATTATTTCAATATAAACAGAGAAGGCACTTGACAAAATTCAACACCATTTATGAATCTCCAGCACATTAGGAACAGAAAGGATCTTCCTCAGCCTAATATAGAACATCTGTGAAAAACCAAGAGTTAGCATAACATTGAAAGAAGAAATATTGAGTGCTTTGGCCCTAAACAGTAATGTCTACCTCAGCCAACTTTATTCAGCCTTACACTGGTGGTTCTACTCAGTGCACTAAGGTAGAAATAAAAGTTAAAACAGCTTGAAGATCATAATAAGAGAATTAGAACTCTATTTTCAAGTGACATGAATATTTAGGTAGAAAATTGTAAGGATACTAAGGCGTGACTATTAGAAGAACTTAGCAATGTCTCCCAATACAAGGGTAAGATACAAAAATCAATTGTATTTCTATATGTTAGGTTCAGGAATTGTAAAATGAAATCAGTTCTACTTTAGCACAGTTAAAAAACATGAATAAATTAACAAAAGATATGCAAGACTTCTGTATTTAAAACTACAAAACACTCTTGAGAGATGTAAAATAAGACTTAAACAGTTACACCACAGGGCTGGGGATATAGCTCAGTGGCACTGCAACTGCCTGGCAATTGCAAGGTCCTGAGTTTGACCCTGGTACCAAAACAAACCAAACAAGTAGGTATACCATGTTTATGTATTGGAAAACTGAATATTGCTAAGCTTATTTCTAAATTAACTTATAAATTCAAGGCAATTCTAGTCATAATCTTACTGTGGTCTTTTGTAGATTTTGAATAAGTTGATTCTAAACTTTCTACAGAAATGCAAAAAGATAGCACACACAAATGTTTGAAAAAGTACAAAGTTGAAGGACTTACACTACCTGACTTTAAAAGTTATCATAAAAGTATAGTAATCAAAATAGTGTGATATTTGCATGTATGGGAATAGATTAGTGGAATTAAATAAAGAATCCAAAATTAGGTTTCACACTTTATGGTAATTTGATATTCTACAAAGGCTCCTAAGCAACCCCTAGACAAAGGATTTTTTTTTTTTAAAATAACAGTGACCCATCTAGAAATCCATATATATAAATATATGCAAAAAATCGCCATTTCTGCTTCACATAACCCAAGTAATAAGCCCAACATTATCTTAAAAGCAAACATAAAAGTGAAGCCCCTCCAAAAAAAGTGAAGCCCACAAGGCCTATAAAACAGAGAATATATTTGCAATATACGGGTAGAAAAGAATGTTTTATGTAGACCCCAGAAATTAGTAACTACACAAAAGCTGGTAATTATACTTTATCAAATTTAAACTTGTGCTAGTCAAAATATACATTTAAAGAATGAATAGACAAATGTCAGACTGAGAGAAAGAAATTGCAAAATATATATTTCTGAAGGACTTTTTGTTCACAATATATACCTGTAATAATTCTTCCAAGTGATTAATAAAAAGACAATCCAGTTTTAATAAAATAGGCCAAACATTTGAATAGGTCAGGAAGGAAGGTATACAAATCTTTAATGTCCCCCACGGGTAAATGCTCAACATTAGTCTTCAAGTAAATGTAAAGGAGATGGCATTGCCTAACCACCAGAATGTCTAAAGTTACAGTACAGTGGTACGTCGGTTTATGAACTTAATTTGTTTCACGATTTTGGGGAAGATGGATGCATTTGTGTTCATGTGTGGAAGATGGCCGTGGTCATGTTTGCCACTGTAAGTTTGCAAACTGGAAGCAAAATTGTGTCCAATGCTTTTGTTTGTGAACTGGATTGTTTTCAAACAGAAGTATTCATGAACTGTGATATTTCTGTATTTATTTACTTATTTGTTGCTATGTTGGGGTTGAACCCAGAGCCTCAGACATGCTAGGACAGTTCTCTACTGCTCAGCTATACCTTCAGTCTTAAAATTTAAATTAAAACTCCCAAATTGGCAAGGAAGTGGAAAATTTAAATTCTTATACAATGCTGATAACACAATCACTTTGCAAAAAGCCCTGGTGGTGTCTTGTAGGACTAAAAGTAACTACAGTATGATCCAGCAATTCTACTCCTTGATATTTATACAAAAGACTGAAGACATATACCCACAAAAAGACTTGCATATATTCATAACAGTTTTATTTATAATAGCTAAAAACCAAACAAAGCTCAGGTGTCCACCAATAAGAGGAAGTGTACACTGTCATATTTTCATGCAATGGAATACTATTCAATATGGAAAAAGAAATGATCTACTGACACACACATCAACATGAATGAATCTTAAAAAATTATGTATGTATCCTGTATAAAGACAAGTTTTTGTTCTTTAGAGGGTGGCGGGAGCAGGAACTGTCTGGGTGAGGGAATGAAAGGACTTTTAGACCTGGAGTGACGGTTGTGTTCTGTTTGAATTACACAGGTGTATGCATTTATCAAAACCCATCAAATGGCCCACTAAAGGTCTATTCATTTCTCAAGGAAAAAGTTAAACAAGTTTTGAACTCTACCTGCTGATATCTTTCCTTAATGTTTAGAAGTGAAGTTTACAAAGGTCTTCAACTTTAAGATACACCATAGAAATAAAGACACTCATGCCGGGGATTTAGCTCAGTGGTTCCACCGCCTGCCTTGCAAGCAGAAGGACCCGAGTTTGATCCCCAGTACCAAAAGAAAAAAAAAAAAAAAGAAATAAAGACATTGAATCAATGGTTGTATAGATGGATATTATTAGTATTTAAAGAAGACAATATAACAATATGTTAATAGCAGAATGTACATGGTAGGTATCTTGGCATTTTTTTCCCCTAAGAATCTCTTGTTGGGGATGCAGTTGTTGCTCCGCCCCAGAAGAGGGGAACCATGTGAGACTCAATGAGTTTTCTATGATACCACTGGCAAATCAATAACATCAGTTTGAATCTTTGAGGCATGTTCCTTAACATTTTACTTCAGATTTCCAAGTTGAATATCTGGAAAAGCTTGTTAGTCATAGATTTATATCAACATATTTTTATTATATAAAGGCAGTGGAAATATTCATGAGGGAACATTACCAACTACCTGCTTTTAATCCTACATAAAAAGTAAATAAATCATTATTTAACTGTGTAGCTTGGAAATAACTTCCTTGAAAGTATTTCCTGCTTTCACTAAAATATGGTACTATATTTTTCAGCAGTAAGAGTGTGAGAGCTGACTGAGGTCTTGTGATTTAATTTGTTTCATTCAATCTATGAATTAAATGAAAATACTTATCTTCTAATGTGGCATGGGGTGGGGGTGGGCAGGACAAATAAAGCAAATATAGTAGAGGTAGAAGGAAAATGTTTTACAAAGGAGAGGATTTTTTTCCCTCCCTCTTTGAAGAATTAAAAATATTTCTTTTACAGTTAAAAAAATCTCTAGAAAAGAACAATAAAAATAATTTTATATCTGTGACAATGAAATATTATATTACTAGTTAATATGGACTAATAAAAAAGAATAGTTTCATTGTGAGGCAAAGAAAATATGAGTTTTATAAAAACTTACCAGTAGCATTCCTGTCCCTGAGAGCGGCTAGGAAAGAACCAGTAAGTTCTTCAAAGAGAGTCTTCAGTGTCTTGGATCAGGGCTGGACAGTCTGTGTCTGCTAATCAACACTTTTGCTGAGCTCTACCAGGTCATGAAGATATGGGCACTTCCTGATGCCAGTTCATTAGCTGAAGCGTTCTCCACTCCCAGCTGGAGTTTTAATCAGGTTTCACTCCAGGGGAATCTATACTCTTAAAGGAAAAAAAGAAATCATTTGCCTCCGAAGAATCGAAAAGGAAACAGGAAACTATATGAATGAAATGTAGTTGTTTGCTTTTTGTATCACAACCCTAACTGCAAATACCACTAGTATATACAGCTCTGAGCAAGCAAACACTGTACCTTGCCTCTCACACACAAACACACATGAGTCCCAACAGGTGGCTTATAGAAGTGACGTGTTTTGACACGGGTCAGTTCTATACGGGCCATTCTTTAACAATAACAGCCAGGCTGAATAGATGAGAGTCTGGTAAACAATTAACTTTCCAACATGCCTTTACCTTTATAGGAAGTTGCCAATTTTGTCCTTTGTGTGTGTGTCTGTGTGTGTGTTGTATTTTAAGTGGGCCTTTTACTGTTTACAATGAGATCTCATTTCTTTACTTTCTTCTTTTATTATTTTTTACCTTAAAAGTTAACACAATTAAAGTGTGAGAGCAACATTCTGCAAAGACTTTAGCAATACATTAATGTCCCCAAACCAAGGGGAGGAGGTTGTTAGAAGGGCTGCTCAATTCACCTGTGCACCACATACTATGCAAGTTGAAAAGTTTTCCACATAATATGTGGTTGCCAATCTTTTAAATGAGTGATTATTGTGTGGTTAATTACTCATTAAAAAATAAGCATTTGGAGCATCAACACTCTGAGCAACATTCTCTGGCAAATTATTCTTACCATTCTTTGTGTAATCTTTTGTCAAGGTTGTCCCACACCAATCAGATGACTGTCCAAGTCCCCATATCTAAGGTTGAGCATTTCTTTGCATTTTAGTTCTATGCCTTCAATAATTTGCCTTATAGTTTTATATAGATTTCTTGTTGGTTCCTTAAATTCATTTAAAAATTAATTAATTAATATTAATTCAATGAATTGTATAAATTAATGGGCTTCATGGTGATATTTCCAAAACTCACTATTTTTAAAGAATGCTATTTTCTCTCAAATTCAGTCTTTGTCTTCTGTCCCACAGGTACGAGTTTCATGTTGCTATTGAGTGTATGAAATATAAGTAGTCAAAATTTAGTATGAAATGCATAATGGGTTTGTACATTGAAATGATAATATTTTGGATTAAGTAAAATATGTTAAAATTAATTTAAACTATTTTTTTTTTTTGGTACCAGGGATCAAACTCGGGTTCTTGTGTTTGCGCAGCAGGCAGCGAAACCGCTGAGCTAAATCCCCGGCCCTATTTTTTGTTTTTAAAAATGTTACTACTAGAAGGGCCGGGGATTTAGCTCAGTGGTTCTGCCACCTGCCTCACAAGTGCAAGGTTCCAAGTTCCATCCCTGGTACCAAAAAAAAAAAGTTACAACCAGAAAGTTTATAATTACATTTGTGTCTTGTATATTTTTATTGAGTAACAATACTCTAGATTTCCCTGAATCTCTCACCCAGGGATTTTGGATTTTTTTCTTTCTTCAAATACCACTCTCATGTTCAGCTTTATCCTTTCATTTACATGATCAATGCTGCAGTCACTACACTTGGATCATTTGTCATCCTTTCCCTTAATATTTCAACTATTTTGCTTTGGCATCCATTAATGTATTTTAAAAATTATTGGCACTCTTTTGGAGCCTTAGGTATGTATATAATTTATGTGGATATGAAGCCATATATATATATATATTTATAATATATATATATTTGATAGGTTCTTCATTTAAATTTTTTCTCCTGTGTCTGACTCCTATATACTCCTGGTATTTAGTTTCTTTTCTCCATGTTTCTTTTTAAGCATTTTTTTCCCTTTCCCTTCTCTGCCCAGACATGGGCTCATATTTGGTGAAAAGCTTAGCAACTTCACCTTTGCTCCTGCTGTGGCTTAATTCTAAACTACAGGAAGGAGGTGCATCATTTAGTTGTGTTGGTTGTCCTGGAGGACTGTACTGAGGTGATACCCAGTGCTTATGGATTTTAAAAGAATGGCACGAGGGGCTAACTAGCACAAGGTAGAAACTCAGGACAAGATTGAAGTGGTAGGAGCCAGAAAACAGATATTTGATCTTGTTATTGAACAACACCAGGTTTGTGAGCAGTAAGCTATAGTATGGATATTGAGGTTGTCCAGGGATACTGAAGCCTAGAAAATTGAGGCTAACATAGTGTACCACAGTACGGTAATGGAAAGTTCCTTCCTATGAGTGTATTGACCATATGTGACCTCAGTCATTTTGAAGCTCTTATTTGATAGAATGAAGTCCATCATTGGAGTGTTGGTCTTTCCTTCCTTCCGTTCTCCCCCCTCCCCTTTCTCTCTCTCTCTCTCTCTCTCTCTCTCTCTCTCTGTGGTACTGGGGACCCAGAGTCTTCACACTGAGCTAGATCCCTAGGCCCTTTTATTGTTTTTCTTTTGAGACAGAGTGCTGGGATTACAGGTTTGTGGCACCTTGTCTGGCTTCAATAGGATTCATATGTCAATCTTCTCAACAGTACTTCCATGATAAAAACTGTCAAGGAAGAGTTAGGGGGTTTCCTTCAATTTCATAATGGTTAAAAGCCTAGTGAACACCATCTTTATAGGGTAAATATCGATGGTCAACCCTCTAAGGCAATAGTACACACCTAAAGCACTTCTTTTAACGTTTACTAGAGGCTCTTGTTAGTGCAATAAGATATGCTCTGAGTAATATTTCTACCTGGAAGTTTCCTTCTTTTGGTTGAGTTTTCAGTATTGGGGCTATAATAGTTTTTAAGGTGGTCCACTTCCTCTGTGGAGAATTCTGTTAGAAAAGACTAACTTATATGAGAGCAAATTTTATTTCCCCGAAATCTCTACCAACAGAGTTTATTTTCAGTCTTAAGGTGCATAGAACATTTTATTTACTTCCTTCCACTCAAGATCACTTGGGATATCTGAGGACAGTTACACCATTCTGTCTGAATCAGAAGCCAGCTACTTGGCAGGGCTCTGGGGAAAGAGGAACCCTGCTCCACTGCTGCTGGGAGTGTAGACTGGTGCAAGCACTGTGGAAATCAGTATGGAGATACCTCAAAGAACTAGGACTGGAAGTGCCATTTGACCCTGCTCTTCCACTGCTGGGGATCTTCCCCAAAGAATTAAAAGAATCATACCACAGTGATATCTGTGTGCCCATGTTCATAGCAGCACAGTTTGTAATAGCTAAAACTTGGAAACAGCCCAAATGCCCATCAACTGGAGACTGGATAAAGAAAATGTGGGTTTTTTAAATAAAATGGAGTACTACTCAGCCATAAAAAATGAGAAATTAGAGACATTTATAGCTAAGTGGATGCACATCGAGGCAATACTCTTAAGTGAAATAAATAGGACACACATGAATAAATTCCAAATAGTTTCTCTGGTGTGAGAAACTGAAAGTGTAAATAAGGACTAACATGTATAATAGGTAATGTGAAATAGGAAGAAAAGGGGCAAAGGGGAAGGAAGTGGGAGGGCTAGGGGAAAGGATAGAAGGGAATGGGATTAATATGAGAAAATGGAAAACTAGGGACAAAATCTTTGTAAATAGAGAGGACTGGAGGGGTTGAAGGGAGGGCTGGGCAAGGATGAAAAATAAGAACCAAGAGAGACTATGTAAAGGTGCAAATTTCCAATGATGAATGTCATTATATTGTTTACCTAAAATGTACCAATGATTAGAATGAATAATCGATAATGCAAAATAGGAAGAAAAGGTCCAAAGGGGTGTAGTGGGAGGGGAAGGGGAAAGGAAAGAAGGGAAAGAAAAAATGATGAGAAATGGAAAAAATGGAAATAAAGTCTTTGTAAATAGGGAAGGGTGGAGGGGGTGAAGGGAGGGCTAGGAATGGGGAAAAAATAAGAACGAAGATGCATTATGTAAAGGTACAATTCCCAATGAGCAATGTAATTGTGTTGTATACCTACAGTGTACCAATAAAAGAAATAAAAAAAAAAAAGCCAGCTACTTATTTTGTTTTTGTTTATGTCCATAAAACCAACCCTCCCAACCTTGGTTCTTTTCATTTAAAAAGTTCCTGGTTTGTTATGTGTTTATATAGGAAGTGAAGTGTCCAGAAGAAGGTGAGATATACACAGTATAAGAGATACACTCAATACCAAATAGAACAGGAATATTGTCTCCTCATTTTAGATGGTATTCTTTCCTTTAGCAGGAAATAGATTATAAAATATAATTTTAATATTATGAGATTTAATTGTAAAATATATTTAAATTTATAATTAATATATACATTATTAGAATCATTTATGCATTTATACATTATTAGATTCCTCAACTCTCTTTTTTTACCTGCTATAGGTAAACCAGATTTTCTCTGTTCTGTGCTGGTGAACATGGCTTCTTTGAAAATAAATGTAAGTCCTTTTAATTCTTTCCACTAAATTCCATTTCACTGGCTTGTACACAGTGTCAGGTCTCTCTAACACTGTCATAGAATGTATGCACTACCTCTCCTAGTTTTAATCTTTCATAAACTACATAAGCACTGTTTTTCCTATAAAGGGATTGGCAGAGCTATTGAAAAGCATGCACTGAAATCTACAATGTGATTTGAATTTGTTAATCAACACTGCTTGGTTATGTTGCTCAAACAACTACTAATCCTCATATCGACATGATCATCCACTTAAGCTTTCCTGTTAGACACCACTCTGTGGACGCTATCATGGGCTGGCTGGAAGGCAGTTATGCTATTTTGCTAATTTCTCTGAGTCAACTCTAACTAATAAGATTGGTCCAGTAGCAGCTGTTCACGGTAATGCATTGTGTCTGGGTAATGGGAGCTTTGTATTTTAGAGGTTTATACATGTTGCTTTTAACAATGAGCCCTCTCTTGAGATAAGATGCCTCTGGTCTTCAGTTGGGAACCTGGACTCCTTGGGCCTCTTGAACTGTAGAGATGATGTAGACTAGAAGCAGTTTTTTTTTTTTTCCCCCCCGGAGTAGAGAACTTCTGTTTGGTTTTTCCTCAGGGAGTTTAAGACAGTTTCTGGAGCTTGACCCTAAAGAAATATTTGATTCCTTATCTCTGAATTTTATTTCAAGCAACATTCTACTTTACCACATGGAACAAATAAGATACTTTATAAAGAATAGGAATTTGTAGCATTAGGATCTGAAAGCAACATGGGATGAATTTTTCTTAGACATGAACTTTGTTTTAATTTGCATTTTATATTCATAAAGTTAAAAATTTGAATAGACATAAGGGAAAATTCTTTTTTTAAAATTTATTTTATTGGTACATTTAAGATATACAATATAATGACATTCATCATTGGAAATTTGCACCTTTACATAATCCATCTTGGTTCTTATTTTTTCTCCATTCCCCTGCCCTCCCTTCAACCCCTCTACCCCTCCTTATCTACAAAGACTTTGTTTCCATTTTTTCTTTTTCTCATATTAATTCCATTCCCTTCTTTCCTTTCCCCTACTCCTCCCACTTCCCCTTTCCCTTTGTACCTCTTCTTCCTATTTCAAATTATCTATTATACCTTTTAGTCCTTATTTACACTTTCAGTTTCTCACACTAGAGAAACTATTTGGTATTTACACATGTGTGTCCTATTTATTCCACTTAAGATATTGCCTCAATGCGCATTCCATTTAGCTATAAATGTCTCTGATTTCTCATTTTTGATGGCTGAGTAGTACTCCATTTTATGAAAAAACCACATTTTCTTTATCCAGTCTCCAGCTGATGGGCATTGGGGCTGTTTCCAAGTTTTAGCTGTTACAAATTATGCTGCTATGAACATGGGTGCCCATATATCACTGTGGTATGATTCTTTTAATTCTTTGGGGAAGATATCCAGCAGGAGAATAGCTAGGTCAAATGGGACTTCCAGTCCTAGTTCTTTGAGGTATCTCCATACTGATTTCCACAATGGTTGCACCAGTCTACACTCCCACCAGCAGTGAAGCAGTGTTCCTCTTTCCCCATAGCCCTGCCAGCATTTGTTATTGGTTGATTTCAGGATAGCAGCCATTCTTTCTGGGGTGAGGTGGAATCTCAGCATTGTTTTCATTTGCATCTTTCGAATGACCACAGATGTTGAACATTTTTTTCATATGTTTATTTGCTATTTCTACTTCTTTGTCTGAGAAATGTCTGTTCACTTTAGATGCACATTTGTGGTTTGGATCTTTAAATTTGGGACGTCTGATTTTTTTAAAGTTCTTTATAGATTCTAGCTAGTAGACCCTTGTCTGAAGAACAGCTGGTGAAGATTTTTTCCCCACATTATGGGTTGTCTCTTCACACTGCTGGTGGTTTCTCTTGCTGTGCAGAAGCTTTTTAATAAGAACAGATCCCACTTATTTATTGTTTGTGCTAGTTCACAGGCAACTGAGGTTTTGTTCATAAAACCTTTTCCTAAAAGAATGTCTTCAAGAGTTCTACCTAAACTCTGTTCCAGCTGGTTCAGTGTTTCTGCTTTAATATTTAGATCTTTAATCCATTTTGATTTTAGTTTAGTGCATGGTGAGAAATATAGGTCTAGTTTTAATCTTTGGCAAGTTGAAACCCAATTTTACCAGCACCTTTTATTAAAGAGGCTATCTTTTCTCCAGTGAGGGTGTTTGGCTCCTTTCTTGAAGATGAGGTGGCTGAGTGTGTCTGGAGTTGTGTCTGCATCTTCTAATCTGTTCCACTGGTCCTCAGGTCTGTTTCTTTGCCAGTACCATGCTGTTTTTATCACAGTAGCTTTGTAGTGTATTTCAAGTTGAGGGTTGTAATACCCCCTGCCATGTCTCTGTTGCCTAGAATTGCTTTTCCTATTCTAGGTCTCTTCTTGTTCCAAATGAAATTTTGGATTGTTTTCTCAAGGTCTTTGAAGTATGCTGCTGGTATTTCAATTGGGATTGCATTGAATCTATATAGCAGTTTTGGAAGTATGGCCATTTTCACTATGTTGAGTCTTCCTACCTAGGAGCAAGGGATGTCTTTCCATTTTCTGATATTGTCTTCAATCTCTCTTTTTTAGTGTGCTGTAGTTTTCAGAGTAGAGGTCTTTGATTTCTTTTGGTTTTCTTAGGTTGATTCCTAGGTATTTCACTTTTTTGGATGCTATTGTGAAAGGAATTGATTGCCCCGTTTCTCTCTCAGTGAATCTGTTTTTTGTGTACAGAAAAGCTGTTGAGTTTTGTGTTGACCTTGTATTCAGCTACTTTACTGAAGTTGGTTATTAAGTCTAGAAGACTTTTGGTGGAATTCTTGGGTTCTTCTATAGAGTATCATGTCATCTGCAAATAATGACAATGTGACTTCTTTGTTTCCTATCTTTATTCCTTTTATTTCTTTCTCTTGTCTAATTACTGTGGCTAATGTTTCCAAGACTGTACTGAACAGGAATAGTGATAGTGGACATCCTTGTCTTGTTCCTGATTTTAGTGTGAAGGATTTCAGTTTTTGACCATTTAGTATGATATTGGCTGGTGGTTTTTCATAGATGGCTTGTATCAGATTGAGGTAGAGACCATCCATTTTAATTTTTTGAAGAATTTTTATCATAAATGCATGTTGGATTTTGTCAAATGCTTTTTCTGCACCTATTGAGATGATCATATGGTTTTTGTCCTTAGCTCTATTAATGTAGTGTATTACATTTATTGATTTGCATATATTGAACCATCCCTGCATCCCTGGGATGAATACCATGTGGTCAGGGTGTATGATCTTCTTGATGATCTTCTTCATTCTATTTGCCAGTATGGTTTTAAGGATTTTTGCATCTGTGTTCATTAGTGAGATTGGCCTATAGTTCTCTTTTTCAGTTGGGTCTTTCTCTGGTTTGGGGATCAAGGTGATGCTTGCTTCCAGGAATGAATTTGGGAGTATTGCTTCCCTTTCAATTTCGTTGAAGAGTTTAAATAGTAGTGGCAGTAGTTCCTCTCTAAATGTCTTGTAGAATTCACCAGTGAAACCATCAGGACCCGAGCTGTTCTTAGTTGGTAAGTTTTTAATTATGTTTTCAATTTCATTGATTGATATTGGGCTGTTTAGAATTTTTAGGTCATCTTCATTCAACTTTGGTAATTCATATGTATCTTGGAATCTGTCCCATTTCTTCTGTGTTTTCCATCTTATTGGTGTATAGGCTCTTGAAGTAGGTATTGATGATCCTGTGAATTTCTGCTGGGTCCATTGTAATTTCATCCTTTTCATTCCTAATTGCATGGATTTGGGCCTTTTCTTTCCTTTTTCTGATGAAGTTGGCTAAGGGTTTGTCAATTTTGTTGATTCTTTCAAAGAACCAACTCTTGGCTTCATTGATTTTTTTGTATTGTTCTCGTGGTCTCCATTGCATTGATTTCTTCTCTGATCTTTATAATTTCCCCCTTTGTATGAGCTTTGTGTTTGTCCTGCTCTTCTTTTTCTAGAAGCTTGAGGTTCAGCAACAGGTTGTTTAATTGAGCTTGCTCTGTTTTCCTAATGTGAGTATTCACAGCTATCAATTCCCCTCCTAAGACTGCTTTCATTGTGTTCCATAGATTCCAATATTTTGTATTGTCATTGTCATTTAATTGTAAGAACTATCTGATTTCTTCTTTTATTTCCTTTGTTACCCATTGGTTATTTAGAAGTGGGTTGTTCATTTTCCATGTTTATGAAATTCTTGCTGTTTCTTTTGCTATTGAGCTCCAATTTCATTGCACTACGGTCTGATAACATACAGGGGATAACTTCAGTTGCTTTGCACTTACTTAAACATGTTCTATGAGCAAGTATGTGGGAAAAATTCTTTGTTCTCATTCCTAGTTTTCAGCTTTACAGCAGTCATCAGTAAAGACAACCAATATCACTAGTTAGTGTGTATGTGTTCTTCTAGTGATATTTTATACATATGCAATTAAATACAGTGGTACCTCATTTTTGTTTGCATACAATTTGGTTCACAAACAGAAGTATTTGGCAAATTTTGTTTTTGTTTACAAACTCTGCATCAGGTGACAAACATGACCGTATTCATCTTTTTCACACAAAGACAAACAAGGCCATCTTTTTCAAAATCATAGAACAAAAATTAGGTTCATGAACTGAGGTACTACTGTATGTAAAAATCTAATTTTTTTTTTTGGTACGGGGGCATCAAACTCAGGTCCTTGTGCTTGTGGGGCAGGCAGCAGAATCACTGAGCTAAATCCCTGGCCCCTAAAAATCTATTTTTAAGTACAAATAGTAGATTAGTGCTTATTTTCTGTATTTTAATTTTTGCATTTAATATACCAAGAAGATTATTTTAAGACATGAACTTTTTAAATAGTTATGAGGGCTTGTTCTTTTATATGTTTTTCCTGTGCTGTTGTTGTTTGGTTTTATTTTAACATTAAAATATTATTTGTTTGTTTGTTTGCTTGTTTTTGGTACCAAGGATCGAACTTGGGTCCTTGCGCTTGCAAGGCAAGCGACGGAACCACTGAGCTAAATCCCCGGCCCAACATTAAAATATTATTAAGTATCACATTATTTTAAAGTAAATTAATCTTAAAAGTTAACATAGACCACTAGATGGTGTTGTTACTACAAAGAAATGAAATATGCACTATATATGTTTTCAAAATAATTTGTACACTTCAAAGAAAAAACTAACTTCTATAAAACTGCACTATAAAAACTAAAAAGTAAAAGCTAAGCTCCTAGGTACTGTTCATTAAAGGTAGACATAATATTGATTTAGAAAAAATATAACTCCCAACTAGTTGGATGTCAAATATGTGAAGTTTGTGGTCTCACAACATTGAGGAATGAAATCACCATCCAAAGGAAGTAGTTAGGAGAGTTTTATTGAAAATAAGAAGAGAAGAATAGATCCTGGATTTCCAAGAGGGGTCCTGGATTTCGAAGGCCCTTTGTCAGGGATAATTTATATTTATTTATTTATTTATTTAGGTAATGGGGATTGAACTCGGGTCCTTGTGCTTGCAAGGCAGGTGGTGGAACCACTGAGCTAAATCCCTGGCCCTTGTCAGGGATAATTTAAACAGCAAAGTCACTATGTAGGTACAATATGGGTCAGAGTACAGCCAACCTATAGGATTACAAGTATAGCTGCTTAGTTAATACTGATCCAGTAGGGAAGTGGGTCATGTAACGAAGTTACATGGAAAGAACAAATGCATTTTTTTTGGAAGGGATAGGTCTGGATGCTCTGCTCTGGTGAGTGATGCCTATCTAGATTTCCTGGACCAGGTGGAGCTAATTGCAGTATAATCTCAAATTATCGTTTATCCCTTAGGGAGGCATGTAGGCCTGGCCATTGCATCTTTATCTTGAGGCCTGGCCTTCTTCAGATGTACCTTCAGCCACAATTTTTTTTTTTGGTATCAGGAATCAAACTCAGGATCTTGCACCTGCCAGGCAGGCTTGGTGCCACCGAGCTGCATCCCTGGCCTTCAGCCACAATTCTGATGTCTTTAGTTTTCACTGACTTTCTTAGGAGCCCAGCCCCCCTTTTTATTATTAATTTTATTGGTACATCCCTTTTTGGTTGCATATTAATTTCTATCTAACTTAGCTGGCTATAATAACATCATAAAGATTTTTCTTTCCAATTATTTTAACTATATTGTTTATAATGCGTATGTACTCATAAAAAATCAAATACTCAATATGCATAGATTAATTTCTTTCTTCAAAAATTTGAATGAATTGTTTTAAATGGCCCGAATGTTGTAAAATATGCCACGATATGTTTAATCTCTGAGAGTAGAAAGGTTGTGCCAGGAGTTCTGCTTCTGTGCACAAAAAATAGTGCAGAAACCATGCTCGTACATCCAGCCTGGTATATTGGGTGTAGAAGTCTATGTTCGACATGATTTTTTTTCTCAAACCTTTGAAGGCATGATCTCCTATGAAGGAATACTTCTAGCATTGTAGTTGAATAGTTGATTGTGCCATTCTGATTCCTGATTCCATTCAAATCCCTTGAGTCTGATTTGTTCTCTCTCTACCATTCCCTCCCTTTTGTTATTCCTAGTGTTCTGATACTGTCCCTACATACCATCTCCCCCGCCCCCAATATTGTTTTGACTGCTCAGTGAGCCCTTTCACCTGGAAACTTATAACCTTTCATTATGGTAAATGATGTCTTATATTTGTTCTTTGATGATAACTTCCTCTCCTCTATATTCTCTGTTTTTCAAGAACTCCTGTTATTCAGATGACCTACCTCTAACTGAGTCCATTTTGTTTGTTTGTGGTAATTACAGTTGAGTGGGTCAAAAATAGTTCAGGTTCTTCTGTATGACAAGGAAAGAATTGCCAAGTGTTACACCTTGTAATATATAGTAAGTAGCTATGTTTACTGAAGATCATGGCCGGAACAGGCAGAAGGGTGAAGTAGGGGAAAAAGAGGGCTCAAAAACTCAGGTTTCCAGTATTTTTTGGTCAGATGCCTCTGATGCAAGGTACCTCTCACTGTCTCTCTCACTGATGTCAGCAATTGTGCGACTTCCTAAGCTTCAACCTGGTTAATCATTAGGGTGGTGTTGTGTTTATGGTTGAATGGAGAGAAGGGAAGCGGCTCACAAAACTTCCCTGTTTTAGGATATGGGAGCATAGATAATCAGGGTGGTGTGGAATTTATAGTTGAATGAAGGGAAGGGAATGACTCATTCAGCTCCTTTGTTTGTAACTGTACTAGTAGTGGGGGTCAAATCCAGGGGCCTCTTCCACTGAGCCACTTCCCCAGCCCTTTTTATTCCAGGACAGAGTCTTGCTATGTTGCCTAGGCTGGCCTCTTCAGGAGCTGAGATTGTATGCATGTGCTGTCATGCCAAGCTTGAGTTAATATTTTATTGGTCTTTTACTGTCATATTTTGAAGTTAATTTTTGCCTTTTGAAATATGACGGCTAGCTTTTTTACAAAAGATCCATTGTGTATTTATCAAGTTTAGAACTTTATAGATGTGTGTGTTGAAAACATTAGCAGTAAATGAAAGTAACAAGGGATCATAAACAGATTCTTGGGAGTTCCTCCTTGATGTGGAGGCCAATCTCAGAGCTCTGGTGCCTGTTTTAAGGGATGTAAAACAAGTGTTTCTTTCACCTACTTTGCAGGCTCATCAAATGGTGTCAGCTGAAGACTTTGAGGATGACATTTATCCAATAATCAGATCGTTAACTGCTCTTTGAGGTTCTGCTTGAAAATGTGTAACAAACAACTCAATCTCCTGCTTTATTAGACCAAAGCCTCAGGCAACAAAAATCATAAGCAAATCTTTTTCAATCCTTTTAGGGTATTTAAAATTTCATTTAATTTAGAGGGATCAGAAGTCATCAAGAATGGATACTGATATAACATTTCAGTAGTGGTTTATATAGGAAAATAAGCCTTAAGCAATTTAATATTAATAGTAGAGTTACAATCCCAAGAGGAATTTACCGTACCCTGCCTTCTGCTCTCACCCCAGCTAAATTCAGAAGGTTGCTATGGTATTTGAATGCTAAAGCTTTCCTTAAAACTTTTCACCCTTCTGGTGTACTGTCCTGAGTAATCCTGGGACTGTGAATGTGATAGATTTTACTTTGCGATAAGAATAGGGAGATAGTAAGGGTTGGCCTGACCTAATCACATGAGCACTTTAGAAGCAGTTTTCTGCAGCTGGTCAAGGAAAGGAACTAGAAGTGTGAAAAGTGTTTGACACAAGAATACTGGCTTAAAAACAGGGAAAACCATGTGACAGAGAATTAAGAATGGCCTGGAGGAGCTGAGAGTTACCCCTGGCTGAAAGCCAGAGAGGAAACTGGTACTTTAGACTTCTCACCATAAGGAACTGAATTCTTCCAAGAGCAACAATGAATTTGGAAGGAGATTTTCACCCAAAGCCTCCAAATGAGAACTGAGTCCAACTGATACCTTAATTTCAGTGCTGGGATGCTGTGAATATAGAGCTCACTCATCTGCAGAACTTCTGACCTATTAGTGTGGGCTGCTAAGCTGTATTGCTTTATGCAGCTATGTTTCTGGGAATGTTTACCCAGCAACAGAAAACTGCTGGTATCTGCTGCTAACAAAAATAAAAGTATTCCAGCCATTTAGGCAGGACTGAGCTCAGGAGAGATACCATCTCCAAAAGTAAATAACCAGGTCACTGCCTAGGACCTCACCCCAGAGCTTCAAATGGGGAAAAGCTGTGTTTAGACAACTTGAAGGCAGACCTGCCTGCATTAATGATTTAAATATTTACACATTTAGCACACATGGTTCTTTAGATCTGGTGGTTTAGGCATAATTCAGCATCAGGAATGACTTATCATTTGGGTCTCTATGCTAGAAGTGTAAATCCATTTATAAGACAAATTTCCAATAGGCCTGGGTCTGGATTTTTCACTTAGATGTTGTGAAGCATGTAGTTAAGATTTAAAGAATGCTTAACATTTATGATTAGGTATCCACCCTGAAAGATTTTTGAAAAAGATAAAATAATTATGTGAAAATGGTTTTTTTTTTACTCAAGTTGTTTTATCAATCTAAATTGCTAGTAAATTTTGAGGCTATCCCTGATGGCTTAACTCATATTAATACTTTTCTAGTAATTTATTCAGATGCATATTTACTTGTTTTGGAGAATGGAGGGACCCTTAATTACTAATGAATTTTATGTTTAAGAAACATCGGGGAAATATACTCCATGTGCTAAATACTACTTTTATTGCTTTGAAGAGAAACAAATATAAACAGATCCTAAGTTTTCTTTTGTAGAAATATATTATTTGATCATTGAAAAATATTTCTGCTCATTCAACTTTTATTTCAATTATCTTTTATTAATTATCTAGTTTTTTTTAAACCTAGGATAGTATTAGTTTGCAGAAATTTGAGATTAACTTACTTTCCTCTTTCTCCTTGATAACAGAATCCTGCTTTTTATTTGTTTAAAAAAATACTGGGGTTTAAACCCAGGTTCTCACACAAATCAGGCAAGCACTCTACCTTCAAGTTGCATCCCCAGCCCTCCTGCATCTAAATTTAAATCCTAATTGAGTGATATTAATGGAATGAACATGAGGTTTAGCCTGAGAAAGGAATATCTATCTTTCTCTTACCTCACCTGGTGAAGTCCTACTCATTCTTCACATCTGAGCTTAGATGTCAGCTCTGCTGAGAAGCCACCCCTGATTTCCTCAGTCTGGATCAGATGTTTCCGAGCTATTATTTTATTTTATTTAATTTTTTGTTTTTTAAAATAGGGTTTCACCATATAGCCCATGCTGGCTTTGAGCTTGTGGTGATCTTCCTGCCTCAGCCTATCAAATGCTGAGATTATAGGTGTGTGCCACCACGCCTGGCCCCGATCTATCTTTTATGTATCAATCAACACAATGTGCAATGTGTGCTAGGATTCTTGTTTTGTAGATTATCACTCTTTAGGTGATGAAAATTTCTGAGGATGAAGATAATGTATATTTATAAATATTATATATATGTACATATAAACATTTATAAATGTTATATAGTCACATATACTTATTATATAAACATATATAAATTATATAAATATATTTTTACTTTTAATACCAAAATATTAATAAGACTAAAAAATTTATTGAATTCTAGTTTTACCACTTACTAGCTGCAAGAATTTGAATGATGATGTCTCTGAAACTCAGTTTCTTTCAGATAAAGTGCCATCCTAATATTTGGTTAATATAATGTTTACTTATATTTTTAAAAACATAAAATTAATTGCCCTGTTCTCATTGGACATGTAATAGCCATTAGTTCCCATTATCTACTCTAAAAAGTAGCAAAATGGTGATTCATACATATTGTGTTTGTTTCACAGATCTAAAAGTGAAATATAAATTTTAAAAACTTCTTTTTCCTAACACATTTCTGCTTTTGTCATTAATACAAAGAAAACTCCACAAATATTATAAAAGTCAACCTCTGATTTCCTTGTTGGCTACATTAAGAGAATTGTCGTCAGTGACTCTGACACTTGAGAGCTCCTTACACTTATAAAGAGCAGCAGGATTCATCCACTGAGAGCTAGTGCCGGAAATCTCTGAAAACACAGTGTCCTTTCATCCTGAGGTGCATGCACAGAACACAAGAGGGCAACATTGCAACATTGTGTGACAGCACTTTATCTGTACTTTATTTGCACTGCTAGTTGTTTTTAATTGCACGAACTTCCAGCTTGGAAGGGGGAGACTTTTCAGGCAAAGGTATCAAATATATACGTGTTACCCTTGACAGTCAGCAGTAAGGAGTAGTGCAGGGAAGCCAAAGAGTAAGGCTCTAAAAGGACAACTCAATATAAAAACACTTTTAAGTATTTTCTTTTTTAAAATTTATTTTATTTTATTTTTTTTCTTAAATTCTTTTATTGGTACATTTTAGGTATACAACACAATTACATTTCTCATTGGGAACTTGTACCTTTACATGATGCGTCTTGGTTCTTATTTTTTCCCCATTCCTAGCCCTCCCTTCATCCCCTCCACCCTTCCCTATTTACAAAGACTTTATTTCCATTTTTTCCATTTCTCAGCATTTTTCTTTCCCTTCTTTCCTTTCCCCTGCCCCTCCCACTACCCCTACCCCTTTGGACCTTTTCTTCCTATTTTGCATTATCGATTATTCATTCTAATCATTGGTACATTTTAGGTATACAATATAATGACATTCATTGTTGGAAATTTGCACATTTACATAATCTCTCTTGGTTCTTATTTTTCACTCTTGCCCAACCCTCCCTTCAACCTCTCCATTCCTCCCTATTTACAAAGATTTTGTTCCTATTTTTCCATTTTCTCATATTAATTCCATTCCCTTCTTTCCTTTCTCCTACCCCTCCCACTTCCCCTTCCCCTTTGTACCTTTTCTTCCTATTTCACATTACCTATTATACATTTTAGTCCTTATTTACACTTTCAGTTTCTCACACCAGAGAGTATTTATACATGTGTGTCCTATTTATTTCACTTAAGAGTATTGCCTCAATGTGCCTCCACTTAGCTATAAATGTCTCTAATTTCTCATTTTTTACGGCTGAGTAGTACTCAATTTTACTTTGAGTATTTCCTTATCACGAACACATGAAAACATCCTGCTATCTTACGGTGTTCCACTGTCAACGTAATATTCATAAACCAGGAGGAAGTTGAGGAAGGGTTAATTTGAACAGGAAGCATATTCAATGTGTGCTATTTGTTGATATTTTCAGAAAACTAACTAGAACCCAAATTTGTAAAATGTTTTATGGTTTTTAAAAAGTGCTTTACATTAACCCCTAGAGTTCTAGAAGTAAGTTACTCAGTTATTATTTAACATCTGTCGCAGAGAAAGGTTAATTAACTTATCCAAAGACTAATAGCAAATTCATGACAGAATTGCTACCTGAACTCAAGCAGACAAAGCTGTTATTTGTTCATTTGGTTTCTATTAAGTAAACCTATTCTATGTTTCATCCTGATATAAGATGTGCTTCATTCTTCAATTTGAGATTTTAGAATTTTGTAAATATGTCTGTACCATGTAAAGAGGTGACATTTAAAATTTTTTCCTTTAATATTTACTTATTAAATAAAGATTGAATATTTCAAAATGCATAATATAATTTGATACATTTCAAAACACAGCAGAACTATTACCACAACAGATTAATTAATGTATCTGTCACCACCCATGCTGTACATTAGACCCGCAGAGCTTGTTCATCTTACAAGTGAAAGTTTGTCTCCTTTGACCAACATGTCCTCATTTACTCTCAGCCCCCAGGCTCTGGCAGTTGCCATTCTACACTCTGATTCTATGAGTTCAACTTTTTTAGATTCCACATGTAAGTGAGATCATACGATATTTACCTTTCTGTGTCTGGCTCATTTGTTTACCATGAAGCCTTCCAGATTCATTATGCTGTTAGTTTACTTCTTTTTATGGTTGGATAATAACCCATTGTATATTTGTGCTACATCTTCCTTATTCTTTTTCTCAGTGCATCTTTTTTTTTTGAACTCAGGACCTTGTGCTTGTGAGGCAAGGTACAGCGCCACTGAACTAAATCCCCGGCCCAAGTGCATCTTAATTATAGAAACTAATGGGTTTCATTTTGGTATATTCATACATGTATATAACATACTTTGATCATTCCCCTTCCATTACTCCTTTTCTCCACCCACTTCCTCTTCTCTAAAAGTCTCCCTTCTACTTTTATTTATTTACTTTTTTGGTGCTGGGGATCAAACTCAGGACCTTGCACTTGCCAGGCAGGCGCTATGCCACTGAGCTAAATCCCCAGCCCTGAGGTGACATTTCTTATAGGTTCACAAGGCCTGTAATTACAAAACAAGCATGACCTACAAAATATTCACTTGCTATTTGTGCCTTCCTACTTAACTCCATCAAGAACCAGCTTAATCTGCATTGATCATTGATACAATCTGAAATGAATGCCAATACATATATTTTTATTATAAATAAATCACATACCTCCAATCTAACAAGAATGTAAAAATAGTTTTCTTGGCTTTGAAGAAAATGATGAATGAAAAGCAGAGCTCGACCCCAGACCACTGTAGCCTCATGAGAGGACCATCTGCTGCTGAGCTTCCTCATAGAGAAACTCAAAGTTGAATATCGTGAGAGTAACTCAAATTGTCTTTTGAAACTGCCAGAGGTCACAATGTTAAGTGCCTTTAGGAGCTGGGTGGGTTACTCAATGATGATGTGAGATAAGTGTAAGAAATGGTTCATCCTTGAACTACTCAGTCCTTTTAGTGGCTTTCATTTTTCCACTTTCAGTAGGGATAGTAGTATAGGATTTCACTTTCTCTTAGCTTTACTCTAAGATCAATTACACAACCCTGGTGATAGTGGCACTGGAATCCTTGGCATGAGGGGAGTTGGTGCAGAATGCTGCTCTGTGGCGGTCTGCAGAGAAGTGCCATCTAAGAGGACACACTTCTTAGGCTGTGCTCTGGACCAGTTTGAGGGAATGTAGTTGTCATGTCATCTCAAGAGATCCTCAACTTTTTAAAGAGAAGTTGAACTTTCTGGTATTTGTATGAAGTCTTCTACTTAAAAAAGTTTTCAGCTAACATAAAAATTTAAAATGCTGTGTGGTCTAAAGAAGGCTGTGGGCAGGACCTAGCCCATAAGCTATTGATTTGCAGCCACTGAACTACCTTTCTGGATGAGATTTTTTCCTAAGCACCTGACGTGGGTAATCAGTGATCTACTAAACATCTCCACTGAGAGTAAAGGTCTCATAACCTCCACATATGTATAAAATCAAATTTATAGTCTTCCCTGTAATACCCACTTCTCTTTTGCTGCTACCTTATTTAATATGGCTCCATCATCTACTTTTTGCTTCTGCTCCAAATCGGCAGTTGCTCCAGTACCTACCTCTCTACTTTGCACCCGATCAATAACTACATTTTCCCTCCTAGAGTTCTGTCAAATCAGTCCTCATTTCTCCAGCCCTGCTGGTGCCATACCAGTCTGTGATGTTGCTGTTTCTCACCTAGACATGAGCAACGAGCCTTTGATACTCTTTTTTTTTTGTACGGGGCATCAAACTCAGGTCCTTATGCTTGTGAGGCAAGCAGCAGAACCACTGAGCTAAATCCCCGGCCCCCTTTGATATTCTTTTTGCCTTTCCTTATTTTGCCACAAGATGGTCTTTTAAACTGAAATCTGATCATGTAACTTTCTAGCTGAAAATCTTTTCATGACTTCAGATTAATATGAGGATGGAGTCCAGTTTAGCTTGATTTTTAGGGCCTCCATATCTGGTTCCATTTAATCATTCACTTGGCAAATACTTATTGAGCATCTGTGGCAGACATATTATGAGCTCTAATATATGGTAATGAACAAAAGGGGCCAAAACCTTTGCCTTCAGTGTTGCTTCCTGAATGTGACTCAGAGCATGTCTGATTGCGAATGAACACCCAGCAACTGAGCCCTTATTCTACTTACATTTGAGGACTATGGTGTCTCAGGCAGCATTCTATGAAACAAAGGCTCATAAGACACAGCTCCTGTGCTATTTGTCCCCAGCATTATTATTCACAACTGAGAAAGAAGATAGAAATATCTCCATGACCATGATGCATTCCCGTCATCACTAGGGCCTTCTGATTTTTTCCCCATTCTTCAGTAATATTGGAAAATGCAAGTGTATCTTTTGGGTTTTATTTTCGTTTTGGAACCATCTCTAAGGTCAAAGATTTGGAGAGTATACTGTTCAGATCTTGTAAAGTGGCCACAACTTACCAAAGGGTGTTGGTTGGCTAGCTGAATAAATGAGAGAATAAATCCATGGGTGCTGGACATTACTGTGATATAGCCATTGTTGTTTTGCTTATCCTGGAACATGCACAAAACTTCTTAACTTCCTTGCCCTTTTCAGTTCCATAGTCCACATACAAATTCTATAGCTCACCTTGTAACTCATTATCTCCTTTTATTTTAATATGAGGTTCTTTAGAAATTTGTTCTATATGCCTATTTGTTCTGCATGTATTAGAAAGACAGGGATAGGTGCTAGGAGGAGAAAGATGTTGTGAACATTTGAAGCAAAGAGAGAGAGAGATAGACAAGGAAAAGGGATGAAAGTGCTAAGAGAGTGTGAGGAAAGATGATTAGATCTAGTCAAGGAGCCTGAATCACATGCATTTGAGCTGGTTCTTAAAAGAAGTTTAGAATTTCAACAGGCAGAAAAGAAGATAACTAAAATTAGTTGGATGAATATTCCAAGCAAAAGTTGAAGGATGTGAAAGTACACCTTGAGTTCAGGAGATAGCATTGTGCGGAGAGGCTCCTGCAAAGGCTGCTGAAGGGTAAAGAAGGGGAGACAACAGGGGAACCTAAGCCAGCCTGAGGTCAGATCATGCTCACATAAAGTGGAGAAGGAAGTCATAACAAGGAATGAGAACAAGGCGCATTTTGGGGTTCCTATGTAGAGAGATTTTTTTTTTTTAAAGACAGGGTCTCATTATGTAGTTCGGGCTGGCCTCAGACTTGTGGTGATCCTCCTGCTTCAGCCTCCTAAATGTTGGGATAACCGGCCTGCACAATCGTGCGCAGCCTGGGTAGAGACTTTTAAGTAATTTAAAGCAGCTATTGCACATATATGAGATAAGAACCTCCAAAAACCTTTCCAGGCCTGTGTTTCTTAGATGTATTGTTTTTCTTTTCTTTTAATTGTTTTTCTACAGGATTATGCTGAACGTGTATCCACATAGCACTTGGCTATCAGGACTCATAGGACCATTCACCTGCATGCTCCATGGGGAGTGTCTGATTGGTCTGACTGGTTGGAAGACTAAGCAGTAAATCCAGGAGCAAAAAGTTAATTTTCTTAGAAAATTCTAGGAGCGGAGGCTTTGGCAGGTTTTAAAAACAAAATTTACAGCTTTAATAAAACTGATAAATTCTTTCTAACTTCGATGGTGAAATGTGATTTGATATTCAGGGGAGATAAAGTAGACTTTCCCCAGGGCTCCTGCTGGGAACTGAATGTTAGCATCTAAAATAAGTCCAAGGAATCATCTTTGCATTAGGATCTTGGTAAGTCTGAGGGGATGAGGAGCAGGTCAAGGGTTCCAGCCGAAGGGAGCAAATACGAAGTAGAGTTGAAGTAAAATGATCCTAGGTGTTCTTTAGGTGCCATTGTACAGACGGAAATCCAGAGGAAAGCAAGAGGACCCTGAGGGCTTAAAGAGGCCTTAACTCACAGGCTACCCTAAGTTCCTTTGTGTTTGACCTCCATTCCAATAGGGCTACATGTTCATTTAGTTAAAGTGGGATATAAAACAATGTGCAATTTTATCATCCTTATTTATCTTTCCCAGATCCAGTGAGAAGAACTGTGCACGTAATGACAGATCGCAGGCATCTAGCCCTGAATGGAGTGGCTGGTTGTGATCCATCATCATGACATTCAGCTTTAGGAAACATGGCTGCTCACAGGCAGACACAACACATGAGTGAAATTGGAGGGAGCAAGTTTTTAGGAGCCATACATCAATAAGAGAAGGGACAGAGGAGGGTACTGATGGCATATATCCCCCGGCAGCATGAATTTCACCTCGAGCTCAATCAAAATTCTTTTATATTGTATTTTTTCTTTTAGAATGAATACCCAAAGATTATATATCTTTGTTGCTTGGGAGCAATACAGAGACTCTTAAATCAGATGAAATCTAAGTTAGTGGCTATTTCACCAAGATTGCTAAATCCTCTTTGGAAGATAAATCAGAGGCAGGGAACACACAGGTTTAATTTTGATTTGGTTGGCTATAAAATCAAACAGAATTTCATTTTTTTTGTGACTTTGATGCTGTGGGTTTTTATAAAGGCCTGACTTATAAGCTAAGTCAAATTTGAGGAGAGACCATGTAAAAAGGATCGATTGTCATATAACCCCAGTTTTACTTTCAGACAAAGTGAAACCATTACAAAGCTTATTAAGAGAAAGTGGAAGTATTTAAAAAGCCCTCTCTAAAATTATTGTTTGAAGAGTTGAAAAGTAAATGTACATATGTTAGAGAATTAAAGCTGATGACTAAAATTAGAAAAAGTAGATGGCTTGAAGATATGAGAGAGTGGAAAATGATTTTTGAAAGCACTTAAAATAGGACATTTGGTTGACACCATGAGTGCCAGATTAGTTCAGACTGTGAATATGTAATTATATGGGTCTCTAATATTTAAAATCCCAACCTAGCTTCAGTCACCCAGGTCTTTAGCTTGAGTTGTTCAGATGATCCCTGAACCCAACATTTTGTAATTTGTGGCAGCATTAGGGGAAAGATAGCATCAAATTTGAAGCAATACTGATGGAGCTCCTCACCTCAAGTTAGAAAGACATATTCTAGTTAGAGTATGTTAATGTGCATGAGGGCAGACCGTGCCACACAGTGTGGGGGGAGCTCCCCACATTTCTTTTTCACCATCCATCATGCTGACTGATTAGCTGTTCCTCATAGCTCCAGGAAGTAATTAAATGAGGCTTATCATTTTGCTAAAGTAAAAAACTAGGCAAACACAACGTAGAAGACTTCATCTTTTTTGATTTTAGAGACACACAGACACACACAGACACACACACACACAGACACACACACACACTCTCACACCTGAAAAGAGCCATCCTGTTATAATAGAAGCTTAACCTGAGCCAGATTAAGTTAAATGGGAAGGATGCTAGAGTTGCTTGTGGATCTGAGAGCATTAAGTCTTCACAGACCTAAGAATAGCAGGGGACCACAGTGTTACAGAGAGGCAGGAAGTGCCTTGTGTCTGTTTTATTCTTCTCACTGTAGATCACTTTTCTCTGTTTCTCAGTTCAAATAATAGTTTCAAATATATTAATGTAGGCTCACATTTAAAATTCTATGGTTGAGTTGGAAATAGCCACTCTAAAACCCAGGAAACTAAGAAGGAATTTGGAGGTCAGAGAAAAAAGAGCGATTATGATGGAAGAAGTTGATGTGAATTTATAATAGGAACTTAAAAAAACACTTCGAAGTTAGAGATGGCTAAAACCACAAGTACCTAGCATTTGGCTACATTTTGGGGGGTGGGTACTGAAGATTGAAAATAGCCCCTTTGCACTGAGCTACGTCCTAGCCCCTCCTTTTTTGAGACAGAGTCTTGTTAAGTTGCCTAGGCTGGGCTTGAACTTGTGATCCTCCTTCTTCAGCTTCCTAGGCTGCTGGGACTACAGGCATGCGCTGCCATGTCAGGGTGGCTGCATTTTTATTTAATTTCAATTGACTCTTCCATCCAGAAAACATCAGTGAGTGGCCCATACAGTCTGTGTGATACTCTGGACGAGACAGCACAAGGTCAGGCATTGGAAACAGTATGCAACCCTGTGCTAAGCATTCATCTGTGTTAACTTATGCAATCCATTAGTGTATCCAGTGACACAGACACTGTTATTTCCCCATTTTGGGGGGAGGAAGTGGAGGCACAGAGAGGTTGAAGAACTAGCCCTGGGACACACAGGTAGGAAGTGGAATATGAACCTAAGTATTCAGACTTCTCGGATTCCTTAACTCAGCTATTTTCTCAAAAGCCCTCAAATCTAAATGTTCATGTCCAAAAGCAGTCTATCACATGGAGGGAGTGATCGGCCGTCAGTCAAGAAGGTGGCATGGCTCATTCTGGCTGTTTGCTAGGTCCCACAAAGAGGTGGAGTGACAGAGGACTGTGAATGTTGAACCTAACTGTTTAACCCACTAGAGGATTAGGAATTTTGACAAAGGCAGATTACTATGGTGAGGCTTTATCTGGGAGGATTATTTGGCGGCCCTGTAATGGTTTAGTGGCGAGAACAAGGTGGTAAGAGTTAGGGAGATAGAACCGAGGCAGGAGACCAGTTACAATTAACACTGCAGCCACTTTAGGTGTCAAATGATTTAGGTTTGGTGCCATGATTTCCTGGAGAAGATAAGAGATGTAGAAAATACAAATAAAGAACAAAAAGGTAGAATATAGGAAATAAGGAATTAGATCTTTTGCAAAAGGGAAGGGGACCAAGACATGGAGGGTGGGGAGGGAGGAGGTGAGAAAAGAATGAAGATTTGTGCACACGCACCAACTCCCCATGAAAATGTAATTATTATGTACTGCAAACATGTACCAACAAAAATAAAATTAAACTTAAAAAAAGAAGAAAGAGACATGTACTTTGATGACTTCCTCTTTTCTCAGCTTTTCTTCCTTATAACAAGCACACCTGCATTTTCTGTTTGTGTTCCTTGTGAAAGTTCCCCAGAGCAGCAAAACAGTCATGTTTTTGCCTTTGATATTTGAGTACTAATCAGGTTATTTTCTGCTGTTCAGGACTTGAAAGGTAGCCATTTGGGACAAACGAAATCATGATCCTCAGTCTATGTTCTCATTTCCGGTAGATCTTGTACAGTAGCTTCGGTAGATTCTGTGGTGTTTGACATATGCTGGATATTTAAACAGAAGCAAAGCCTTTTGAAGGCTAAATATGATGTTGATTGGTCTCCAGCAAATGACAGAGTGTAACACAAGCATCCAAGGAATTACACGACACGGGAAGATATATCTTAAACCTCTTTACATTTCTGCCCTTTTTATAAGATGATTAACCTCTTGAGGAAAGTTTTAAATGCTTTTTTTTACCTTTCTTGCTGTAGATTTGAACAGTTTTAGTGTTTGGATTTGTATTGCTTGACTTTCTGTTAGTAATTCTAACTAAGGCCAATAGTATGTGTGGTGGTTCTTTCTTTATTCTTTTTTTTTTTCACGGACCTCTGACTACCTCTTTTAAAAATGACTGATCCTATGCCCTACCAAGGTCCCGAGTAGCATGGAGGATGCTGAATAACCCTGCTGCAGACAGGCAGGTCTGCCCACGCCCCACTGAGGTTCCCAGTCCTGCAGAACATACCAAATCAGCCCGCTGCAGACAGGCAGGTCTGTGCACGCCCTACCGAGGTCCTGAGTCGCACGGAAGACACCGAATCACCCCGCTGCAGATAGGCAGGTCTGCCCACGCCCTACCGAGGTCCCGAGTCACTTGGAACAGGCCGAATCAGCCCGGTGCAGAGAGGCAGGTCTGTGCACACCCTACCGAGGTCCCGAGTCATGTGGAAGACACTGAATCACCCCACTGCAGACAGGCAGCCACCTGGTTCCACACTACAAAGACGCAGAGGACACCAGACCACCAGACCATGGTACTGAGTCCTGCTGCTCATGGCCTAGAGGTAGGGGCTTCTGAGCCGTCGTCCCACTGCTCCTGGTCGAGAGGAAGGGGCTTCCCAGTCACCATCCCTCCCGCTGCTCCCAGCCCAGAGGAAAGGGCTTTTGGGCCACCTTCTGTCCCCCTGCTCCTGGCCCAGAGGAAGGGGGTTCTGAGCCACCATCCCTCCCACCGCTCCCGGCCCAGAGGGAGGGGCTTCTGAGCCAGCATCCCACTGCTCCTGGTCCAGAGGAAGGGGTTTCCCGGCCATCATCCCTCCCGCTGCTCCCAGCCCACAGGAAAGGGCTTTTGGGCCACCATCCCTACTGCTGCTCCCGGCCCCTGTCCCACCTCTCCCACCTCAGAGGAGGTAATCCGTGCAGGGCCTAACAGCTCGCCACCCCAGTTGAAATGAGAAAACACATAAATAAGTCTCAAAACCAGACTTCCAGATCACCTACAGCAACCCTAAAGGGAAATGAGATGGAACACTCTGATACTCAAGCACCTGGACCCACTGAACTGGCAACAAAAGGGGATCTGGAAAAAATAAAATCAGAAATAATTTCTCAGATAACAGGAGAAATTGTGCCCCTAGTGCAAGACATGATTAATAAATCTAGAGAGGACCTCAGGAACATGATGGAATCCCAACATAGGAAACAAATGGAATCCATAAAACAGATGCAAATAGATTTCCAGGACATGAAAAACTCCATTGAAAGTCTACACAGCAGAATGAGCCAATGTGAGGACAGAATTTCAGATAGAGAAGATAAGATTACAATTAGTGACCAGGAAAAGAAAAATTGCTTCAAAATTACAAGGGAACATGAGAAATCAATCCAGCAGCTGCTAGATGATGCAAAGAAGAATAACATAAGACTGATTGGAGTCAATGAAGAAACAGGAAAGAGTGGAGATGACATAAAAAAATCTCTTCACAGAAATAATGGCAGAAAACTTCCCAAGCAGGGGAAAAGAGTTTGACATACAGATAAGTGAGGCATATAGGACTCCAAATATCCTTCATCAAAAAAAAAATCTACACATAGGCACAAAATTGTTAAGATTCCAGAAACTCAACAGAAGAACAAAGTTCTCCAAGCAGTCAGAGAAAAGAAAAAAATCACATACAAAGGAAAGCCCATCAGAATCACAGCAGACTTCTCAACATAAACCATCAAGGCAAGAAAAGCTTGGAGTGACATATTCCAAGCCCTAAAAGAAAACAGCCTCCAACCCAGATTGATGTACCCTGCAAAGCTATCTTTCAAAATGGATGGAGAAATAAGATACTTTCATGACAAAGAGCACCTTAGGAACTTTGTGAATACCAAACCAGCACTCCAAAGAATTTTACACAATAGCCTAGGAACAGACATTGAGGATCACAACCCCAGGAAGCAAAGCAGAATGAACCCATCTGGCATGACAAGAAATTAAATGGAAAGGGGGAGAACCCAACAAAAAGAAAAAGTCATGGCAATGACAAGTCAATAGGTTTCAGTTATAACCATCAACATTAATGGTCTCAATTCACCGATCAAAAGAAATAGACTGGCAGAATGGGTCAAGAAGCAAAATCCAACAATATGCTGCATACAAGAAACACACTTAATTCAAAAGGAAACTCATAGACTGAAAGTTAAAGAGTGGAAAACAATACTCCATGTGACAGGAACCTGAGAAAAAGCAGGAGTAGCTATCCTCTTTGCAGATCAAGTAGATTTCAAACCAACACTGATTAAGAGAGTTGAAGAAGGACACTACATCCTTGTACAGGGAAGAATCCAAGAGGAAGAGATGACAATCATAAATATCTATGCACCAAACACTAGTGTGCCCAACTATATAAAACAAATACTAACAGACATGAAAAGTCATATATGCACTAATACAATTGTAGTGGGGGACCTCAGCACCCCACTGTCACAAATAGATCAACTAGACAAAAAATAAGTAATGAAATACTACAACTCAATCGAACTCTTGAAGAAATGAACTTAAGAGATGTTTACAGAGTCTTCCACCCCACAAAATCAGAATACATATTCTTCTCAGCTGCACATAGGTCATTCTCCAAAACAGACCACATACTCACACATAGAACATGTTTAAGGAAGTGCAAAGGAATTGAAGTTATCCCCTGTATATTATCAGACCATAGTGCAAAGAAATTGGAGGTCCATAGCAAAAGAAACTCAAAAAATTTCATAAACATGTGGAAACTGAACAGCACACTTCTGAATAACCAATGGGTCACAGAGGAAATTAAAGAAGAAATCAGACAGTTCCTTCAATTAAATGACAATGACAGTACAACATATCGGAATCTGTGGGACACAATGAAAGCTGTCTTACGAGGGAAATTCATAGCAGTGAATATGCACATTAGGAAAACAGAACGAGCCCAATTAAATAACCTGATGCTGAACCTCAAGCTTCTAGAAAAAGAAGAGCAGGACAACCCCAAAGCTCATACAAGGGAGGAAATTATAAAGATCAGAGGAGAAATCAATGCAATGGAGACTAAGAGAATGATACAAAACATCAATGAAGCCAAGAGTTGGTTCTTTGAAAGAATCAACAAAATTGACAAACCCTTAGCCAACCTTATCAGAAAAAGGAAAGAAAAGGCCCAAATCCATGCAATTAGGAATGAAAAGGGTGAAACGACAACAGACTCAACAGAAATCCAGAGGACCATCAATACCTACTTCCAGAACCTATATGCCAATAAAATGGACAACACAGAAGGAATGGACAGATTCCTAGACACATATGAATTACCAAAGTTGAATGAAGAAGACCTAAAAATTCTAAACAACCCAATATCAACCAATGAAATTGAAAATGTAATTAAAAACTTATCACCTAAGAAAAGGCCGGGCCCTGATGGCTTCACTGCTGAATTCTACAAGACATTTAGAGAGGAACTGCTGCCACTACTCTTTAAACTCTTCAATGAAATTGAAACGGAAGCAATACTCCCAAATTCATTCCTGGAAGCAAGCATCACCTTGATCCCCAAAGCAGAGAAAGACCCAACTGCAAAAGAGAACTACAGGCCAATCTCACTAATGAACATAGATGCAAAAATCCTTACTAAGATAATGGCAAACAGAATGCACAAGATCATCAACAAGATCATACACCCTGATCAAGTGGGATTCATCCCAGGGATGCAGGGATGGTTCAATATATAAAAATCAATCAATGTAATACACTATATCAATAGAGCCAAGGACAAAAACCATATGATTATCTCCATAGATGCAGAAAAAGCATTTGACAAAATCCAACATGCATTTATGATAAAAACCCTACAAAAAATTGGAATAGATGGTCTCTACCTCAAACTGATAGAAACCATCTATGAAAAACCAACAGCTAATATCATACTAAATGGTCAAAAACTGAAATCCTTCATACTAAAATCAGGAACAAGACAAGGATGTCCACTCTCACCACTCTTGTTCAATATAGTTCTGGAAACATTAACCACGGCAATTAGACAAGAGAAAGAAATAAAAGGAATAAAGATAGGAAATGAAGAAGTCAAATTGTCATTATTTGCAGATGACATGATACTCTATATAGAAGACCCCAAGAACTCCACCAAAAGTCTTCTAGACTTAATAACCAAATTCAGTCAAGTAGCTGGTTACAAGGTCACACACAAAAATCAATAGCTTTCCTCTACACCAATGACAGACTCACTGAGAGAGAAATAGGGCAAATAATTCCTTTCACAATAGCATCCAAAAAACTGAAATACCTAGGAATCAACCTAACGAAAGAATTCAAAGACCTCTTCTCTGAAAACTATAGCACTCTGCTATCATGAAATCAACCAATAACAAATGCTGGCAGGGCTGTGGGGAAAGAGGAACCCTGCTCCACTGCTGGTGGGAGTGTAGACTGGTGCAAGCACTGTGGAAATCATTATGGAGATACCTCAAAGAACCAGGACTGGAAATCCCATTTGACCCTGCTATTCCACTGCTGGGGATCTTCCCCAAAGAATTAAAAGAATCATACCACAGTGATATATGGGCACCCATGTTCATAGCAGCACAGTTTGTAATAGCTAAAACTTGGAAACAGCTCAAATGCCCATCAACTGGAGACTGGATAAAGAAAATGTGGTTTTTTAATAAAATGGAGTACTACTCAGCCATAAAAAATGAGAAATTAGAGACATTTATAGCTAAGTGGATGCACATTGAGGCGATACTCTTAAGTGAAATAAATAGGACACACATGTATAAATACCGAATAGTTTCTCTGGTGTGAGAAACTGAAAGTGTAAATAAGGACTAAATGTATAATAGGTAATGTGAAATAGGAAGAAAAGGGGCAAAGGGGAAAGAAGTGGGAGGGCTAGGGGAAAGGATAGAAGGGAATGGGATTAATATGAGAAAATGGAAAACTAGGGACAAAATCTTTGTAAATAGAGAGGAATGGAGGGGTTGAAGGGAGGGCTGGGCAAGGGTGAAAAATAAGAACCAAGAGAGACTATGTAAAGGTGCAAATTTCCAATGATGAATGTCATTATATTGTATACCTAAAATGTACCAATGATTAGAATGAATAATTGATAATGTAAAATAGGAAGAAAAGGTCCAAAGTGGTAGGGGTAGTGGGAGGGGCAGGGGGAAGGAAAGAAGGGAAAGGAAAAATGATGAGAAATGGAAAAAATGGAAATAAAGTCTTTGTAAATAGGGAAGGGTGGAGGTTGTGAAGGGAGGGCTAGGAATGGGGAAAAAATAAGAACCAAGATGCATTATGTAAAGGTACAATTCCCAATGAGAAATGTAATTGTGATGTATACCTACAATGTACCAATAAAAGAATTTATTTAAAAAAAACGATTGATCTTGAAAGCATTTTTTTAATGAAATACACCAGATACTGTATGATTCTCTTAGATGAGGTGCCTAGCACAGTCAATTCATACAGCTAGAAAGTAGAATGTCACTTACCAGGCTGTGGGTATAGGAGTAATTGGGAGTTATTGTTTCAGATTGGCACGCGCGAAAATTCTGGAGACAGATGATTGAGGTCGTTGCACGAGAATGATTTCAGGCTACTGAAATATATACTTAAAAATGGCTAAAATAATAAATTTTGTGTTACATTTTATTACAATGAAAAAATTCATCTTAACTTACCTATTGCCTGTTCTTGGGCTTGATTTCAGGGGTCTCAGCGATTCTATATTGCTTGAAACTCCTTTTTATTTTTAAAACGGGCAATGTACAAGCATATACGAAACATGAATCAGATCCCCATCATCCCCTTCCATCCAGGTACTATAAATGATGAGTCCTCTTTGCCTAGAGTAGTATTTCACAGACCATTATCTTCAGAAAATTAGATTGTGAAGGTGGTAAAGATGTTATGGAGTGGTGCATACCTGTAATGCCAGCACTCGGGAGGTTGAGGCAGGAGGATAATGGTGAGTTCGAGCCCACCCTGAACTACATAGCAATACCCTGTCTCAAGAAACCAAAAAAAAAAAAAGATATTATAGAAAAACAAATAAATATGGAAAGAATTATAGAGCTTGAGAAATTTGAGAATTAAAAATACTAAAAATATTAGTTTATCATTGTACTTCTCAGATTTTAATGTTCTAATGTGCATCCTGAATTTACAAGAAGGGGTATAGTATGCACATTTCTTCCAGGTTTCAGATGACACAACTGCTTAATAACTGACAAACCGTTGAGACTAGACTTTTTGGAAAACAGTTTGGGGACTAGTGGTACACAGAATGAAGTCTAAGCACACGTCTCTAATGATTTCCAACAACTTCTATGGTGACCACAACTAAACTTTCTTCCTTTTATCACATTTTCCTCCATATGCAGCCTAATAGCTGTACTATACTTCTCCATATTTTCTGAGGGTAATTTGCTCTCTGGTCTCCATGTGCTTGCTTAGGCTCAGTCAAATGTTCTCTTGCCATTTTTTGTCTTCTGAAATACTTCCCCTGGCTTACTTCAAAGCTTTAGCTGTAAAGCAATTCTCCTTCCTCTGTGATCACTGTAGCCAGTATCTTTTTTTAGCATTAGTGAATATATTAGCTAATTATACAAGCAGTTATGACATTCTACCTTGTATTTTTGTTAATTGTTCACAAGTCCCGCTTGTCTACTAAATGTCAAGTCTCACAAGTGCAAGTTAAGGTACTATGTCTTTTTCATCTTTGTCTTTTCCAAGCCTGTTGCAATTCACACCTAATACCTGCTCAATATGTGTTTATTTGTAAACGAATTTAATTACTAGGCAGCACCTATGGTATATACAGTGCAGAGCCACGTTCAATTATGGCATTAAAAATATTAGTCACAGATTCTGTTTGCTAAGAGATAGAAAACCAGCATATGCAGATCTGAAGTAATTTTAGAAAAATTGTAAAATGAAATAGCTGCTACAAATGGTGGACTAGAAACAGAACACACAAGTGCTGTATTGGTGAAGAATTAAAGACTGATCTAAGTTGGTTTGGCATAGGGTCATCATTTGAGCTGAGTTTACATGACATGGGCATGTACAGGGTGGTCTGGCCATAGACTAGAGCTGAGTTTAGAGGATTTGTTGGCCGGGGTTTAGTGAAGAGAGCAGAATTTCTATGTTTTTAAAAAAAATTATTATCCTGTTTAATGTCATTGTCATCAGTCGCCATTCCTATCATCATTTTATTTTCAAACATCTGTCCATCAACTGGACTATCTGTTAGAGTTTATTCTTCCATCTAATGTTACTGGGGCTTCCAGAACTCAGTAAGATGACATCTCAGAAGTACTGTTTTCCAGCATCTCATTGGTTATTTCCTTCATCAGTCTTGGGGTAATTTGCACTCTGGTCTCCATGTACTTGCTTAGGCTCAGTCTGAAATGCCCTCTTGTTATTTTTTGTACAGAAATGATAAAGGGGATGAATAATGAGGGTACTTTTATACTCTAATAAGTTCTAGTGTATCAGCCACCTGGTAGCTGTGATGTAAAGTATTGTTCCATGAATAATTAGCCTGGCCTGAAGCTTAATGCCATTTTGACACTATGTTCTGATTGTAAAAGGTTTGTAAACTTTTGTTCTATGCAACTATTATTATTTTGGGTTTTTTTTAGACAGGGTCTTCTATGTAGTTCAGGCTAGCCTTGAACTCACTATGCAACCCAGGCTGGCCTTGACCTTGTGGCAATCTTGCCTCATCTTCCTGAGTGCTAGAATTATAGGCATGTGTCTGGCTTTATTATTATTGTTATTATTTTTGTTTTTAGTACTAAGGATTGAACCTACGGCCTTCACACTGAGGTACATTCCTAGCCTTTTTTTTGAAAAATGGTCTTGTTAAGTTGCTAAGTTGCCCAGGCTGGGCTGGAACTCTCAATGCTCCTGGATCAGCCTCCCAGAGTGCTTGGATTACAGAGTGTGCCACCAAACTAGGTGTACTACTTATATAATTCTAATTTTTAAGACTCTAAAAAGGTTCTCACAAGTCTTACATTATGGAAGCCTCCTGAAGGGGGTGCTGCATTAAGGACTGCTGCCCCCTCCTTGCTTGTCAATTCCTGGGCCCTTGCAGGAACTAGGACATTGTTGTCATTGTTGGCATACAGGAAGGGGCAGGGATTGTTGTTCAGTGTGCCACAGGCTATGTTGTTACCAGTGAAGACTGATTTTTGGCAAATTTCACTGGTGAAATTTTGAAAGTAAAAATTGTTGAAAAAAAATTAAGGTGCCAAGTTGGTGGAATTGCATCACAGAAATAACAGGAACATTGAAGCCAGATAAAAGAGGTGGCCACAGATGTGATTGCACGTAAAGGACTGACTGCTTCCTTCTACTAACTCCCTGCAGCCCATTCCCCACACTGGCATGGGGCTCACTTACTAGATGAAAGTCCTAGTGTGTTTGCTCTTGTGAAGATTCAATCTAAGCAAGAAGGCCAGCTTTCCTTGACAAATATAAAACACTAACATTTCCTTTCATTGGACTACTTCTTTAAAATGAGATAGAGTTATTACATTTAACCAAATACTGCATGGGAAAGTACTTTGAAAACACTAATTTTCCAACAGCAATGAATAATGTTTTAGGCATTGATGTATTCTCAACACTCTATTATATATGTGAATGCTCTTTTTTTCATTATTTGAGGCAACTTACTGCATTGGAACTTATATCTTATTTGCATTAGGTTTGTAAATTAGATTTCTATTATCATTTGAAACAGACATGAGAGATGGAAGAAATATTGAGTAGCTGTGGTGGTTGTATATGTAATATAAAGTACTTTATATATACTTTGACCTTAAACATGTTAAACAGTTGAAACTATCTTCATATTGTAATATTTAACAGTCTGTATAGGGCCTGTCAGTATTATGTGCTTAGTTTATATTTCCCAATGACTCAAAAAAAATAAGCAGAGAGCTTCATGGAGAGGAGTGGTTGTCAAGTGTCTTTTCTCTGCTCTAGCACACATTGCACTCTGTCTGTAACACTGTGTGATGGCTGCAGTCATTCACTCGTAGTTTAAGCAGGACCGGGAATTGTGATTCAGCCTGTTTGAAGAATACTGTATGCTTTCTTTTCTCCCCACTTCATGAGAATAACTGATGTAAAATATAGAAATGTATCCAAGGAATAAACAGACCGCTTCCTTAGTAAACCAGCTTGGTAACTTTAGATTCTTCTCCAATACTTTGAGTACACCTGTTGTTGGCAGTGGACCACTTGCCATGAAAATGCAACTTATTTAAGACATTCATGTAAATATTAAGTTGTAACATATCTCCTCTCAGAAGAAGGGAACAGCTAGATGTGAAATGCAGTATATGGGAAAGAAGCCATTTAGATAAGTGATGCACTTTGTACAACTATCTTACAGCCTATTGGTTACTTACTTTTATCCATTTGTTCAAGTTTGGCTATTTGGAGAAACAGAGAAAGTTTTTCATTCTTCATGTGATAGCCATCCGAATATTTGAAGTTATTTTTGTATCTTCAGTTTAAAACACCCCTTACTCCTTTATCCTACATTTGTTCAATAAATATTTAATTAATATTTCCATCGTTTCATCTTAAAACAGAGAAAAATGAAAAGTATTTATTTTATTCATATTTGGAATGGCTGTCTTTATAAATGTTGGTTACAATAAACTCGTACCATATTCATTTGCTGACTTAAGAAATTACCATCAACCTTCTATCTTTTGCCTTCTTCTGAGGCTTATGTTTTCACCTGTAATATTAGAATGAGACATCTGCCCTACAGAGGACTGAATTAGATAACATGGCAAATGCCAAAAACTTAGCACAGTGCCTGACACGTATAAAACCTAGAAAATTTTAGTTATCTTCTTGGATATAAAAGAGAAAATGTGTTAGGACTACTTAACATGTGTTAACCACCTAAAAGGTCAGATATTAGAATAAAATATGTATCATTTCTATTTAATGATCACTTTTTAAAATTTCCCATGGAGATCTCCTCAAAGAAACTTGTTCTAACATCTTGATTCTGTTGAGGTCCTGAGAAAGAGTTTCAGTTATTTTACAGATAAGAATGAAATAGGAGGCAGGAAAGTCTTATCTACAGGATTGTTCATGGACCTCACTCTAGATGACCCAGGGCACTTGCATACAATCCAACCCTAACCTTAGCTTGTGGCCCCAGGACTGCCAGTCATCAATCAGCTTGTACTGAAACATCTCTCTTTGAGGGCATAGTATTCTGAGCTAGACGCCCACTCCCAAGTCCATGTATTTGATTTCTTTAAAGTTGACATGCCTTTATGCAATCTTTCTTCTTAGAAATCCATTTCTTATCATTAGAAAATTTTATCTTCATATATGTTTGGTTGCAGAATTGAGGAGACTACTAAGGAAGAGATTATTATTTGACATTAGAGAGGGAATTAAGTAGAGTTTGTCTTTAGGTAGGTAACACAGAAATTACCTAGGAAAAGCTTGGTGCTACACATTAGGCATCTCAGGGCTGAAGGAGAGGACCACTGTGTGAACTTATTTGTTCTTTCTACTTAGTTAAGATTATCTCTTTTCATCATTTGCTGCTTAACTCAGTATTTCTAAAATTTAAGGTCCATATCAATCTCATTTAACACAATAGCTACATTCATTGGAAACCATTTCTTTTTTGTTCTTTTTAGAATTTAATGAAATGCTTTTATTCAGTGGTATAAAGAAGCTTTTTTCCCCCCATTAACTTTATTGGTACATTTTAGGTATAAAATACAGTTACATTCATCATTGGGATCTTGTACCATTACATGAGCCTCTTGGTTCTTATTTTTTTCCCCTTCCCTTGCCCTCCCTTCACCCCCTCCACCCTTCCCTATTTGCAAAGACCTTGTTTCCATTTTTTTCCTCTTCTCATATTTTTTCTTTTCTCTTTTTTTCCTTCCCTTACCCCTCCCAATTCCCCTGCTCTTTTAGACCTTTTCTTCCTGTTACACAATATCAGTTATACATTTTTAAAGTTACAATATTAAGATCTAGGAGACATTACCACAGATTTTACAGAATTTAAAAGGATATAGAAAGCATATTACAAAAATCTTTTTTGAAATAAATTTGACAACTTCTAAGAAGTACCTTGGAAGACAAATTAATGAAACTGACTCTGGAGGAAATATAAAATTTGAATAGCACCTATTAAAGAAAGTATATTCCTAGCTTGAAAACCTACCTATATGACAACAGCAGGCTCATAAACATTTTAACTGATAAATTATATCAAACAATTAAAGCAGAAAAAAGAAGGAACACTTCTCCCCTCATTTTAGGAACTCAACATTGTGCTAATCCTAAAACTGGATAAAGATAATAGAAGAAAAAAGTATGAACATAGATAGAAATTTGTTTAACAAAATGAACTATTAGAAGTCAGATCTGGCAGGATGTAGAAAGTTTTAATATTTAGATCTTTAATCTATTTTGATTTTAGTTTAGTGCATGGTGAGAGATATAGGTCTAGTTTTAATCTTTGGCAAGTTGAAACCCAGTTTTTCCAGCACCATTTATTAAAGAGGCTGTGTTTCCTCTAGTGAGGATTTTTGGCTCCTTTTTCGAAGATGAGGTGGCTGAGTGTGTCTAGAGTTGTTTCTGCATCTTCTAATCTGTGGAAACTATTTCTTAGTAGTGTTGATGAGTCCTTTGCCTTGTCATAGTATAGATAATGTAGTAAGGATAATTTTTGTTTTAAGCCTTAGACTTATCATCCCATCATTTTTGTTTTTATTGCTGATTAAAATAAACTGTGGTTGAAATATATATTCTAAAAGGTCAATAAAATGACTGTTAGTTTGAGCTATTTCACCCAAAAGCATCAATTTGAGTGCCAAATTTTTTGTAAGCTAATATTAGGTTAATGTCTTAGTCTGATTTTTGCTGCTATAACAAAATTCCAGAGACTGAATGATTTATAAAGAAAAGAAACTTATTCTCACAGTCCTAGTGGCTGGGAAATTCAAGATAGAGGGGCCAGCATTTAGTGAGAGCCTTCTTGATGTGTCATAACCTGGTGGAAGGCATCACATGGGAAAGGGGAGAGGAAAGAAGGGGCACAGAGAGAAAGAGGCTGATCATTTTGTAAGGATCCACTACATGATAGTGACTTTAATAATTGCTCTCATGACTTATATATATCTCTTAAACATTCCATCTCCCAACATCCCCCCATTGGGGATCAAGTTTGTAATGCATGGACTTTGATGGACACATTCAAACTATAGCCCTTGGTTATAGCCCTTGTGTTTTCAAGGCAAGACTATTTAAATCCTCATGCAACTTGTTTTCCTTCATTTGAAGGGATTCTCAATGTTTACATTGTTTTTCCCACCTCCCATCTTTCCTGCTTCAGGCACCTGTAAAAATGCTGGTGAGGGAAACTAGAATCTTCTATTCCTTATTGGAGTGGGAAAGCACAATCTTCTGGAGGAAGAGAAAAGTCTAGCACTATTTTCCTAGTCTTTTTCCTCAAGCTCTTCTCCAAGTGAAGAATTTACTTTTCAGGGTGTTTTAAAGCTCATTGTCAATCCAAACGGAGGGGTGTTTATCTGGTCTTTGTGCTGACAGACTGGTCACAGACTTGTTCCTCATGAATATGCTAATGTAGGAGATAAGAACTCCATCTGTTCAAATCTTGTAAAGTGTGTAAGAACTTCTTCATTTCTTTTCTCTTCTTTTTTTTTTTTGGTACCAGGGCTCGAACTCAGGACCTTGTGCTTGCCAGGCAGGAGCTGGAACCACTGAGCTAAATCCCTGGCCCTTCATTTCTTATCTTTATTCCTTTTATTTCTTTCTCTTGTCTAATTGCTGTGGCTAATGTTTCCAGGACTATATTGAACAAGAATGGTGATAGTGGACATCCTTGTCTTGTTCCTGATTTTAGTGTGAAGGATTTCAGTTTTTGACCATTTAGTATGATATTGGCTGGTGGTTTTTCATAGATGGCTTTTATCAGATTGAGGTAGAGGCCGCCTATTCTGATTTTTTATAGGGTTTTTATAGTAAATGCGTGTTGGATTTTGTCAAATGCTTTTTCTGCGTCTATGGAGATGATCATATTGTTTTTGTCCTTGGCTCTATTGATATAGTGTATTACACTGATTGATTTGTGTATGTTGAACCATCCCTGCATCCCTGGGATGAATCCCACATGGTCAGAGTGTATAATCTTCTTAATGATCTTCTGCATTCTATTTGCCAGTATCTTATGAAGGATTTTTGCATCTGTGTTCATTAGTGAGATTGGCCTATAGTTCTCTTTTTCTGTTGGGTCTTTCTCTGCTTTTGGGATCAAGGTGATGCTTGTTTCCAGGAATGAATTTGGGAGTATTGCTTCCCTTTCAATTTCATTGAAGAGTTTAAACAGTAGTGGCAGTAGTTCCTCTCTAAATGTCTTGTAGAATTCAGCAGTGAAGCCATCAGGACCTGAGCTGTTCTTAGTTGGTAAGTTTTTAATTATGTTTTCAATTTCATTGATTGATATTGGGTTGTTTAGAATTTTGAGGTCTTCTTCATTCAACTTTGGTAATTCATATGTATCTAGGAATCTGGCCATTTCTTCTGTTTTGTCCATCTTATTGGTGTATAGGTTCTGGAAGTAGGTATTGATGATCCTCTGGATTTCTGCTGGGTCTGTTGTAATTTCACCCTTTTCATTCCTAATTGCATGGATTTGGGCCTTTTCTTTTCTTTTTCTGATGAAGTTGGCTAAGGGTTTGTCAAGTTTGTTGATTCTTTCGAAGAACCAACTCTTGGCTTCATTGATTTTTTGTATCGTTCTCTTAATCTCCATTGCATTGATTTCTCCTCTGATCTTTATAATTTCCTCCCTTGTATGAGCTTTGGGGTTGTCCTGCTCTTCTTTTTCTAGAAGCTTGAGGTTCAGCATCAGGTTGTTTAATTGAGCTCATTGTGTTTTCCTAATATGTGTATTCACTGCTATGAATTTCCCTCGTAAGACTGCTTTCATTGTGTCCCATAGATTCCGATATGTTGTATTGTCATTTAATTGAAGGAACTGTCTGATTTCTTCTTTAATTTCCTCTGTGACCCACTGGTTATTCAGAAGTGTGTTGTTCAATTTCCATGTGTTTATGAAATTTTTTGAGTTTCTTTTGTTATGGATCTCCAATTTCTTTGCACTATGGTCTGATAATATACAGGGGATAACTTCAATTCCTTTGCACTTCCTTAAACATGTTCTATGTGTGAGTATGTGGTCTATTTTGGAGAACCACCCATGTGCAGCTGAGAAGAATGTGTATTCTGATTTTGTAGGGTGGAAGACTCTGTAAACATCTCTTAAGTTCATTTCTTCAAGAGTTCAATTGAGTTCTAGTATTTCATTACTTATTTTTTGTCTAGTTGTTCTATCTATTTGTGACAGTGGGGTATTGAGGTCGCCCACTACTATTGTATTAGTGCATATATGACTTTTCACGTCCCTTAGTATTTAGTTTGTCTCTTTGAGTAAAAATGTAAACTTCCTGAGATTGTGTCTAGACAAATGTTAAACAGAGTTCTTTTTTTTTTTTAAAGTAGAAGCATTATAAAGACCTCATGCACATTACTAATGTATTTTTCAACTTTTTTATTAGTAGAACCACTAGAATTCATTGTTGATTTATTATTATGTTACTCTCTCTCCAGTTAACCTACAGCATATTGATATCACAATAACATGCAATTATTTTAGTATTGTTCACTATACCAGTGTTTAGGACAACTGGTCTATCACTTACTAAATATTTCAGTTACCCTATTCCTTTGTCTTTGAATATTGAGAAGGATATAAACTATTTTTTCTTTCATTCCAAAGGGTCTTAAAAATAAAACTCTTTATCTCTGTAAAACCTAGCATTTTATTTCCATGTAGAGACAAATTTATAATGGGGAGGAATTCATAATCCCTTGTACAAAATGTGCAGGTATACCTAGTTTATTTAGGTATCTATTTTATTTTGTGTAGAGGAAAGGGAAATGAATAAAGGCATCAAAAGAAAAAGGAAGAGGAAATTATGGTTTTACTCCTTTCAAACATTGAATGTTAATTTCAGACTATTGGTCTATGCCTTCCAAGTGTTTCTATGTCATTTACCCTTTTATAAAGTAGCTAAGTGTGTCCTCATGCAAATGAAGCAAAGGAGTGGAAATGCTAACTATCCCAGGGCAGGGCCAGAGAGGTGGGAATTAGCTTTGGTCTTCATATTTCCTTGTATTGACCTTCACTAGGTGGGCAATGCTGACCCTTATTCCTATTAATTCATTGACCCCATATTATCCCATAAAAATTATTTAAGGACCTTTTTTATTTGACACTTTGAGAATATTATATGACTCTCAATAGCAAACTCTACCATTTTTCTTCCTCTATCGTTTGTGCCTTCTTATAGTTTTCTTTGGTCAGTCAGTGAATTGTTCACTAAATGTAAACTCCTAAGATTTTAAGGGAAATAAAAAAAATGCATAAAACACCATTCTTAAGTTGGACATGGTGGTATATCCTTGTCATTCCAGCTACTCAGGAGATTGAGCGAGGAGTATCACAAGTTTGAGCACTTATCTAGTGGCACAGGACTCTAGGTTTAACCCCCACTACCACAAAAACATTAGAAAATATAGTTCTTGATTGGAAGAGATTTGGGGATGGTGGGAGGATAAGCATTCTTTATTACTAAACAGTCACTATTTGATTAATATCAGATAAGGACATAGAGACTTGTGGTATTGATGAACCTCCAGTTGGAGGGCTGAGGTAGATTAGGACTGGGGCAAACCAGACAAGCATATAGGTGGAATGTGTCAAAGATCATAAAAACCCATGGCTAGCAGGTTAAGCAAGATGTTTCCTAAAAAGAGAGAACATGAGCAAAACACGAGACCGAGAATGACATCAAGCTATGGCTGAGCACTGTGGTTCTAATCAGAAAGATATTTCCTATCTTTCATTTGATTCTGGTGGTGTTTGCAGGACCAATCAATCAGAAGATGCTCTTTTCAATCCTTCATTTACATGTGGGAACAGCCAGTTAAAAGAGGCTGTTTCTGATACTTCATTTATATCTGGGGAGAAGCCAAGTGAATATTCTCGCAGGACAGTTTATAGTTGGCATGACACCAAATGAGTTTTTTTTTTTGGTACTGGGCATTGAACTCAGGAATTTGCACTTGTGAGGTAGGCAGCGGTACCACAGAGCCAGATCCCCCGCCCCCAAATGAGTTTTAGATAGGACTGTTATGGTTTATATCTAGATGTCCCCTGAAGCCTCCTGTGCTCATAGGTGGGGCTTTTGGGTGATAGATCATGGAGGTGTGATATTCAGCAGTGGATTAGTCCAATGATGGGTTTATAGCTAAATGTGATGTTTGGAAGTGAAACTTGGTGGAGATGGGCCAGTAGGGTGTGGCCTACAAGGGTCCATCTCCTCTCCTCCCTTGATCTCTCTCTTTGCTCCCTGCATGCCTATGCCATGAGCTGTTTCTCTTCTGCCACGTGGCCCTACTTTGGAGCCAGAATAAACCTTTCTTTTAAATTGTGGGTGTTGGAATTATTATGTCTCAGCAACAAGAAAGTAAGATAAGAACGAACGTCCCAATGCCTTATTTGCATGAGAGGCAAGCCAACAAGGGAATTTTAGATACAAAAGTCTCCTTTCCCTTCATCCTCAGGACACTGTGAGCCTTTTCATCAGCCTGCTCTTGCTCTGTAGAACATAGCTCTTTTCTGTCTTCAATAAATGTTTACCTTCGGTGCCTTTACTGTGTGTTTTGTCTAGTTCTTTGCTTGGGACACCAAGAACTGCAGTGAAGTCCCACAGGATCTCCTTCACCCACTCTGGAAACAAGGCTGTGTGTGGGCTGGAGCTGTTGGGATAGGGGACCTGCACTGGGCTTAGAAACAGCTGCAGTGTGGAATAAAGAATTTTGAAACTGAACTCAAACAATTTTGGTTCTTGCTTGGTACTTGGCTTTTGGTAAATAAATACATTATCTTGACTCAGTTTTCTCATCTGTAAACTGTAAAGCTTGGATAGACTTTTAGAGTTGGCTGTGAACGGCATTATTTGATCAAGTAGAACTCCTTGTGGTAGCCTCTGTGACTGTTGTCAGTGATTCTTGTCCTCTGCTATTCATTACAATATTGAGGGGCTACCACTTCTGTAAATTAAGAAATATTGGTTCTATTTTTCACCTGGAAGAGTCTCTGTTATTTTTGTGACTTGCATACTTTTTTATTTTTGTTTTTTGTAGTATCAGGGATTTAACCTAGGGCCTTTGGACTAAGCTACATTTCCAGCTCTTTTTAAATTCTTTATTTTGAGGCAGGATCTCATTAATTTGCTATGTTGCCTGAGTTGAGCTTGAACCTGCCATCCTCCACACTTTGATGAACCAGGATGCCATCTTGGAGGGGATTCTAAGAAAGCAATTGAGAGCTGTCCCTGTTCAAGAACCAGCAAAGCTTTGAGGTTTTCAGTTCAGCAGCCTAGCAGAAACTGAATGCTGCCAATGACTACCTAGGATCCAGGGAGAACACCCCTGTTCAGCCAAGGTTCCCGATAAGAACATAGGCCCTGGACAAACACTTTGATTACAGCTTTGTGGTAGATCATGAAGCAGAGGATGCAGGCAACCCACATCCAATTTCCTGCCCTGCAGAAAATGTGAGATAAGTGTTTTAACACATTGTGTTTGCGGGTAATTTGATGCTCTAAAATAGATAATGAATATACTTTTTGAATTACAATATTGTTCAGTATCACAAAATATTGCTTATTATGAAACTGAGACAATGAAAATACAAAATGGAGGCATGTGTTATGCTTTCTATCTAGAAATAATCCCAGTCAAACTTTGATAAACCTGTTAGCCCTTGTTAAACCTATTAGACCCCCTTCAATGTGCACCTGGGGATAGTTTTGTTTTTTCCATGTTTTGGATGTTTTCTGATTTCTGTCAGGAATTTTTAAAAATTACTACTGCAATGATGGTACTTTTATAATATGTCTGTGTAATGTTACTTGGGACTTGGGGCTAGTTGGGAAGCAGATCCTTGTGCTCAGTTCTTCCTTCTTAGCTGTACTTTTTTTTCTCTCTAAATTTCTTCTCCATTGGGTTCAGTGGCAACTGCATCCAGCTTCTCTCCTGCTTCATTCAACTCTCTTTCTCAGTTCAAATAGGTGTGGCATTTTAGTCTCCATTGTTAGCTTTCTTTTTAAATTCCCTTTTTCAATATGAGAGTTCTACTTTTGGAACTTTCCTGGTCTAAATCTATGCATTCTCAAAATGTATCTACCCTAAAGATATGGTTTAGCCTAATGTTTTCTGAAGTGTGGAGTATGTGCCATTGGTGGCATGGGAGGCGTATTATTCAGGTTTCTCAACACTGGGATAAAGTATCTGATGCCTGCTACTTAAAGGAGGAGAGTTTTATTTTGACTTGTAGTTTCAGAGGGTTCAGTTTGTGGTTGGCTGGCTCCAAGGCAGAAATAGCATGGCAGAAGGGCCTGGTGGGGGAAATCTGCTCAAATCTGTGGTAGCCAGGAAGCAGAGAGAAAGGAAGAACCAGAGAGAGAGAGAGAGAGAGAGAGAGAGAGAGCCTCCAGTGGTACACTCCCAGCAGTAACCCAACTCCTCCAACTGGGCCATGCCTCCTAGTAGCACATTCAGCTATGAACTCATCAATGGATTAATCCACTGGTGAGTATAGTGTCCCCATGATCCAGTTACCTAATGAGAGCTCCACCTCTGAAGACATAAGACTTTTGGGGGTCATTTTAGATCTAAACCATAATAGAAGGTGAGTTTAGTGGGTCTGTATTCATGCAGTTAATTAATTTTAAAATCACATGATGAGAAAGAACATCATGCTCCATATTAATGCTTTTTGTGCCCAGATAACATCTTCAGGTATGACACTTCAGGTTTAACACACTTCAGGTATGACACTTGAACACCTCTGTCACACAGGCTAATAACCATTGGTAACAAAGAACACTTATTCTTCATGAACAGAACTTTTGCTCTACAAAGATAGAATTTAATAACATTGTGTTTATTTTGTAATTAGCTTTTATTTATAGTGAGTGATGCTGACTTTCTGGTGATGGTTGTAAAATAAGTTTTTATTTAAAAATACATTTGTTAGAGTAAAAGCAGCAAGTTTATTTTAAAAAAACTTTGGGTAATAGTGCATAGGCTATGAAAATAGAGCAGAATCATAAAGATAGTGACTGTGGAATGAGAATGTTTAGAGTTTGATAAATAGTACACTACAGATCCAGAAAGCAAGCCATGTATCTTAAATCCTCATTTGATTTATTTAATAGTTGTCAATGAGCTGAATATGAGTTTTGAAATGCATAGTATAAATCTTGATAATCAAAAAACTTATCAGAATGCGGCTGGATGTGCGAGCAACTTGGAAATGATCACAGCTTGGTTTCTAAGTCCTCAGTGTTGGATTCTCCTCATCATGGTCCAAATCAGTGACTCTCAAACTTTGTGAGTGTGGAATTGGATTCATATGGAAGGCTTTTTAATATATAGACTGCTACCCCACCTCCAAAGTTTTTGCTTCAGTCGTGTCTTAGTTACTTTCTCATCTCCAAAATATAATACCTGACACCCACAACTTAAAGGAGGAAAGGTTTATTTTGGCTCCATTTATAGAGTTGTCAGTCCATAGTCTGCTGGTTCTAAGGCAGGACAGCATGGGAGTGGGGCATGGCAGAAGAGAAACAGCTCATGGCTTGGCAGGCAGGAGACAGCATGACTATCTCCTTCTTTCCCTTTTTATTCTATCCAGGCTACAAGCCTATTGGTTGGTACCACACACACCTTCTTCAGTAAATTCACCATCCACACCCAGAATTATGCTAAACCAATGAGTGGGATAATCCAGTACCACACACCCATGGTTCAGTCACTTCCAAGAAGCCCCATCAATGAGCACATCAAGCTCTGTGAGGGGAGCATCTAGATATAAGTTATAACAAGTATGGTCTGGGGCTCGGGATTTACCTCAGTGGCACAGCACTTGCCTGGTAAATGTGAGGTTCTGAGTTTGTTCCCTGGTACCAAACACACAAACAAACACGATCTGAATATAGCATTTCTAACAAGGTACTAGTAATGCTGCTTCTGCTGATCAGCAGACTACACTTGTTGACATCTCAGGCTCATATCAAAATAAGATTTTGACTAAATATCATAGACTTCTAGAATTTCAGAACTGGAAGCAACTGGTCTTGTGCTTCCTAGAGCATGGTATGCTTTCCACTAGTGGTATTTGAGAAGATATAAGATGCTACTTTCATTGTAGTTGTGTTTATATCAAGGTATACTAGAAAAAAATGGCCCATCAAACCCATGGTTTAAGATGAATCTTATTGTAAATCAGTAAAATTACTGAGTAATTTATAATATGTGATTTTCTTTTTTCTTTAATTTATGTTTTTATTAGTACATGTTTTCAGTACCTAATTAAATTCTCCATGTGGAGTTGGTGCATGCACATAACACATCATAATTCTCATTTCACCCCATTTTCTCCCCTTCCTCTCTCTCCATCCCTTGGTCCCCTTCCCTTTTGCAAAAGGTCTATCTGCCTATTTCATAACATGTATCTTTTATTTTTCTCTGCATTTGTGTTTTAGGCTTCTCATATGCTATGGCTTGTGTCTAGATGTCCCCCTGAAAGCCTCATGTGGTCATACATGGTGCTTGGAAGAGGTGGCTAGATTTAGAGTGTGTGCGGCTGGGATCAAGGGCATGTGATTAGTAATTCAGTCCACTGATTTTTTGGCATAGTTCTTGGTAGGACTGAGGGTGCTCCACCCCGGTTGTAAGTGCTACCTACCCTAGCCTAGATAAGATACAAGGGACAAAAAGAGGGTTGCTGCTTGTCACTTGTAGCTTTCTGCCATCTGCCTGCCATGAGCTGTTACTCCTCTGTGATTCCCTCTGCCATGACACCCTGCCTTGGAGCCAGCCAATGGTGAACTTAAACCTGTACAAACTTTGCCTCCTTTAACTCTGGGTGTTGGTTATTTTGTCTCAGCAATGAGAAAAGTAACTAAGACATCATATAAGAGAAATCTTGAGGTATTAAAGCGTATGTATCTGATTTATTTCACTTAACATTATGGTCTCAAGATGCATCTATATTCCTACAAAGATGTGGTTTTACATTGTGATGGAGAACAAGAATAATGGAATTGGGAAAATGTGGTTTAAGCTAATCACTGATGATTTTTAAAGAACCTGTCTAAAACCAAGGGCCAGGCAGATTCTAGAAAATATCAGTTAGAATATTGATTGAGGCTAAGATTTAGGCAGCAGATCTGTTCAGGAGACATGGCTTTACAAATAGATGCTAATTGAATTTTTTTAATGACCACACTGGAGATTGAACTGAAGACCTCATGCATGGTTGGCAAATGCTCTACCACTGAGTTACTTTCCTAGCCCCTTAAAAAAAAATTAAATCAATGTTTTGCTGAATTGCTCAGGCTAGCTTCAAACTTGCAATCCTTTTGCCTCAGTTTCCCAAGTAGCTGGGATTACAAGCCCACACCACTGTGCCTGGCCTTAATGTGTTTATACTAAGGTACGAACAAATGGTTAAGAATGCAATAGATTGTTATTAACTATACTTATCATTTTGTACAATGGATCTAATGAACTTATTCCCTGCTAGACGTTTCTAACTGAAATTTCACAACCTTTGACCCACATTTCTTGTTCCTGTGTCCCCAGAGGTGGTGACATCTAGTAAACTCCATTGTACTTTTTATTTCTATGAGTTCAGGCCTTCAACACCTCTTTCTTCACTCATGGTGAGTGCTTTAGAATTGCATTTTCCTATTGCCATGTATTCATCCTCCACAATCATGGTATTTTCCTAACAAATTGGAGCATGTTGCTTCCATGTCCAAAATCCATCAATGGATTTCTAATGCCTTGGAATAAAATTCAAATTCCTTAATATCTTACACAAACTGTGTGTTTTCTTTTTTTGAAAAATTTAAAATTTAATGAAGAAATATCATTTTGTAAAAGAATTTAAGAACATAGTGAGAAAAGTGCAAAATCCATACTAAATTAACCAGCAAACCCTAAAGATAATCTCAGTGAAAAAAAAATTGAGTACACCTTATTTACAAACATAACATGGACCATTTTGAATCGAACTATTAGGAAAAGTAATCCAGCAATACAGAAGTACATAAGCTTGGATTAGTTGAGTTATGGCAGAACAGAATGTTCATTAGGCTCACATGGAGGCACATGGCTGTAGGTCCAGCTACTTGGGCAATTGAATGAGGGAAAAGGATAAGTTCAAAGGCAGCTTGGGAAAATTATTCAAATACAAATTATTCATTTAAAAAAGGGTCTGTTGATATATCAGAGGCAGAATTCCCTAGAATGCAATACCCAGTTCCCAAAAAATATTTATTTACTGTAAGAAAAATCTATTTAAATGACTATAGGGACTTTAAAGAATAATCACAGTTCTTGCAAGACAAGATAGAAGGCATTTAAAAACCCAATATTATACTAATGGAGAGCACTAAAAACCTGAAAGAGAAACCAAAGGGGTTCTTTGGCAAAACTGATAATACATAAGCTAAATGGAACTTGAAATGAGGAAATGCAGACACTCCTGAGGCCTCTCACTGTTCTGATTCTTTATTCTATGGTAGTTCTAACCCATGCAATAAATAAAAATAATTGCAACTGTTAGAAGTAAAAGTGTCATTTTTGACCAATGTGGTAATTGCGTACATATGCAATTCAGTAACTCAAAACATAGTGCTGTTTCATACACATTTACAAGCGCTTTGCATTAGTCAGCCTAGAAGTGTTCGTGTAAAGAACAATGAGAGTGTCTCCAAAGGAGAAGACCTTTCTCATCCTTTCCCTGTGTGGAGACAGGGTGATGTACAACTGTTTCTCAGGACTTCCATTTCCTGGAGCCACACTTAAGGACAGCAGTGGACATCTGGAAAAACCCCGTTCTGAAGCTGCTGGATTTCAAACCTGGAATGCTCTGCACGAACTTGCTGCTTCCCTTGCTGAAGAGGTTGTGGAGACCTGTCTGCTCTTTACACAGGTGTCTGCTGTAGCAGTGAGCTCAGGGCACCTCCATTACGTTGCTGCTCTGATGGAAGATTGGGCTCCTGTTACTCTAAATCACTTGGATTCTGGTATGGCAAAAATTGGCCCTGGAATGGCAACTGGTAATTCTCTTGGTAATACTGAGGCTGTGACAGCTGCTGCAGATGGTATCCCCAATGGTTTGGCTGCTGTCCTTGAAATACTGAATATTGATAAGGGGGCCTTGTGTTCTTCTTGCTGCTGGCCAGTACCCTGCCCAGTAAAAGCATAATGGGAAAGAAAAGGCAGAGCATGCTGGCTTTGTCCTGCCTCAGACCTGGCACTTTCAAAATATTGCATAGATGTGTTAGGATAATAATAAATGAGTATGGTGTGTAGGTGGAAGAAGGTCCACTTGCTGGGGCACCTCGATACTCCAGGGGACATCTTGGCTCCCTGTTAATGCCTGTGATCAAAGAGTCACCTGAGCCAACATGTCCACTGTGAATCATCTGTGTTTCCAGTGAAGAGTAGCCAGCTTTATGTAGTAGGGTCTCCTGGTCATACAAGGATATCTGATTCATGGAAGAGTTGTCAGATTGTACGTGGCTATTTGGGGACCTCAGAGGCTGAGACCTTTTGACACAAAACCCATTTAATTTCCAGATAGCAAAGATTCTCTTTTTCTCTCTAGGTGGTAGTCTGTATCTTCTATCTTGGAACCAATTTTGAATGACGTACAAACGGCAGTGAAGTTGCTTGGCAAATTCTTCCTTCGTTGTGAAAGTAGGGTAAGGATTCTGTTCAAATGATTGTTTCGGCATCTATATTTCATCCTTTGTAAATTTGTGTCGAGGTCTTGATTTTAGTTTTCCACATTTACTTTCTTGTGCTTCATTATAATCATCTTTTTACCTGAAGATCCTTTGGAAGCTATGTCAAATATCCAGTGCACCTCCTCCAAGTAAAACTGCTCTCCAAGGTTACTCTGAGAACTGCTGTCCCAGGTGAGGTGAGTGTGGAAGTACAAACTGTGTGTTTTCTACCACTCTTTCTATTCATGTCCTACACTCCCTAAGCTTTGCTTCTACTAACTTGCCACACATGTTGAAGACCTCTCTCTGCCAGGCTCTATGCTTTTGGGGATGCTGCTCTCAGGAGCACAGGCCATGGACCTGCCATTTCCTCTGGTTATCTCCTCTTCCATCTCCAAGGTTCACTGGCCCTCTTCCTTCTTCTCCTCATAAGATACTTGTGAGTGTAGCTATCATGATATCTGTAATGTTACATGTCATAGTAAAATAACAGAAAGAGTATGATTGCAAAATTTTTAAATAATAAAAAAGTATAAAGAAAGTTTCTTCCTTACTCTCCCTAGCTCCATTCCTTCTCTAAAGGTAACCACTCTTAAAGTATAGTTTCTAGACTTTTTTTTGCCTACATTTACAAATATACAAATAAATAATGGGATCTATCTAACAATACAGTATGGCAGCTTTTCCTATTTCCTATCTCACAGACATCTGTGCATAACAGGGGTTAAAAATCTACCAGATTCTTTTTAGAAGTTGGCTTTTCTTTAAGGAGAGATCAAGGAAAGAGGCTGACTTTCATGTCTCCCGGATTCTTCAAAAATAAATTGGAGACTCTTCGTTTAATGCAGCAACTTAATTTTATGTCCTTAAATATAATATCTACAATGATTTTCTGAAAAACTTTAGTAACTTGGCATTTTTATATTATCTTTGTATTCATTTATTTATGTTAACACACATCTCATTTTAATTCATGATTTTGGTTAATTGAGACCATTCACATTGATGGTTATAACTGGTATGTGCTGACTTATCCTTGTCATATTATTTTACTATTGTTGGTTCCTTTTCTTTCCCTTCTGTTTAATTGCTTGCCTTTCCTGGTGGATTTATTCTGTTCAGTTGCTTGGGGTTGTTGCCTTCATTATCTTTTTCTAGAATATCCTTCAGAAATTTTTGGAGTGCTGGTTTGATAGACATGAATTTCTTCAGGTGTGTGTTCTTTATCATGTAAGTATTGTATTTCTCCATCAATTTTGAAAGTAATTTTTTAGGGTATGTCTGTCTGAGTTGGAGGTTGTTTTCTTTTAGGGCTTGAAATACTTCACTTCATGCTCTCTTTGATTTAAGGGTTTGTGTTGAGAAGTCTGCTGTGATTCTGGTGGATTTTCCATTATAGGTGATTTATTTCTTTTCTTTAACAGCTTTTAATATTCTGTTCTTGTGTTGAATTTCTGGAATATTGACTATTATATGCCTTGGTGTAGTATTTTGCAATCATGACTATTTGGAGTTCTATATGCCTCAGTTATCTGTATTTCAAGTTTCTTTTTCATGCTGGGAAAGTTTTCTGCTATTATTTCTGTGAACAGGGATTTTGTGCCCTTCGTACTATCTTGGATTCTTCTTTAATTTCAATTAATCTCATATTAGTCTTCTTCGCATCATCTAACAGCTTCTGGATTGATTTTGTGTGGTCCTTTGCTATTTTTAAGAGATCTTTCATTTGATGATTGCCAACCACAACTCTGTCTTCTAGATTTGATATTTTATCTTCACACTGGTTGGCTCTGCAGCGTATACTTGTAGTAGAACTTTTTTTTTTTTTTTTTGGTACCAGGGATAGAACTTGGGACCTTGGGCTTATGAGGCAGGCACAGGAACCACTGAGCTAAATCCCCAGCCCTGCAGTAGAACTTTTAATCTCTTAGATTTCTGTTTGAGTCTGTTTTATGGAATCCAGTTCTCCGGGAATTCATGGTTTCCATGTCTTTCCTAAGCTCCTCTATTTTAAAAAATTTGTATCTGTTCTAGATTTACTAATTATTTCTTTCATTATGATTGTCATTTCTTTAATTATCTCTGTCCTGTTTTTGTCAAGAGACTTATTGATCTGTTTTGTTATTTCCACTGCCACCATTGCATAAAATTCAGATGGGAGAGTTTTGATTTCTTCCATCTCAGTGCCCCCTTGATTTGCCTTGGGTGAGTTGGGGATTATGGGTTGTGTCTTGCTTCTGTGTTTTCTCATTTTCTATTTTTTTATTTTGTTAATTTGTTTTCTGCATTCAAGCTTGTAAATTGCTTATTGTAGGTAGCTTTATTACTAGTATTGAGACTTCTTTAGGAAATGACTACTTTTCAGATATGTCTTCTAGGCATAGCTGGCTTTTGGCTTTTGAGTCTGTCCCAAGATCTTGCCTCTTCAATTTATTAGGGATGAGAGTTTGCTCCCTATTTAGCCTCACACCCAGTTCTTTGGTACTGGACTATAGAACTGTTTATGACCTTCAGACAATCTAGGTATTGGCATACAAGGAAGATCAATTGATCACAACAACTATTTCACTTTGGCTTAAGTAATACCGTCAGTAATAACAATAGCATCAAGCGCAGTCTAGAAAACAACAAGCTGTGATAAATAATAAGTGGCCACCTTTAACCATAGATACAAGTTTTATTGTTATATAACAAAACCTAAGACAAATTAGAAAATTATACATAGTAAATATTCACTTAATAAAATGATTTTATCCTAAGGGGAGAAAATTTAAAAAAGATAAGAGGAAAAAAAAATCCAGAAATAAAAGAAGAGAAAGAGATAAGAAGCAAGGCTGAAGAACAAAGGAAGATTACCTAAGCCTTGGGAAACTGGTGAAGAAGACAAGAGGGAAAGAAAGAAGGAAAAAACAAAAAACAAGAACTAAACAAAACAAAATGAAAAAGCTAAAAATAATGTTCACACTTACGACAAAACACAAAACAAATGAAAAAACCCTCCAAGAACAAAGGAAAAAAATAAAAAGAAATTTCTCTGTGATTTCAAGCCTCTCGTTATCTTCTGAGGTCTACACTTTTGTGGTAGTATCTAATTCAGGGCATGACTCTGCTATTGCTGGGAGACAAAGGGAGCAGTTAGAGTCTAGATCCATGCTGGATGATCCCTGCAGTAGGATTAGGACAGGGTGCCAATTCTGGTACTTTCAGATCCACAGTTCAGGCTGATCTTTGCCTCTAGTTCTGGGGTTTGGGCCTGAGTTGTTCAGTCTACAGCACTCAGGGTGTCTCTTGTCAGCCCGATCATAGATCCCCGACCCTGGATCTCTCATGCAGTTGTCCCTTGCCCAGACTCTGTGGGATTTGAACACTGGGAGTTCTGAGATGAAGCCAACCCACTGCTGGTCTGAGTCCTGGGTTCAGTGGACCCCTCCCTAAAATGGCATCTGACCAAGCACCTTCTCCAAAGCACACAGCAGTTGCTTGGACTGGAGTCACTCAGCAGCTATTGTAGTGCACAGCATCCACTGCTCTGCTCCACTGGCATGTTTCTCCCTTGAGGCCTCTGGAGTCACCAGCCCTCAGTGTGTCTCTAGATTTGAGCCTCCTCTCTTAAGCTATGAGCCAGGAGCCCGGGAGAAAGTGCAGATTGTCCCCTTCTTTTTCTGCATTGAGGTCTGTCTCTTCACTTACTCTGTGGCTTCCAATTTATCCTTCAGATCCTTCCTGGGTCCCAGGGATCCATCTCCCTCCTTCTTTTCCTCCCTCAGTTGTTGTTTTCCAAGTATGGATTTTGAATCATGGAGAGGTTAATTTGTTGCTGTTTACTGCTCTGCCCTCTTCGCGGGGAAGTCCTTAATGCATGATTTTTGTCCTTAGCCCCTGGGCTACCACCTTTAGGATCTGTTCCTTAATTTGTTACATCTGAATGAAACATTAGCATTGTTCAACAATGTCAGTACATTTAATTATCAGAGTGACTCTGGGAGATAAGCAGAAAATCATCTCTATTCTACAAAAGTATAGAAAGTTGCCTAATGACAACTGAGTATTCTTTCACACAATGCAGACGGTGCCTGTGCCCTTTACTGTCTATTGCTTGTTTGGCACTCATTGTCATGATGTCTTCTGAATCCCTGTATCTTCATACTTTGACATTAACAAATCCTATTCCATTTAGTTTTCTTTGGATAATTTAATTCATACCAATATGTTCACATGAATTGTGACTTATTATCTATGCCCCTCACAGCATTGTTGTTGTGGGAATTGGTGAATTATCCTAAATAAATGAGAGCCATGGTAAGACTTGTTGGGGAAGATAATTTTAATTGTAATTGGAATAGAATTTGGTGTATTCTAAACAATTTGGTATAGAAGATCCTTTTTTTTGGTACCAGGGATCGAACTTGGGACCTTGCACCTGTGAGGCCAGTGGCAGAACTAATGAGCTAAATCTCCAGCCCTAGAAGGTCCTTGTAACCTACATCTTTGAATAGTGTTACACATTGTGTATGTTAGGACACAATTAGCTCTACCTTATATATTTTTCTTTCTTTTAAAAAATGCTTTATGCTTTAAATTTTCATACTTTTTTTCTGATCCATTCCAGTCAATTTTTCAAATAACCCTGAAAAGAAATTCAGACTTGCTTAGGTTCTTTGAAAGATTTTTTTTCAGAGTAGCTTGGAAAGTTTTTTTAGCTGTGGCATTTATCTTTCAAAATAACCCTTCAGGAAAATGACCAAGATATTTTTAGAATGTAGACCCTGGAGACTTTTGACTATGCATCTGCCACCTCACTCTAGAGATCACATTTTAATTCAGTGAGTCCGAGACTTTTATTGCTAAAATGGTGATTGAAAAAATTAATAGCTATTTCCTTAGGGGTCTTTTAGTTCTTTAGGGGCCATTTATTGTTTCAATGAGAAATTCTCCTTCTAGTACACACTATTACTTAAGAACAATGGGGACCCAAAGAGGAATAAAACTTGCTCCTTGCAAAGGGTTTTGCTTCCTTACATCTGTAAGAAAATATGATTTTTTTCCTACAAGGATATTAGCACTGAAATCTCTAATGTTTATTCAGAGATACGACTATTTTTGAACAAAGTACCACATCGCATTTTTATCAGCCTGTTTTTTCATCCCTGTGTTGTTTTTAAATATGTGCAGAAAGGTGGCTGGTGACTCTGCAAGAAGCTGTGCAGCGCCCCCGTGGGTGTGAAGGAAGGGCAATAATGTCTGTCCTGTGAGCAAGGGGAGGACTATGGGTGACAGAGAGGCCTCAGCAGCTAATTAATGCATCACAGGAAACCAGAAAACAGCTCCTCTGGCTTTCTGTAAATGAGATTTAATGAACTTTAGAAAACAAACAAAAAAGAGAATCTTAGAATTCGTTAGAGATAGATCTTCTAGTTTCGCCTGGAATCTGAGTGTGTGAACAAAACCCTCCTTAATTTGGCTTATAATGATAACATTATTAACAATAGCAGGGACGATCATTTAAAGAATATCTAGACTCTGTGCTCCATGCTGCATACTGATCTTATTCAGGCCTTCACAGAACTTTTTTTGTTTTTGGTACTGGGGATTGAACCCAGGGCTGTTGTACTGAGATATATCTCTAGCCTCCTTTTTAAATTTTGTTTTTGAGCTGGGTATGGTGGTGTACATTTGTAATTTCAGCACCAAGGAGGCTGGGGCAGGAGGAGGATTGTTGTAAGTTCAAGGGCAGCCTGAGCTACATAGTGAGTTCAAGGCCAGCCTGAACTACATAGTGAGACCCTGTCTCAAAACAAAACAAAAAATGTGTCTTTTGAGACAGGGTCTGGCTAAGTTACTCAGGCTGGGCTGGAACTTGCAACCTTCTTGCCTCAGCCTCCCAGAGCACTGGGATTACAGGTGTGTGCCACCATTCCCAGCTTTCATGTGGTGTTTGGGGCAGGCACTACAGCTCCCACTTCACAGATGTGGACATTCAGTCTCAAAGTATTAACCTCCTTCTCAAGGATGAGAGCTGGGAAGTTCAAGAATGGGAGCCACACCAGCTAGGCTCTGCGCCCTACAAACTACAAAACTCTTTGGCTTTGACAAACCCATGGGAAGAGTTACAATGCTGTGAATGTGAGTGAGAGTAATGGAAAACTGGAGAAGCAGGGGCAGGGTCCTGCCTGGCCTACTGGTAGCATCAGTGTCTGATCATAAAATACAAAATCTTTGCTATTTAATTTGGTTTTATTTGTGTAATGATCATTTAGTCAAGCAAATTCAATGGCCACCACTGTGTGAGCCCCAACTGAATATTACGTGCCCTTGCAATGGAAATAAAGGATTCTTGTTTGACCTTTGGAAAAATTGTATTGAGACAGTGACCTTGGGGAGACTGAAGAGGATAAACAGATGTAGGCAGATGAGTTTTTCTTCACATTTATGTTGTTGATGATTTGAGTGTTCTAAAATTGATTAGCATTGTATAAAACAAAACAAACATGTGGCAGTTTTTCAGTTAATTTCACCACCACAAGCACATTCACTGAAAAATATAGATCACAAAGGTTATTTTTTGATCTGATTTATTCCACGTGACTGAATCATCTTCTCTTGCGCACTCTCCCGGCTTCCAGCCCATCATTTTCACCATGTTTATTTGACATGATGGAAAGGAGACTAACTGACAGTGGGAGCCATGAGCTGTGGTCTCAGCGCTGCACACTAGCTGTGCCACCTTAAGGAAGGATGCAAAGTTGGCTGCAGAGTCATCATCCTCTGCATTCACAACCTTTGGTGACGCTGGACTGGACCACATGATTCGTGTTGACCAATGTGCTATAGCAAATGTGACACAAACTGAGACCTGAAAACAGCTTCTCCTTTGGTTTGTTCCCTGGCTGCTCTTAGAACTTGGGACCACATGAAGAAGTCTCGCTGACTGGCAGGATGATGAGATACATGTGGGCCAGTTGCCTGTCACCTTGACCAGGAATTTGAGTGAGGCCATGCTAGATCAGCCAGCTTCTAGCTGCTTCCCAGCCAATCCGGGCAGAATTCAATGAGGCCAGACCAAAGGAAATCACCTACCTCATTCACAGCATCACAACAAGATAAATAGTTGCTTCCTTAAGCCACTGAGGTTTGAGGTGGGCTGTTTCATGCAGAAGATAATTGGCACAGAGCCTAATATTTTCCTCTGGTACTGGGGATTGAATCCAAGGCTTTCACATTGAGCTATAGTCCAGCCTTTAAAAAATTTTAAATTTTGAGATGTAGTCTCATTAAGTTGCCCAGGCTGGGCTTGAATTTGTAATCCTCGTGCCTTAGCCTCCCACAGTGCTGGGATTACAGGAGTGTGCTATTTATGCCTGGCTCAGAGTCTAATTATTAAAATAGTAAGCAACTTATCCACTCCCTCCTTTATGGCACTGTGGACAAAGGTCCACGAAAGAAGGAAGCCACTGTGTGGCTGGCAGGATCCCTAAAGAAATGTGCCCAGCACATACTCCTGTCACTGTGTTGGGCACTGAGGAAGTGAGTGGACAGTAAACTATACACTTGTAAGGTAGCAGGAGATGCGTGTAAAACAGCCAAATAGTCAAACACCTCTCAAGTATGGTGTTTCATTTTTTCTTTAATTAAAAATTTTAATCTATCAGGGGTGTCAGAGAGAAGTGGAAAGAACAAGATGAAGCAGGTATGGCAGTCAGAATCCCCTGGGCCAATGACAACTGGGAGACAAGACCAGGTTTCCGAGATGGGCTTGTCCCAGCCTGGGCTGCAACCAGTGTTGTCTGGATTCCCTCACTGTAATCAGAAAGATATTGCCGGTTGCCTTCTTTTCTTTAACATTAAACATTGCTCAGTTATTTGATTTTCATATTTTTATTTTAATATGCAGTGTATCTGGATTCTACCTGAATATCATTTCCTGTAGAAATGATCAGAGTCCATAATGAAAACTATTTCAGAGTCAACTTTGGAACTATGGGAAAAGACCTTGAGTCTGTGGCAATACAGGAACTGCAAGGTCATTAAGTGAGAGAAATATTCAAAATGGGGCAGTTATTTCTTCAGCTGGAAACACATCTGATCCAATTAGTTCTATTAAAAACAAGGTTATATATTTGGAGTCACATTTGTCTTGTAAATATTTTTTTCTGGCTGTACTGTGGGGTATAGCATGTATAGACCCAAGAGCACAAGACAAAGGTTTATGCTTGTTTATTTATTTATACTGGGGATTTAAACCCGGGCCTTCTTACTGAGCTACATCCCCATTCCTTATTTTTTCTTATTTTAAAATTTTGAGCCAGGGTCCCCCTAAGTCAGTAAGTTGTGTAGGCTGGGCTTCAACTTATGATTCTCTTGCCTCAGCCTCCCAGAGTCATGGATTACAGGTGTACCACACGCCTGGCTTAAAGATACTGTTTATTGAGAAATTATAAAGCAGAGACACCTTGTAATCCCTGCCCTGATCACAGTTAGAAGGTAGCCTGTGTAGCTGAAGTTCCTTCCTATTTATGCTTTCCTCTTGCACACTGAGGGTTAAATGTACAGTTCACAATCTTGAACTTTATGATGTTCAAGTCCTTGTTTAACTTTATAGTTTTATTACCTCTATAGAGTTTAATTAGTGGTGTGTGTATCTTTCAGCATGACAGTTTAATTTTATCTGTTTTTGAATGTTATAAAAATGAGGTCATTATGTATATATATTCTTTTTATTTATGTTTTGACTTGCTTCTTTGGCTTAGTTCTATGATTTGCTTTGTGTAGCTGTAGTTGACTCCTTTATTATTTTTAAATTTTGAGCCAGGGTCCCCCTAAATCAGTAAATTGCTCAGACTGGGCTGCAACTTACAGTCCTCCTGCCTCAGCTTCCTAGAGTACTCGGGTTACAGGTGCACCACCATGAATGATAGGTAGTTTTTCATTTAACAGTATTTATACAATTTACTGTTTGATGGACCTATCATGAGAAACACAAGTTTCTTTATGGAGCAGCCTTTCTGAATCATAATGTAAGTGCATCTTCAGATTAAATAGAAATGGCCAAACTATTTTTCCCAAGTTCCAGGACCCCTTTAGCTGGTCACAGGCAGTGTTTGGATGACGCCAACGTATGTCCTTGCTACCAGTAGTTATTGCCAGACTTTTAAATCTAGGTACATGTTAGAATCTCCTCATGATTTTAATCTGGATTTATTTTAGTATTAATGAAGTTGAATAGCTTTTTATATTTTAGCCACTGAATGTCTTTTTTATAAAGAGCCTATTCAACTCTTCTATTTTTTTTTTAATTTGTGTATTTCTTATTGCTTTATAGAAGTTTTCTTATTTTACATGTTTTGAATGTTTGGCTGAAATTATGCATTGCAACATTTTTCCACTTTTGGGTTTGGTTTTTTACTTGTTTTATTATTCTATTAATATGTACCTCTTGAAGGATTATAAATTATTAATTTTACTACACTAAATATTTAAAAATGCCTATATATCATAATGCCTAATCTTTTTTTTCTGGTATTTTTATGACTTCAAGAAACCTTTTCCTACACCAAGGTTATGAAGACAGTCTCCTATGTTATCTCTAAAAGCTTTACAGAATTATCTTTTACATTAAGTGTATATAAAATATCATATGTTGATTCTTTAATGTATATGAGATAAAGATGCAATTATTTTCTATATGGATACATATTCCAGATATAGTAATTGAAAATAATATAATTTCTTTGATACCTTAAAGTGCCATCTCAGTTATGAATCCAGAGTTCAGTGGGTTTAAAAAAAAAAAAGAGGAAAAGGAAAAAGATGTCCACATGTGGATGGGTGCATTTCTGGCCTCTTTATTCTACTCCTTTGGTTTACTTGTCTATCTTTTTTTTGGTATCGGGGATGGAACTTGGGTCCTTGTGCCTGCACAGCAGACAGCAAAAACCACTTTTCATCAATGCCACCTTCTTGTAATTACCATGGTTTCAAGTTCCGATACCTGGAAGAGCACATTCTCCCATCTAGCTCTGTGTCAAGGGGTAGTCTTTGCTATATTTTGGTTTTATTTTTGTATCTCATGCAAATTTTAGAACAAATCTTTGAATTTCTACTTGCATATATGAATTATTATTATTTTTTATTAAATTCTTTTATTGGTACATTTTAGGTACACAACACAATTACATTTCTCATTGGGAATTGTACCTTTACATAATGCATCTTGGTTCTTATTTTTTCCCCATTCCTAGCCCTCCCTTCACGCCCTCCACCCTTCCCTATTTACAAAGACTTTATTTCCATTTTTTACATTTCTCATCATTTTTCCTTTCCCTTCTTTCCTTTCCCCTGCCCCTCACAACCCCTACCCCATTAGACCTTTTCTTCCTATTTTACATTATCGATTATTCATTCTAATCATTGGTACATTTTAGGTAAACAATATAATGACATTCATCATTGGAAATTTGCACCCTTTACATAGTCTCTCTTGGTTCTTATTTTTGACCCTTGCCCAGCCCTCCCTTCAACCCCTCCATTCCTCCCTATTTACAAAGATTTTGTTCCTATTTTTCCATTTTCTCATATTAATCCCATTCCCTTCTCTCTTTTCCCCTAGCCCTCCCACTTCCTTCCCCTTTGCCCCTTTTCTTCCTATTTCACATTACCTATTATACATTTAGTCCCTATTTACACTTTCAGTTTCTCACACCAGAGAAACTATTCAGTATTTATACATGTGTGTCCTATTTATTTCACTTAAGAGTATCGCCTCAATGTGCATCCACTTAGCTATAAATGTCTCTAATTTCTCATTTTTTATGGCTGAGTAGTACTCCATTTTGTTAAAAAAACACATTTTCTTTATCCATTCTCCAGTTGATGGGCATTTGGGCTGTTTCCAAGTTTTAGCATCACTAGTTCTCCTGCTGTGAACATGGGTGCACATATATCACTGTGGTATGATTCTTGTAATTCTTTGGGGAAGATCCCCAGCAGTGGAATAGCGGGGTCAAATGGGACTTCCAGTCCTAGTTCTCTGAAGTATCTCCATACTGATTTCCACAGTGCTTGCACCAGTCTACAATCACCACCAGCAGTGGAGCAGGGTTCTCTTTCCCCACAGCCCCTCCAGCATTTGTTATTGTTTGATTTCATGATAGCCACCATTCTTTTGGAGTGAAGTGGAATCTCAGCGTTTTCATTTG